>NW_024870780.1:345000-900000 GCF_019054845.1 Dipodomys spectabilis
GGCGGGGCCGATCTGAGGGCCTCACTAAACCATCCAATCGGTAGTAGCGACGGGCGGTGTGTACAAAGGGCAGGGACTTAATCAACGCAAGCTTATGACCCGCACTTACTGGGAATTCCTCGTTCATGGGGAATAATTGCAATCCCCGATCCCCATCACGAATGGGGTTCAACGGGTTACCCGCACCTGCCGGCGTAGGGTAGGCACACGCTGAGCCAGTCAGTGTAGCGCACGTGCAGCCGCGGACATCTAACGGCATCACAGACCTGTTATTGCTCAATCTCGGGTGGCTGAACGCCACTTGTGCCTCTAAGAAGTTGGGGGACGCCGACCGCTCGGGGGTCGCATAACTAGTTAGCATGCCAGAGTCTCGTTCGTTATCGGAATTAACCAGACAAATCGCTCCACCAACTAAGAACGGCCATGCACCACCACCCATGGAATCGAGAAAGAGCTATCAATCTGTCAATCCTGTCAGTGTCCAGGCCGGGTGAGGTTTCCTGTGTTGAGTCAAATTAAGCCCCAGGCTCCACTCCTGGTGGTGCCCTTCCGTCAATTCCTTTAAGTTTCAGCTTTGCAACCATACTCCCCCCGGAACCCAAAGACTTTGGTTTCCCAGAAGCTGCCCGGCGGGTCATGGGAATAACGCCGCCGCATCGCCAGTCGGCATTGTTTATGGTCGGAACTACAACGGTATCTGATTGTCTTCGAACCTCTGACTTTCGTTCTTGATTAATGAAAATATTCTTGGCAAATGCTTTTGCTCTGGTCCGTCTTGTGCTGGTCCAAGAATTTCACCTCTAGCGGCGCAATACGAATGCCCCCGGCCGTCCCTCTTAATCATGGCCTCAGTTCCGAAAACCAACAAAATAGAACCGCGGTCCTATTCCATTATTCCTAGCTGTGGTATCCAGGCGGCTCGGGCCTGCTTTGAACACTCTAATTTTTTCAAAGTAAACGCTTCGGGCCCAGCGGGACACTCAGCTAAGAGCATCGAGGGGGCGCCGAGAGGCAAGGGGCAGGGACGGGCGGTGACTCGCCTCGGGGCGGACCGCCCGCCCGCTCCCAAGATCCAACTACGAGCTTTTTAACTGCAGCAACTTTAATATACGCTATTGGAGCTGGAATTACCACGGCTGCTGGCACCAGACTTGCCCTCCAATGGATCCTCGTGAAAGGATTTAAAGTGGACTCATTCCAATTACAGGGCCTCGAAAGAGTCCTGTATTGTTATTTTTCATCACTACCTCCCCGGGTCGGGAGTGGGTAATTTGCGCGCCTGCTACCTTCCTTGGATGTGGTAGCTGTTTCTCAGGCTCCCTCTCCGGAATCGAACCCTGATTCCCCGTCACCCGTTGTCACCATGGTAGGCACGGCAACTACCATCAAAAGTTGATAGGGCAGACGTTCGAATGGGTCATCGCCACCACGGGGGGCGTGCGATCGGCCAGAGGATATCTAGAGTCACCAAAGCCGCCATCGCCCGCCCCCCGGCCGGAGCCGGGAGGGAGCTTACCGGGTTGGTTTTGATCTGATAAATGCACGCATCCCCCCCCCCCTGGGAGGGGGTGAGCACCCGTCGGGATGTATTAGCTCTAGAATTACCACAGTTATCCAAGTAGGAGAGGAGCAAGCTACCAAAGGAACCATAACTGATTTAATGAGCCATTCGCAGTTTCACTGTATCGGCAGTGCATACTTGGATATGCATGGCTTAATCTTTGAGACAAGCATATGCTACTGGCAGGATCAACCAGGTAGGGGAGCGCGGCAAGCCCCGAGGGCCTGGGAACCTCCCCCGCTCCTCCTCCTCCCTCCGGAGACGGGGGGCGGGTGGGGTGGGGAAGTGGGGGAACAGAGGACACCGGGGCTGGCAAGCGCGCTGGAACGTGCCGCCAGGTGGCTGACCGCTGGCACGTGGCAAATCCGGGCGAGCGAGGGGAGAGAGAGAGCGACACCGGCGAGTGACAACGGGGGGCTCTCCTCCTCACCTCCCCCGACGCGCGTCGTCGCGGGCCGACAGAACGGAGCGCCCAGGCGGCACGGCCGCACGGTGCCCACACACCGCGAACCCGACCCCACAACCCCCCCACCTCTTTCCCGATGGGGTGGGCAGAAGGAGCTGAGAGGGAACACGGGCAAACCAGGGTATCCATCTGTCTCTCCACGGGGACCAGACGTCAACGAGCGTGAGCGAGGAGAGGACAGAACCCAAACCCTCTCTCCCGGCCAGCGGGCGATGGCGAGGAGAAGACGGGGAGCCAACGAGGGGGAGCGAGGGCGGCGAGGTGGATCCCGGGTCGCCGCACACCAGAACGACCGGGCAGGCCTGACTGGCCCGAGAGCACACACGAGGTTGGGCGTGGAGTGGGCGCAGGAAGGGAGGGAGGCGCGGACCTTGATCCGGGAGACCGATGCCACCGACCAGCGAACGCCGGCAGTGACCTGGAAGACCAACACGGGTGGGCCAAGCCGGCCACCAACTAGACCCAACTGCCACCATCCAGGATGGCGGCGCTGGCACATGGGCGCAAGCAGGCCACCGCGCGGTGACGAGCAGTGAGAGGAAGAGCACGGAGAGGGCAGAGGATCCTGTGGCCAGGGGGGGAAGGGCACCGCACCGCACCCAAGCGCAAGGGCACCGCATCACCGACACCCTGCCTGCTGGCCCGGCGGGCACAGGAGCGGCGGCGCGCACACACGGACGGGGAGGAGCGCAAGGCCCCTTCTCCGCCTGGAGGCGGCGCACCGAAGTCCACGGTCCAGCTGGCCAACCGGCCGGGTCGCGTGTGGCGCACACTCGAGCATCCATAAAGCCAGGGGCGACACACACAACGCAACGCACACCACATGGCCACGGGGTTTTTCTCCACTTCCCTCAGAAGCCGGCCCGAATTCACTCGCTCGCACAGATGCGGGGGCGAGCACACAACGACCCTCGCCACCGCGGACTGGCCGTGCCGGCAGGGGTTCGGGGGTCTGCGGCGACGACCCATCGACGACAGGTCACCGGTAAACGACGGCAGCCGGAGGCGGCGGCAGGGACCCCGGGAGGTGGGCGACACCAAACCCAACGCACGCGAGCACACTCACACGCAGACACCGCCTGCACAGAGCAGACAGGGCCAGGCACGGGAACCAGGGTTGCGCCAGGCAAGCGGCGGAGACATGCCAAGAGAGAGCACAACACCCCGGATCTGGGACAGGGGCGGGGACGAAGCCACATGGCTCCAGACGGAAGAGACGATGAGGGCAAGCCTACGCAGGGCGAAGCATGAGGGAGGCGCAGGAACCCGGGACAACCGCGCAGGCACGCGAGGCGGCGCCCAGCGGGAGGAGGCACGTGACGCTGGCTTCGGGCCCTCGGACGGCCAACTCGGCCCTCGGACGGCGGGAATCTCACCACCATCGCCCCCGTGGCATACCGGTAGTCCCGCTGGCAGGAGCCCTCACGTCATGAGCAAAACCAATCCGGGAAGACCCTTCAAAAGCCACAGCCACCGCGATGACGTGCCTCCCCCACAACGGGAGAGCAGCCTCACGAGCTGAGCGCCGTCTCCCCCCCCAAGAGAACACCACACAACGCCCAACTCGACCGTCCGCCGGTGGCCGGCCACCAGGCCAAACCTGTGAGGATAGCGGAAGGCTGATGCGGGTGAGGAGGGCATGCCGGAAGCACAACAAGAAGAGCAGTGGGAGGGTCACCGGGTCGGGTCACCGGGGTGAGAGGCGAGTGAGCAAGCGGCCACCCCCTCACACGGGCGAGTGGCGCAGCCGCAGACCAACGGGGAGGTGAGACCTTTCCGGGCACAGCCAGCACTCCAGGTAAACGAACGCGGGATCTCACCACTCCCAACTCCGGGGCGGTCCCGCGCAATGCCTGGGACACCGAGCCGGCCGACCAGCGGACCGGAAACCCCCAGCGTGGCAGCGGCGGGCCCCCCCAAAAGAGGCCCGAGAGGGAACAGGCAGCTCGCACACACCTCAAAGACCCCGTGAACGCCCCCGGAGCCGCCTGCGCCAGCAGGGCCCCACCGCATCCATCCACACTGCCGGGCACAGCACCCATCATCGACCGCCTCTTTTTCGGCCGCGTGAGCAAGGGCCCACACACACCGGGATCCTCAGCTCCAGAGGGCCAGAACCCCCCTGAGCGGCACACCACCACGGGCACAGAGGCCCCGGAACACCGCGGGGCCCAGCGCCCGCACAGCACCATCATCACCACCGGGCGGCGGCCCACACAGACGCTCGGGAACAGCGTTGCCAGGGGCCGGAGGGGGAGGGGGACGAGACCCCCAAAAACCCCACGGCACCCCAAGCACGAGGCCGGGAAGCCACACACCAGACGCCCTCGCATCGTGGCCCGGCATGGGCTCCAGGCTCCGCCACTCGACACACTGCATGCGAGGCAGGGGCGGGGACGGATCGGGAACGTCCTCCACTCACCACACCAGATGACGGCCAGGGAGAGGCCCCGCGGGACCCTCCCCCAGCTCGGAGGGGGTAGGCGCAGACACGCAGTTACTGACGTGGGCAGCCACTAACGCTCAAAAGCGGGACAGGGAGTGGCAGGGCCGCGGGAGCCCATCGGGTGCGGGCCCCCACCAACCCAGCAGCGCACGCCGCTTCCCGAATGAGGATCGCTAGAGAACCTCTCCTCACTCTGAGGGTGGCCCGCACCCAACCCCGACGGGAACCCCGCCGGGACCAGCACACATCAGAGGCGTCCATCCTTCCCACCACGGGGGCAGGGAGGGGTGGGGCAGGGGGGTTCTGCGGCAGCAGCAACACCAACCCTGGTCAGTCGGCCTTGCCGTGCGGGGCCAGAGCAAAGTCGCGCACACGGGCGGAAAGCCCGCACAGGCCCGGCTCGCCTCCCACTGCAACATCTAAGGTCCCCCGGTGCAATAAAAGCCAGGTGACACGGCAGGGAAGACAAGCCAGGGCCAGGGCGGCAGCTCATGCTGGGAAGCCACCACCCAGCGCAACAAGGGAAGAGCGCTCCTCTGGGGAACCGCCTCGACCCCCCCAGCAGAGATGTCAACCTCAACGGTAACTTCTCACTCACACAAGCCCCACGAACCCAAGGACGGCCGGGACACACCACGGGCAGCAGGCTGGCACAAGGCAGCGGACAATGCCAGGATCCGGAACGACACAGCCACTCAGCCTCAGACACCTGAGAGAACCGACCGGGAGCGTTCCGGGAGCACTGCAAGAGGGCAGAGCGCGAGGCGCGGCTTTTCACACCACACAGCATGGGCAAGCACGGAGCACCGACCCTCCCTCTCTGCGGAGAGAGCCGACCCCCGTGCCGATAAGGAGTCACGGGAAGAGAGGAGCAAGATCAGGGCGACCCCCTCATCCAGCGTGTACAAGTCCCGGACCTCCCGGCGAGGGCAGGGAGAGCGCAGCCGGACCCGGTTGCTGCACCCCTGCCTCCCTGCATACCACTGGCGCCAGCACGGTGGGACGGTGAGGGCAGGGGCCCATGGGCAGAACGAGAAGAGCGTTCCCATTCACCATGAATGTCCGTCCCTCGCCTGGCGCAGCTTAGGCCCGGGCCCAAAGGAGATCGCAACATCACCACATCAATCACACCGAGGGGGTGGAGAAGACAGCCACACGGCACTCGGGAGGCGGTGGCCCAGGAAGCTCAGCTCCTGAGAGGGGCCAACAGCCTGGGATAAAAGCGTAGCAGGACAGACACCCTTTCGTGAGTAACGAGCGAGGTAAAAAGAAAAAAGAAAAAAAAAACGAAAAAAAGAAATGAAAAAATACCACGGGCTTAAACGTCCCTGGCACTCGGGATAACCAGGACAACTCTGCCGGGCACAGGACCGAAGAAGCTAGAAAGGGAGAAAAGAAAAAAAAGAAAAAAAAAGCCACGGACAGCGCTTGGGAGTAGCGCAGCTCAGCGGCCGACCAGGCCTGCCATCGGGAAGCGGCAGGTCGGGGGAGTTGGAGAGCTAGGGGCAATAGGAGAAAGAAAAAAAAAGAGCCACGGAGGTCGGGCGTGCCCAACTGCAGAACGGGGATGCCGCACACGCACAGGCAAGGCAGGACTCGCCCCCCGCCTTTTCCTCCTCAAGCCAGCCACGGCGAGGAAAGCACACCGCGCGGGCCTACCTACGCACCCCAGGCAACCAACCACTCTCCTCCTCGGCGTGCCGAGGCAAGGGCCAGAATCCGGCACCGGGAGCCGGGGAGAGATCAAGGACGACGGGACTCACTCAGCCACCAACCACCAACCAACCACCACCACACCCACGAGCCACCACAGGGGCACAGGGCCTGCTCAGGGCAGCGGGAGCCCAGGGTGCGGGGGGAAGGACAGGGGGACCCGGACCGGGAAGAGACGGGAAAGGCCCGGCACACAGCATCCGAGAGAGCCCCCAAAGACCTGCTGACAGCCACTGGGACACAGCATGCCAGCACCCTCCTGCAGGTACAAAATCCTCACGTCACCATGCCAAAACCAGGTCCCCAACACATCCCCAACAGAGCCAGCACGCACACACCCGGGACTCCCGGGCTCGGGTCCCCGACTCCCGGGGTGCTCCCTCCGCCTCGAGTTTTCCCCTACGCAGGGCCCACAGGGCAAGTCCACGCAGATGGTAGGTAGGTCCCGGCCCCGAGGCTCGCCTAGGCCGTGCCCAAGGCTCCTCCCGCCGGAGAGGTCTGTCCTCCGGCCGCCGGGGCCATGGAGGAAGGCCACACAGGGCCGGCGACCCAGGCCCTCGCACCCGGCATGCGCCAAGCTCTCACTCGGAGGTGACTCCGGGGAGGAGGAGGTCCGAGTCCGGGCCGGGACCGGCCCCACCACCTATCCGCTCACCCAGGGACCCTCTCCCCCGACTCCCGAGACGTCCCTCGTACTCTCCTTTTTTCGCCCTCAAAGACCAGAGTCCAGGGAGGGGAGGAGGACAAGGCCTCGGGCCCAGACAAAACTACTGGTCGACCCGACAAAGCTGCCACCCCCTCACAGACGGGCACGGAAGAGAGAGCGGCAACGCATGGCCCTACCCCGCGCTCGCCTGCGGGCGCAAAGTCCGACAGAACAGCCGCCCCGGTCCCACCATCTGCCTGCCCGTCTTTTTTTTTGGGGGGGGGGGTTGTTTGTACGTTTTGTTTTCTTTTTCCCCCAGGTGGAAACCAGAAAGGAAAAAAAAAAAACTCCCAAAGATGGGTTGGCTCCAGCAAGAGAGGAGCCCTCGGGAGGCACCCCGCTCACTTGTGAAAGTCCGCCCTCGCCCTCCCCACAACACACTCCCTCCCCCCGCCCCCACTCGCCACCCCTCACAGGCAGGGAAAGGGCAGGGGGAAGACCAGAGAGAGGTTTCTTCTAACACACAGAGAGTAGGTACGTCACACACACAGGTCTGGAAAACCACGGTGACAGTGCAATGGGAAGCGTGAGTCCACTCATCCATCACTGAATGACAGGAAAGCCAAACGAGAGCCACTGGCTGGGTGGGGAAGGAAGGGGAGGTGGCACCCGTGTGTCGCTTATCCCCGGGCACCACACCGGACGGAACGACCTTCTCACCAGTTCGTACTCTAGCCTGTCCAGACAGCTAGCCTTTTCTAATAGGCTCTGCCACTCTCTCTGAAGCAGGATTCGGGGCATGAGGCGATGAATCTAAACCCTACACACAGGCGTTGGAGGGTAGAGGCATCATCACTCACATGCCTGTGGTGGAGGACCTGGACCTGAGCTTGGCGGTGCACAGTGTGTGTGTGTGCGGGGCTGGGGGGAGGGCAGGTAGGGAACCCTAGGAGGAAAGACAGGGAGAGACGAGGGGCCCCGGCCCAAACAGAGTGGAGGCCCAAACAGAGTGGAGGCATCAGAGGGGCGATCCTATCTCCCGGGGGCGAAGCACGGTTAGAACCCACAGGCCCGGAGGGCGTACTTCTCTTTGGAGTTCGCACTGGGAACATACGCAGGCACAAGTGCCCCAGCACACACATCGCATCACAGATGGGTAGAGAGGCAGAGCCAGGGAATCAGGCATGGCAAACACTCTATTCCGTCAACACACACACACACACACACGTTACGGTGTGTGTACAATATCCACAAGGTAAAAGTTTATTCATCTGTTCCCCAAAGAATAAGAATAAGATTATGTCAGTTACAGGGAAGTAGATCGATGGACTAGGAGCGCGCGGGGGGTGGGGGGTGGGGGGCTGCCGGCGGCGGAGAAGGACCTAGAACAGGTGATGCCAGGGGAAGACAGACCGGTGGAAAGACAGACCGACCTACCGACCGACCGACCGACCAACGGCACAGCACGTGTTTTCCCTCCTATGTGGATGCTAGACCTAAATATAACTGGACATGGTAAGCTACACAGCACTCCGGGCAAACAGAGTGTGTGTGCCCCCATGTGTGTGACACACATACAGTCCTTTTGTCAGAAGGTGTAACTTCTCTGAGCATTTAAGATATTGCAGAGAAGACATAAGACGTAATATCCATAAGTGGCATGACTGTGAAGGTATTATAACAACCGGACATGTTAGGATTAAAGCTGGAATTAGGAGGACAGAAACGTACCTGTCCTAACGCTTTTGGTCATTATTACAAGTATATTTGGTTTAGGATCTTTCAAAACACATTGATTTATCCTTCTGGACACGATGGTCTATGACCACACTAGTAAATAGCCACTTCAAAGCCAGATCATCGGTTGGATACGTTTCAATTGGTTTATATTGCATCCTCCAATATTTTTTTCTTCTTTTTATTCTATCTTCTCGCTAAAGATCCAGTGGTATAAAGCTACTTTTATTCTCTTAATATTCCATAACTGAAGTGATCTGCTTTGTTTTGCAGCTTTCTCAGCTTAACTCACTGAGGCCTATTTAGTCACACATGATGAGAGGTCCAAAAACATCTTTGGGGCCACGGATGGCTTTTGTAAAGTCCATTTGGGGAAATAGCAAATATAATCTACCATGTCCTAAAATGTAACAGATTATCTCTATGGGACCGATAGAAATATCCAGATGTGCCCTGTCAACAGCCAGTTATTTTAATTTACTTAAGGGAAATCAAGTGAATAAAAGTCTATATAGTTCAAGAAATTTTATTCTGATACCTATATAAAAAGTTTACCTGAGTAGGTGAGGACATTGGTTTATATTGCAAGTGATTCTAGAGAAGACAGAGAAAAGAGAATAGAGGGGGATTGTCCCTTGCTGTTGGGTGTGGGGTGGGGTGGAGAAAATAAGGGAAAAAGAAGGCCACAGATTGGATTATTAGAGTGAAAAACCATGGTGAAAATGGAATGGGAAGCAAGTTTACTCACCAATCATGTAATCATTGTCCTAGTTCTCCAGACAGGTTGTAATCTTCTTTTCAGTACTGGTGCTCCAGCCACTCTAGAAAGCATACATGTAAGCTTCTACTAGCGCTAGACTTTCCGTACTAATTGTAGTCTTGAGCGTCTTTTCACAACCCAGCTTCTCAATGCCATAATAACAGATAACTGGGGAGCCACATTAAAAAAATAGCCTTCCATGGGCTGGGAAGGCGGCTCATTGGTAGAGCTCTTGCCTTGCATGCCTGAGGCCCTGGGTTCGATTCCTCAGCACCACATAAGCAAAAAGAAAAAAGCTTGGAGTGGCGCTGTGGCTCAAGTGGTACAGTGCTAGCCTTGAGTTGAAGAGCTGAGGGACAGCATCCAGGCCCAGAGTTCAGGTCCCGTGACCGGAACCTCCCCCCCACAAAAAAAAATAGCCTCCCAGGAAATACAGGAGCCATTTAGTCAGCTTGCCCCACCCACACCCAGAAGGGAAGATAGAGGGTGGGTGTTGGCCTAGTAGGGAGGCAGAGTTCCACAGGTAACTGAGATAACTTTTGTTTTGTAAATGTAGTCATGGCAACGACTTAGTTGCAGTGTTGCTTAGGACCTTTTAGAAGAAACTGGAATTCCAAGAAGAGAAGGACTGTTATCAGGAAATATAGGCAGGAAGCCTCTCAGAGAACTACCTTTTGCAAAGGCCAAGGCCTAAGTTAATGAGTGCGTAAGATAAGAACACTGCAAGAAAGCAATCTTAAGGTAGTGTTCTATACAGAATATATTAATAGACTTGAAAAATACAAGAAATATCACATGGAAATGATTCATACAAAACAAAAAATTGAAATGAATTCTTTATTTCTTCTTTTCTTCCTTACCTTTTTTTTTTTTTGGATGTGAGGATTGAGCTCAGTGCCTGGGTGTTGATATTTACATTTTATTTTTTCCCCAAGGCAGCTACTAGTATACATTTTTGGGCAACAGCTCCACATGTGGTTTCCTGGGGAATCCTTAATCTCACAGTAGACTAAAAGACTACCCTGTTAGGCCAGCTTGGAAACGACCCTTAGATTTCTCTCAGCCTTCTAAGTAGCTGTGGGTTACAGAGATGAGCCAGCAGCATAAGGCTAATGGGGCTCATTTTGTACAGGGGAAATTGTCTTTGATTTGGAACTGGAAAGCTGTGCTATGTATCTATAACAACTGTAGTTTCAGGTCTGTTGAAGGTTTCCTCAGGGCTGATTAGTACTGTGTAATGCAGGACCACAAGGCGGGCAGAATCACATGAGGCGGCACTTTATGGTGCCAGTAAAATCAAGAAGCTCTCACTACCCGCCAAGTGTGATGGGTATTCCTTCCTTTCCCTGCCCTTGCTCAGAACAATAGAACGACAGTGAGCAAACTCCATCTAGTGTCCACTTTCTGAAAATACCATGCTTGTGAATTCCAGTTTCCTCTCATGAAATGAATGAATCAAGGAAGGGTGGGGGTGGGGCACTGTAGGAATTGAGATTAAAAATAATCATTGCAGGCACCATGAGACCAAAGTTTGAATTATAAGATTCTAAGGTATTGTATGAAAAAGACAAGAGTTTTGGCTCAAGGAATTAGAAATAGAAAAGAAAATGCAATCTGTGACTAAACAGGAGAGAAAATGAGAAAATATTGGTTTGAGTTTTGAATGTGATTGGTTAATTCTATTTTGAATGGTGAAGGCCAATACTCCATTTTAACTCCAGCTAAACTATTGTATTGTAAATCTTTTTTTTTGTGTCGGTCGTGGGACTTGAACTCTGGGCCTGGGAGCTGTCCCTCAGCTCTTCAGCTCAAGGCGAGCGCTCTACCACTTGAGCTACAGCGCCACTTCCGGTTTTCTGGTGGTTTATTGGAGATAGGCGTCTCAAGGTCTCTCCTGCCCGGGCTGGCTTTGAACTGCGATCCTCAGATCTCAGCATCCTGAGTAGCTAGGATTATAGGCCTGAGCCAGCAGCGCCCGGCTTGTAAATCTTTTAACTTATGCTTCTGTAAAAATTACAAACAGATGCTAACCCTCATAAAGGACACATTGTTAATTCCTCCAAGGGACAATCTGTCTTTATCTCTTTCTTTACTGTGTGGCTACACCTAAGCGTCTGGGGCACTATCACAGAACGTTTTATTTATATACGACTAGTTTTCTACCAGTTTTGAGCCACAGCACCATTTATGGGTGTCTCCCGCCAATGGTGGCTTTGAATCATGATCCTCCGATGTCTCTCAGCCATCTCAGTACCTAGGATTATAGGCTTAAGCCATAAGCACCCAGCTCAGAGACTAATTATGTTTACAGCAAAATGTACATTTGGAACTGAGAAGCTACAGTATCTAAATGATTGAGGTCGCAGCTCTACTACAGATTTCCTCAGGGTGAATTAGTATTATATTATGCAAGAGTGAAAACTGGCAGATATCAGTACTGTCCTGTGTGCTTCAGTCAGGCAGAACACGGTGCAACCAAGGTATGGTGCCAGGATAATCACTGATATGCCAGAGTCCAGCCATCACCAACGTTCTTCTCCCTCTCTAGGCAATGTTATGGTGAGCACTCGCCACCTACTGTCCATTTTCTGCAACTACCCAGGTTAGGAATTCCAGTTGTCTGACAGGAAATAAGCCAGAGAATTCTTGTGGGTCCAAAGGTGGGGTAAAACGCAGGGCACTGTAGGAATGCAACAGAGTTCCACAGAGGTGCAACCACAGAACTCAGTCCAAGATTTGATTTGTCTTCTGGGCTGCCTGACACTCTCCACAGATTATTCAAAGCAGTGGTATTGGTACCAAGCTAGGTAGCAGAGCCAGAAAACAAGCAGTTCCCTCTCCCCCTTAGCCAACCTCCCCTCACACTTCACAGAGAATAAGAAATGGAGGAAATAAAGGGAAAGAGGGGGCAATATGGGTTATAGATTGAGGTATGAAAAGCCACTTCAGTTACCTTAAACTGACATTTAATATGCCTAAATAATAGCAATGATCTTCACATAGTGATGACATATGATTTCAAATTAATTTATTGTCATATGATTTCGTGAAATTTTATCTCTTGAGAATAACGATGGAGAGAAAAGTTAAGGATAAGGAAAATCTCTCTAACCTTATCGCTTCTGGCATAAACATTTAACATGTTCTGGAAAGGAATTACTAGAAAATACAGTACATTTCCAACAGAGAAAGAATTACACTATAAGTTGAAGATATGGCATCGTTGAATGCACAGCATTAATAATGCATGCATGATGCCTAGGTTTGAGATAAAGACATACTAATGAAATGTTACACATACAGTTTGTATACACAAACTGTATACACCTAATAATAGGATATCAAAATATATACAACAAATACTGCCACAGACATGGTTTGGGGATTGATGAGGAAGGAGAGAAATAAATAGAACAAATAAGGGCTGGGAAGATGGCTCAGTGGTAGAGCGCTTGCCTTGCATGCCTGAGGCCCTGGGTTCCATTCCTCAGCACCACATAAGCAAAATGAAAAAAGACGGAAGTGGCGCTGTGGCTAAAGTGTTAGAGCGCTAGCCTTGAGCTGAAGAGCTGAGGGACAGCGCCCAGGCCCAGAGTTCAGGCCCCACAACCGGCCCCCACCCCCCCCAAAAAGAGAAAAAGTCAGCCTGCCATTACATCACACCTGATCAACAATAGTACATAAGGCTGAGTAAGGCTGACCCAAAATCCTTCTTAACTTCAAATCACATGACTTTTCTTCACTCATTGCCTTTGCAATAAAACAGAGGCCAGAGGATCCATGCTAGTGCAGACTCTGACATCAGGTCACAAGAAGACAGACAGGTAGAGAAATCTGAATCCCACCTTGCTTTTGTCTCATTCCTTTTCACTGTGAAAGGGCCTTACATGCCTTCTCCTGGCTCTAGCTACAGTCCTTTTCTCCCTCTCAAGGACCAGCTGCAAGAGCACACTGAAAAGGCTGTGGGTCTTTCCTCAACATGACCTCCTCAACAGGACCATTAATTGACCCCTACTAAGCATGCTGTGATTTTCAAAATCAATGACTACTTAGATAAATTTAAAGTGCCAATAAGATAGTAAAGAATTTCTAAATATAGTGATACAATACTTAGTAGTTCATGAGTTATGACAAAGCAAACCAAAATCTGTTTTTATTTAATTGACATGCTTGTGTTTGGCTTTGCCACTCATGCTTTAGGTTGACCTTGAAGTATGGGATGTCTACAATTATAATTGTTTTTAAGGTGGAGGTATAGCTCATCAGTAGAGAATCTAACTAAGGTCCTGTTAGTAAAATGAGTCCCTTCCCATAGCTTTAGTCCATTCCCTCCCTTCTCCACAGCTTAACATACTCCCTTCCTAAGCAACGCTAGGCCCACATAGTAAAGGCAGTACATAATCAACTTCCAACCCCCTTTACCTTGGGATGGCACTTCTCTGGGACCGATACCACCATATAAGGCAACAAGAACCCTTAGGGTGAACTTCAGGTTTGGGCAGTTGCAGGACCCTTATCTACTAGGTGGATAGGAGGCATAAATCCTAGTCTGACATGATGAAGTCCCTGGCCCACATGTGGACACCAGGGTCTCCACCTCCTAGCACCTTCTAGCACCTCCTACACCTCCTAGGTTATATAGGTCACCCCAAAAAATAACCGGTGCTTCTTCTCATTCCTCCCTTGGGAGAAGGAGTCTTGCAGGCACTCTTTCCCCACCAATAAACCTTTCTTTGTTCTCTGTACCTTGCTGTCTGCATGGTTATCTGGCAAAGTATACTTAATATTAATTTTGCCATCAGTTCCTTTCCAAACACTGGAAAACCAAAAAACCAGACATCTATTTCTATATATGTGTACATATATATGAAGGCATGAAAAGGCCAACAAGTGTATTATCAGTCATTACTTCATTTACAAAGAAATGAAAGCACAGCACAAATACATCCACGAATCTCTCCTTTAAAAACAGCTTTGATGTTCTACACAATCCATGCAGATTTATGAAAAATACATATTTTAACATGTACCCTTTCATGTTCCTGTCCAAAAACGAATCTATTTGTCAGCGTGAAGAATGACAACATGTACTATCTGACCGGGCACTAGGCAACCTAATTTTTATTTCCTATATATCCCAAACTTAAATCTACCAGGAAGTTATATTGCACCACCACCACCACCACCACAAAAGCTTAGATTTTCTCTGAAACACAGAATCACATTAAAAATTACCTTACAATTTTTCCAAACTTCAGTAGGTGGTATAAATGCTGCATGAATAACAAGCTGGCTATACATAAACTGAGGCCCCGGTGGGGCTTTTGTGTATTTCCTTCAACACTAGTTCCTGAAGCCCAGGGATTCCATTCAATGGTAATGCTCACGGGTTCTGGTCTCCATGGTGATTGGGCCCTGCATTCCCTCACATCTGGGTCTGCATTCCCGGTGAGCCAATCTGTGCGACCAAGCCGCATCTACTGACCCAAGGAGAAGCCGATTCGCTGAAAAGCCTGGGCTCCCGCAGGTTGCATAGACCTGTAGTGAATAAAGCCTCACACCATCGTGCTCTCGCTTGCACACTGGCGGCACCGGGGTGCGGAGCCTGGCCTGGTGCTTGCGGGGAAGGGTGGCCTCTGGGCTCGGGGTAGCGGGATCGTGAACTTGGCTGGCTCATGTCTGAGCACGGATCCTGGTCTAAACTTGTGGTAGAGAATCAGAAGCGCTGAGCAGCAGGCACAACTCTGGCCAAGGCCTTGGTGGCACCGTCCCAGGAGCTGGATCAGGTGAGTCCACCACGCCATGCCTTATGGAAACACCTGGTGGGAGGTAGCGGATCCTCCACTGCCCGGTAAGCCCCACTGCACCTGCGCAGCCCTGCCCCCCCCACCCCCCCCTACCCCCCCACCCCCCCCACCCCCCCCCCACCCCCCCCCCCCCCCGCCCCGGCATTGCCGGAGGTCAGGGTCCAGATTCGGTCCCCTAGTCAGGGTTATCAGTGGCCGGTGCGGGGTGTGGTCGACAGGACCCGCAGGGGGAGCCCTGGGCAAAGAACTGGGTCCTTCCGGGGCTCTGTGTGGACCGGCTCCGGGGGCGTTAGTGGGTCATGGGAACCAGGGTTCGGACCGCAGCACCTAGCAGCAGAGCGGGACAGCGAACAGTATCAGGAGATGGAATGGCCCCCAAGTGTGCTGGGCACCCACACATCGTCAAGCCGCCTTCGTTGAGGGAAAGGCAGGGAAAGGCAGAGCGGCTTGGGGACAATCTTTCAAGAAATAACCGATTCAGTATCTCGTTAACTGTCATGGGAAAAGCTGCATAGATGAAATCAGAGGCAGGGGCTGGGCCACCGCACCCGCACCGGACCGCGGTGCACGCAGCTTCTACGTCCCTCCTGGCCACCTCCTTCCGCTGCACCCTCCTCCTCTCCTTTGCCCTTTTATTAAGGGATGATGAGGATGACTCTTAGTGGAGAAGGACTGTCCTGAGAGCAGCCCAGGTCTCCAGGGCCAGGCCATTCCACAGGCTGGAGCTGAAACTACTGTGGTGCTCAGAGCCTGGGTGCAGTGAATGCTGTTTCCCGCCAGAGGGCGCGCTCAGCACGTGGGCATCATGGGGCCCAGGGTGTAGTGAGGGCTGCTTCCTGCTAGAGGGTCCTCTGGGAGCGTGCACATGCTAGGTTGTTCTGTCAGACTCCCTTCTCAGATAATGATTAGGAGAGTCACAATTAGGTTTGCTTCAAATAAAACCTAAAAGGAAATAAGTTCCATGCATGTATTATAATGAAAGGACTTGAAAAACAATTAGTATTGACCTGTTTTCTGTATGTTAAAGGCTGCTTGGATAGGTGAGGTGAACTAATGTAGGAGAAGTCAGGGTGATAGGGTTAGAATGCGGTACAGAGAAAAATGAAAAGTAGTGAAAGTAATTTTCATGATAGCGAGTACATATGAACAGACATTCCATGTTAATAAGTAGGTGATGAATGGTTAAATTAATTCAGATCATTCATGTGACTTTAGGAATATCAAGGTATAGAGATGAATATGGTTCTGGGGGTAATAATTTTCAGCATTATCAGAGATTAAAGCTTTGCAGGTAATGAGTGTAGTTATTTTACACTGCAAGAATAATACCAAACCCACAGCAGCTTCACAGCCTATCAATGTGAGAATATTATTAGGCAATGTAAAACACGGAGTAAAATGTGTGTTCAAGATTATTACAGTGAGCCAGGAGCTGGTGGCTCATGCCTGTAATACAAGCTACTCAGGAGACTGAGATCTGAGAATCATTGTTCAAACCAGCCCTGGCAGGAAAGTCCATGAGACTCTTGATCTCCAATAAACCACTAGAAAACCGGAAGTGGTGCTGTGGCTCAAGCGGTAGAGTGCTCACCTTGAGCTGAAGAGCACAAGGACAGTGCCTAAGCACAGAGTTCAAGCCCCAGGACCAAAAAAAAATTTTTTTTAAAGTACGCTATCATAAATAATGATGATATTATACTGTCAAAGCAGAGAGGAAGAATGTGAGACCGGAAACATCAGAGCTCAGCATGCAGAGTAGCTACCACTACAGGCATGAAACACCAATGCCCAGCTTAATAAGGAATTTGTTATTATAGAAATACTTAAGTAATTGTACAAAGAATTTCAATTCAACATATCAGTTTGTGAGTGCAATGTGTCATTACATTTACAAATAGTATTTTATGAAGTTGATGTACAAAGGGTTTTCATGTCCATACTTTAGATCATGAGTGCAATGCATGTGATAGATGTCACCCGTTTTATCATTCTTGTCATCCCTTCCCCAGCCCCCATCACCTGTTTGTCTAGTTCCATTTTCACACATTTACATTGACTATCGTGGCTGCATTCATCTACCTTTCCTTTCTTCACTGGTCTACCCCACTTTCCTTGACATTATCCTTCCACCCTTGTCATGCTATTCAGGTGTTCAAAGGAGTTACACCATTGGAATCCTTCCTGAATATACTATACTATAGTTCATGCTTTTGTGCAGGGTCCTGTTTTCCTTAGAAACAGCTATTATTCCAAGATCCATGACTTAGTGTGGGGTCAGGGTCAACATTTCACTAGTATGTTTCCCTAGGTGGTCAGATTTCTACCCAAGATAGAAGTCCTGTGGGTTTTGTTGTTGTTGTTCTTGTTTCCCCACATCCTTGCATTTTCTTTTTATTTATTTCTTGCTCTTTCTTTTTCTTTTTCTTCTGTCAGTCATTGAAAAACACTCTGGGCCTGGACCCTGTCCCTGAGAATTTCAGTTCAAGGTTACCGCTGTACCACTTGAACCACACTGCCATTTCCAGTTTTCTGAGTGGTTTATTGGAGACAGAAGTCTCACGGACTTTCCTGCAGGGGCTGGCTTTGAAGCATGATCCTCAGATTGCAACATCCTGAGTAGTTAGGATTACAGGCAGGAGCCACCAATGACCAGCTCTTTGTGTGTGTTTGTGTGTGTGTGTGTGTGTGTGTGTGTGTGTGTGTGTGTGTGTGTGTGTGTGTATGTGTATGTGTGTGTGCCCCAGTCCTGAGAATTGAATACTGACACTTGAATTCAGGACCTGTGTTGTCTCTGAGCTTCTTATTTTTTGCACTCTGCCACTGGAGCCACAGCTCCACTTCTGGATTTTTTTGGGCAAGTTACTGGAGATGAGTATCACAGATTTCCTGCCTAGGCTGGCTTTCACCCTTATTCTTCACATCTCAGCATCTCAAACACAAAGATGGAACTTTAATAATAGCAAGCTATCATGTGACAGATGCCAATATATTAGGTTTGCTAGACAGACTACTGAGTTCTCAGTATCTCTAATGTGAGTTCAGACCTCCAAAACAGCAAGCAATAAACCATCATGACTGTCTCTGGGAATATACAATTTTTAAAAATATTCGATTACCAGCTGGGTGCCAGTTACTCACATCTGTAATCATCGATACTCATGAAGCTGAGATCTGAGGATTGCAGTTTTAAGCCAACCTGGGTAGGAGTCACTTATCTACAATAAGCTACTCAGAAAAAACTGTGTAGTGGCTCAAGTGCTTCAATGTGGCTCAAGTGGTAGAGTGCTACCCTTGAGCACAAACAGGCTCAGGGACAGTGCCTAGGCTCAGAATTCAAGACTTGGGACTGGAAAAACATTCTTCCCAGAGGCCCCACAAATAACAAATAGCTTCCTTTATAACGAAGGCTTACATTAACTATATTTATTCTCTGTACAATAGCAAATGCCACTTTATATTCATAAATCAAGACTTGCTTCAAAAATTCTATTTTGTAAAAATAGAAAAATGACAAATTCATAAATCAAAAGTGGCTTACGTTAAATAAAGAAGTTTCCAGTTAAAGGAAGAACAGTCCTGGAGCTCAGAATTCAGGGCTCAGCAGGAGACTTGCTCCCACAGACCTAGGACTCACCTGACCTGTGGCTTCTCATATCCAGGAAGTCCAGAAGGATGTTGTAAATGATCATGAGGTTCATTAGGAATGTTACCAGGTAGGGAATAGTGCACTTGATTAAAGTCAGTAGAATTGGATGGGGTGATAAGCCGGGCTCAGGGCTCCTTCCCTGACCTGAGAGTCACCTCGGTGTGGTGTGACTGACATAAATGGTCAAATGTAAGCTGTCTCTAGTAAATCAGAAATCTTGATAAAAATCATTTATCAGAAGTGCAGGTAAGGGAACTAGGATATTTTTCTATCAGTGCAGGACAGAAGCAATGGTGTTTTTTAAACATTTATTATTATTGTTGTTATTGTTACCTTTAGGTGGTTGTACAAAGAAGTTTCCATTCTACAAGACAGTATATAAATACAAGTTGTCTGACAACATTGTCACTCATCCCTCCTAGCAATGGTGTTTTGAACAAGAAAAAATAATGTGTCAGCAGTGGTAGAATGCTTGCCTTGCAGGCATGAGCCATGAGTGGGGAGGTGCTGGTAGGAGGCAGATAGTGCTGGGATTGGAACCAGAGTGAGGAGGGGCAGCTGCTAATCATGGTAAATCTGGGAACAGGAAGCCAGCGGGGCAACCTAAAGACATTCACCCACCAGGGCCCATGAGAGGGCCACATCCAGGGCACTTGCAAGCAGGCAGGAGGGACCAGGACACTGCAGTCCTGGAGAGAGCCAGTGTGGACTCCCACTAGTGTGTCCTGTCCCTACTGACTGTCCAACAATGCAGCCTCACTTTATTCAGAAGGAACTGGGGAACTAGCTCAGACCCTGATGCCCTGCCAGTCCCCAGTGCCTTCTCAGGCCACCTCCCTTCTCAATCCTTTCCCCTCCCCCCCTCCCCAACCCACACCTGAATGGAAAACAGAAAAAGATATTTTCAAGTCTTGTTTGTTATAAGATTCTTGAACATAAAATAAAGAACACTTGCAATAATATAAAGGGTTAGCACAATTAAAAAATGATCAGTGCTGAACACCAGGAGCGCTGAGCTCAGACCTGCTGATGGCTGTTGTACACCTGCCTGAACAGACTAACCACCACTCAATATTGCACATTAAATTACAATCATTTATGGGGATTTTCATCTCCATTGTTTCAAAGAAGTTCCTCAGCAATGTGTCATCCCATGATGGATCATGCTATCATCTTATTTAGTGAGCATGCTGAGAGCTGGAGAATAACAATTCAAAAGCAGCCTAGGCAGAAAAGTCTAGGAGATTCCAACTGCAAAACAACCAGCTAAAGGCCAAGCCAAAGGCATTTTTCAGGAGTTAGAATACCTCATGCTCTGCTATTGTAACTATGCAATCAAAGGTGTGCACATGTGCATCCTGCCTGGGAACACTGCAGTTTCTAGCTTCTGGGCAGCAGGACAGGGAGT
Source organism: Dipodomys spectabilis (assembly GCF_019054845.1). Lineage (NCBI taxonomy): Eukaryota > Metazoa > Chordata > Mammalia > Rodentia > Heteromyidae > Dipodomys > Dipodomys spectabilis. Next base: position 365,191 of record NW_024870780.1, read on the forward strand.
TCATCTCTTCTTTATTATTTGGTAGAATCTGGCATTTTGTATAATTCCCTATATTCTCTATGTTTTATTTACTGATCATAGTGATGAAACTCGGGGCTGGGCACTGTCCCTGAGCAATTTGGTTCAAGGATAGTGCTCTGCCACTTGAGTCATAACATCACTTTCTGCATTTTGGTGATTAATTGGAGGTGACAGCCTCATGAACTTTCCTGGGCTGACTTTGAACCATGGTGCTCAGATCTCAGCAGCTAGCATTACAGAACCATGGGCATAAAACTTTTGTTAGAGGTTAGTCCTTAGTGTCTTAGTCAAGATTTTAGCTGAGATGGAGTCAGAGGAGAAGTAGCAAATTCATCCTGACTGTCTGCTTTCAGAAAAACAACTTATTGCATTTAATTTTTCTATAAACTCTGCTCTGTTTCTAAGGAAACTGAAAACTCCTTATTTTTTACTTAATAAGCTGTGTCCCTGAGCTCTTTTTGTTGAGGAGTAGCATTCTGCCATTGGATCCATAGCTCCACTTCTGGAGCTATTTTGGAAATTAAAAAATAAATAAAACTCGGTGGCTCAGTGGTAAGTGCTTGACTTGCATGCATGAAGCCCTAGATTCGATTCCTCAGCACAAACCACATAAGCAGAAAAAGCTGAATGTGGCACTCATCATTTGATATGCATGAGTTGGTGTCTCACAAAGTTTTTGCCCAGGATGGCTTCAAACCACACATCTACTTCCTAGGTTTACAGGTGTGACCCACTATGCCATGGTTGTGGTTACTATCAATTGTCAACTAGAAAAGGCTAAGAAATGCATTAGAGGTTACTAATGCACAACTCTTGGTGTATAATAGAGGCTATTTCATGAGAGCAATTATGTGCACTTTGCACATAATGTTAACTTGTAACACCCTGGAAAAAGCATTTGTAGACAAACATTTAAAAATACATGTAGGTGGTACCTTGTAGGACCCAGATTTAAGCAAGATGACAGGCTCCATGGAATGAAAATCAGTGTGCCTAGAAGTGGACTTTAAAAGCAGTTTCCTTTGAAATATCTTTTCTCTTCCTGCTTGATAAGCATCCTGATACACTATTACAGCAGCAGAAGTGGATAAGAGCAGAGAGAACTACCTTGAAACATTTTCTTCCAATCTAAAGTGGACCTTCCTCTGACATATGATGACAGGACAATGGTAGGCTTCCACACTTATGTGGTCACTCAATAGGAATACACTAAAGCCATCCCTCAATCTGGTCCTATGCTTAGTAATGAAGAAACATGCGATGACCATCTTGCACTCCATTCACCATTTGAGAAAATGAAATTTGGTGTATTTACTAATAGAGTGTGTAGTATAATAAAGTTTTTTAAACTGCAACAAATAAAAAATAAATTTATAAATTAAACTGAACAAAAAACACCCTAGAAAGTAGTGGTTTTAAGAAGAATTTGAGAGCTTGGCAGCAGTGGCACATCCTGGGAGCTGAATCAAAGCCTACCAAGACAGAAAAGTGTTGTCCCCATCTCCAAGAAAAAAAAAAAAGCAGAGTCCATGTGTCCTGGATGAAATCCCCAATGGCTGCTCCTCAGAGGGTGATGTGTGATGCTGTGAGGATGAAATCTATCCTGTAGTGGAGGCCTCAGGGTATTGGTCATGTCAGGAATGTGAAATGCCTGTTAAGGAGAATGCCTGAGGCTGGGAAGGTGGCTCAGTGGTACAGTGCTTGCTTTGCATGCATGAGGCCCTGGGTTTGATTTCTCAGCACTACATAAGCAGAAAAAGCCAGAAGTGAAGCTACAAGTGGTAGACTGCTAGCCTTGAGCTGAAGAGCTGAGGACAGTGCCCAGGCCCAGAGTTCAGGCCCCACGACTGACAAAAAAAAAAGGGGGGGAAATGTCCTGTGGCCTGCAAGTAAAAATACCATAAGGTGGGAATTTTCCTTTCTGATTGAGTGGAAATCTATAATCTGTGCCATTTTACCTCTAGTGTATATGAGTTGTTTTTCACTTCATAGTGGCTCATGCCTAAGAGTTTTCCTAGAATCTCATAAGAAAATTTAGTCTTAAAATTTTGAAGAGTTTTAGATTGTTTACAGCCATGGGGAATTCTGGGAAATGGATGGACAAAAACCTACAAGAGCAAAGGTGGAATCTTAGGGTTATGCAGAACTATTAAGTTCCAGGTTAATAAAGGTGGACTTGTGATGGATATGTTGAGTATTAGCATGAGTGGATTAAGAAGTAGTTAGGAGATTAGGAAAGCACTCCTTGGGTTATGTTATTGCAAGGAGGATTAACAGTGTGGATAGATCTTCACTCAATGTAGATGAACATTACCATCCCATTCTGGGAGCCTGAGAGAATAAATATCCTAAAAGGAGAATGCCAGGTACATCGGTATGTTCTCATTCTCATTCTCTCTTCCATCTACTTCCAAGGAATCACTCAGAATGTGAGAAGGTTTTGTCTTACAAAAACTTACATGTACTGAAAAATCATGAAATTATAGGCAAAATAAGCCTGTCCTGCTTTAATTTGTCTGTATCAGATCTTCTGTCACAACAATGGGAACTCATTAAGACACTGCCACTCTCTGCCATTTACTGGGAACCCTTTCCCCAGGAGAAGAACCATGGCCATGAAGAGACTTGCTCTGGTCAGTTGACAGTATGTCACTGAGGCTCGTAGCCACACCAATGGTTCCCATCATTTCGCCAAGCCTAAGTGGCAAGTTGTAGGTTTGAAACAGCATTGATGCTCCCCACAGCCTGGCCTATTCCAGCTGCATCAAGCTGCCAGTGGTACTCGGGTCAGTGCTATGAGCCTGATGGCTGACTAGATGTGTTGCTCAGTGAGGTTATCTTAGAATCCCCCATCTTGCTCCCATGTCTCACTTCTGGTCCACATGCATACTCCTTCCAGTCATTCACACTGCATATGTGCTTCTTTGGTTGAAAGCCTTTACTATTAGTTTGGGTCCAGAACTCCGGTGTACATGACAGGTCATAGTTAAGACAAGGGCTGTCCAAGATGAATAAGTACCATGCTTGGGCCCCTCGCAGAATCTGCCTGATTCAGACTCCAGTGGCCAGCCCTATGTAGTGCTACACCATGCCCTATGTAGTGCTACAGTGGCACAGCTACAGACCTCAGGCTCTCTGAACACACCCAAGGGACAGACCATTCTTGCTGCTCTAATGCCTCCCAACCCACCCAGCATTCTTGCTGAGCTGCTCCATGGCCCCAAACCTGCCAACAATGTGCTTCTCTAGTATGATCTTGTCATAGCTGCAGGTCACACAGTGTCATCTCCAGCTATTTCTAAGTAGTTTATTGGAGATAACAGTCTCCTGGACTTTGAGCTTCTTTTAGCTATCATTCTACAATTCCCTTTTCTCATCTTATATCTTTCCTGAGTATCCAGTATGCTTATCATGTACTGTGCCTACACTTGAGCTGTTGTCATGACTAACAAAGCCAGGTTCACAAGTCTCCAGTGCATCAGAACTAGATTAGCTGGGAAAGCAAAGTGTTCAGAAATCCAAGGTTAGCTTGATTTCTTCATGCCATGAGAAAAGAACTAGAAATCTGCATTGCTTGAGCTCAGAGACACTATTTTCTGTCTTTCACATAGAATTAAGTTTGTTTAGTCATTAACTTGCAATTTTTTTGTCTATTACCATATTTTATAATCTTGGATTTGGAAATCAGGGAGCAATCTAGCACTGAAGGCATCCCTCCAGTCCCATTGGTTAATGTTATATTTTTTTCAGATAAGAGAGGATCCCACATACTTTCCCCAAGTCCTGCTTGACACTTAGAGCTTCCCAATCCTTGTGTCTCACTGTGCCTTACATGGACTGAACAAATTTAAATAGGACATCTCTATACTTCATGAAGAATACTTACTAGAGCTTAACGTTAATTGAGACTTTGTTTTTGAAGCACCTTCTTAAACTTTATATTATTTCATTTTAATATATTTTTATTTTTAATTTTTCATTATACATTTGATATATAGAGGGATTACAGTTACATAAGTTAAGCATACATTTCTTTTTGGACAATGTCATCCTTTGCCCTATTCCCAATTTTCCCTTCCAATCCCCACCCGCAAGTTGAATACTGCATCTTCAGCATAGTGTCTATTGAGTACCATTGCTGCATTTGTTCACCCATTGTCTTATTTCATTCTTATGCCAATACCAAATTCTGTCATTCCTGGTTATTAAGTGAAGGAACTGAAGTTCAAAGTTAAGAAACTCAAGATCACATTGCCAAAAACGCTAGAGTTTAAAATTGAATAGATTTAGCTGTGCATGATGGTGTGACTGTTATCTCAGCTGCTAGAAGCAGAGGCAGGATATACGTTGCCAGTCTAGGCTGCATAGTAACACTGTTGCAAAACATCAAAACCAAATGAAAAAAAAACCAAGGCTCTACCAATGCTAGAGATTATGTGGAGATTTACAGCATTAGTCTTTAAGGAAGGAGACTAAGGACACAGAAATGTAGTTAAACTTTGCTTGGATAGTGGTATCCTGATCATGGTATCAGGCTGCTCTTCTTTCTTCTTCTTCTTCTTCTTCTTCTTTTTTTTTTTTTTTTTTGGTTGTCCTAAACTCTGGGCCTGAGCACTCTCCCTCAGCTCTTCACCAAAAGGTAAGCACCTTACCACTTGAGCCACAGCACCACTTCCAGCTTTTTTCTGCTTATGTGGTGCTGAGGAATCGAACCCAGGGCCTCATGCATGCAAGGCAAGCACTCTACCACTGAGCCAATTTCTCAGCCCAGGCTGGTATTCTTTAGCAGAGACTTTATGAAACCCTGTATAAAGGTCATCAAGTAGGATTTCAGTGATGATGGAACTTTAGTCTATATTTCTATTGTCTATATGTGTATAGCTGGTACTTATATGTGTGTATTAAACATGTGAAATATAGTTTAGGATAACTGAAGGCTGACTTTAAATTGTATATACTTTTACTTAAATTGCAATATGATGGAACACTCTATTATTCCATGTCTAATGTTCAATTTTAATGCAAGCCAAAGCTGGTACTGTGATTTTACTTTCAACTACTTCATGGGGGAGGCAAAAATAAAACAGGATTTCAGGTGTCAATAACAGCTTGACAGGTGTCAATAACAGTTTGAGTGTCTCTTAATGTGCCAATCCCTATTGAAGACAGATATTCACTTTGTAAATTCTTCAATTATTCAGCAAGAATCTAGGAAATCACTCTAGAAATCTAGGGAAAACAAAGGCAGTGCGACTAAGACCCTGCTAAAATCAGTAGCCACTCTGGAGGGACAGGAAGTGTCTTGGGAAAGTGTTTGTTATCTGTCGCACTACCTAAGGCTATAGCACTGGGATGCTGTGGCACAAAAGCCATGTTCACATGAACTGTCTAATGTTGTTCAATCTTACTTTATCTGTGGCAATCCTTTTCATATGAAATTTATTACAACAATGAGGAGCTCTATAATTTGCAGCAAGTGTAGGGATAGAACCATGGCCTTATTTCCTGAAGTAAGTTGCTGTTGGTGGCTCTGGAGGTGCCTCTGTGATGCCAGGATGGCATGCATAGAATACAGGTGGAACCTAGATAATTCTCAAGGGTCAGCTGCAGATGAGTTGCTAGGCTTCTGAAGGAAGGAAATATTTGCAGGTGAGGTGTGATGCCTCCATGACAGCATCTCTAATTAAGTAGTTTGAAATACATTTCAAAAGAGCACAAGGCCCTGAGTTAAAGCCCCACAACTGATAAAAAAAATTCACTGATTTTTCTGCCCAGGGTGGCTTTAAACCATGATCCTCTTATCTCAAGCTCCTCAGTTGCTAGAATTACAGACATGAGACACCAGCATCGGCTTTGCCTTTCCTTTTCATATTATGCTATAAAAATTTGTACCATCATTTTATTATTGTATCATTATTGAGCTATATTTTTAGTGCAATTGTTTGCATTTACCTCCTCCTCTTTACTTTTCTCTCCCCTCCTCTCATCCTTCCACTTCTCCTTCACTTGTACTTTACTTGTACCATTTTAAGCTTGAACTCATTACTGAAGCTTTATTGCTCAAGGCTATCAATATACCACTTGAGCCACTGCTCTGCTTTTGCTGGTTAATAGACAATAACAGTTTCACAGACTTTCCTGCCAGGGCTGGCTTTGAACAACCATCCTCAGATCTCAGCTTTCTAAGCAACTATGTTTATGGCAGCATTATTTACCATAGTCAAGATATGGAACCAAACCAGATGCTCCTCAGTAGATGAATGGATTGGAAAAATGTGCTCTGTGTGTGTGTGTGTGTGTGTGTGTGTGTGTGTGTGTGTGTGTGTGTGTGTGTGTGTGTGTGTAATGGAATTCTATGCCTCCATCAGAAAGAATGGAATCTCACCACTCATTAGGAAATGGAAAGACTTGGAAAAAATTATATTCAGTGGAGTAAGCCAGGCCCAAAGAAACATAGGTCCCATGGTTTCTGCTTCTCTTTTGCTGCTAACATGCCGGAGTTTAGGAATTGTTTGTTTCTCAGTGCTAATAAGAGAGAGGGAGCCAAGCAGAGGAGGCGCTCATGCCTGCAATTCTAACTACTTAGGAAGCCGAGATCTGAGGATTGTGGTTCAAAGCCAGCCCAGGCAGGAAAGTCCCTAAAACTCTTTTCTTCAATTGACTAAATGAAAAGCAGAAGTGGGGTTGAGGCTTAAAGCAGCAAAGTGCTAGCCTTGAACATAAGAGCTCAGGGATGGTGTCCAGGCCCCAAGTTCATGCCCCAGGAACATCCAAAATAGAGAAAAATGAAACTGAAAGAGGAGAGAGAGGAGAGAGAAGGGGAGGGAAGGGTTGAGAGAGGGTTGGAGAGAGGAGGGAAAGGGAGGGAGGGAGGGAGGGAAGAAGGGATGGAGAGGTACTTGGTTTTCTGAGTCAGAGCACCATGTCCAGTTTTCTAGTGGTTTACTGGAGATAAGAGTCTCCTGGACTTTCCTGCCTAGGCTAGCTTTGAACCATGATCCTCAGATCTCAGCCTCCTGAGTAGCTAGGATTACAGGCATGAGCCACTGGTGCCTGGCTGCTTGTAATATATGATTTGGCCATATTGTGTCCCCAGGGTTTTCAACTTCCCTATCTCTCCCTTTGTCATCTTCATCTTCTCTTTATTTAAAAAATTTATTTCCTTTGGATTCTAGTTGGGTAACAGGCATTTTTTTTCTGCATCTCATTATTTCTCTTACTATGAAAGTCTGAAGATTTTTTTTTAAATAGCCTTTTTAGCTGTGTTCCTGTGGCTCATACTTGTAACCCTAGCTGCTCAGGAGGCTGACGTCTGAGAATCAGTTTGAAACTATCTCTGGGCAGACAAATCCAAGAACCTAATCTCCACTTAACTAGCAAAAAGATAGAGGTGAGTTGTGACTACAATGGTAGAGTGCCAGACTCGAGTTAAAAATCTAAGGGGCAGTACTCAACTCTAGTACTGTAACAAATATAAAGGCAAACAAATCCCTTTTTAATAAAGAGACATCCACAATAAGCACAAAAACAGAACATCAGAATCTGCTGTGACAATCTGCTGTGGGAAAATGATACACAGAGAGGAAGCACCAGATGCTGACAGATGGCCATAGCTTCTCCTCTCTCTGTACCTGCAGATCCTGAAAATCAATGTGTGATGAGCATCCCCGTGGTGGCACAGAGCATCCCATGCTGGTGCTGAGTACACTTGCTGCTCTTGAGCAACCATCAGGGAGGTTAATGTCTGAGGTCACACTTGGGTCCCCTGTGTCTCATACAGTAGTACAAAGCTATGTCCTATCTTCTCAGACTGTCCATCTGCAGAAACACCGTGCTCCTTGAATTGTCTCTGGAGATGGTGAATTGACCTTTCACAGAGTCAACATAGTTTTTGTCACTGCTATCACCACTAATGTATAAGAGCCACTCAGACCTCTTTCCTGGACGCTGGTAGAGCCAGTTCATGTAGTAACTTCTGAAGCCAAATCCAGAGGCTGCACAGGAGAGTCTCAGGGACCACTCAGGCTACACCAAGCCTCCTCCAGATCCCACCGGCTGCACTTCACACTGCACACTTGCAAACACAGAGCATTTTGGCCAGGAAATTTCACAAAGACCTACTGTATCCTCACTCAAACCCATTCTATTTTTTTTAGAGGGAGCTGATATTTGCATGTCCTTCTGCTATAGAATAAGCTCTGTAGTGCAAGTCTCAGGTAGGGCAGTGCTCAGAGCAGATGAGTGTGCTAAGGGAGTCAAAAATAAATCAGTAAACGCAGGGATTTGGGGCATTTCACTATATTTACAAGCAGTGACTTTTGGGAAGGTTTAGCCCACTGTGAAAGCCTCAACAGTAGGATCAAGGGACCTATTATCATCACAGAGAAATCTGATGTGGGTTATAATTCCTACCTTACAATGCAAACATTGTGTTTAGCTTTATTCCATCATTCCCACAATTCTGGGTTGGTTCCCATAACATGTTCATCTATGTGTCTTTCTGTTTGTGCTATCTTCATATATCTGTATATTTTAAACCATCTTACTGAGAAATCATTGGTATATAATGATAATTGGATAAATATTGAGATATGTATGTGAACACAAGTGAAATAACCATGAAAATATTCCACAACCTGTGGAATCATTGCTCCTTGAGACCCAGGTCCTCTCAGGCATCACAGATTGGATGCAGGCTGCCATAGAAGTCAATGCAAATGGATCATTGGAAAATCTGATCTCTCCTCTAGAGAAGGCTATCTGCTTGTTTTTTTGAAATGTCATCCAGCAATGATGTTTCTCTTATGGGACAATATAATGTTTCTAACTGATGAACCGGATTCAAGACTTGTGTATATCCAAGTCTGTTGGCAATCTGCCACATGAACAGTGGCTCTTCAGTAAATGGTGCTGGCAAAATTGGTTAACTACTTATAGAAAACTAAAGCTAGATCCTTATATATCACCCTGCACCAGAATCAACTCCAAATGGATCAAAGACCTCGGAGTCAAAGCAGACACTCTGAAAACATTACAGGATGGATAGGAGAAACCCTAGGTCTCCTTGGCACAGGCCAAAATTTTCTTAATAGAGACCCAGAAACACAACAAATCAAAGAAAGGTTGGACAAATGGGATTGCATGAAATTGCAGAGCTTCTGCATGGCAAAGTACATAGCTAGTAAGATCAATAGAAAGCCCACAGATTGGGAAAAGATCTTCACTAGCCATACAACGGACAAGGGTCTCATATCTAAAATATACCTTGAACTCAAAAAATTAAATCCCCCAACAACAAATCTTCAATGAAACAACTGTCCAAAAAATAAGTGGGCTGAAGACTTAAAGAGAAACTTCTCTGAAGAGGAAAGAAGGATGGCCAATAGACACATGAAGAAATGCTCAACCTCCCTAGCCATACAAGAAATGCAAATCAAAACAACATTGAGATACTACCTCACTCCAGTTAGAATGGCTAAAATCAAGAACTCTAATAACAACAGATGCTGGAGGGGATGTGGACAGAAGGGAACCTTACTGCACTGTTGGTGGGAGTGTAAACTTGTTCAACCACTTTGGAAAGCAGTATGGAGGTTCTTCAAAAGACGCCACATAGGGCTGGGAAGGTGGCTCAGTGATGTAGCGTTTGCCTTGCATGCTAGATCTCACAGAATTTTCTAATCACCAAAATGTTCCTTAATGCTGCTTCCCCCCCACCCCACTTTGGGTGCAAACAACTCCACTTCCTGTTTTTCCATGGTTAATTGGAGATAAGAGTATCAAAGATTTTCCTGCTATGCTGGCTTTGAACCTAAATCCTCAGATCTAATTTTCCTGAATAATTAAGATTACAAGTACAAGCCACTGGTGCCCAGCAGACCAGGGAAAGGAACATTCACCTTTCCCAGTCTGGCAGAGGAGTATGCACTCAGTAAGCATTAGTTTTACTTTTAATTTCTTAATTATTTCATAATTAATGGATTAGGTGGAGTTTACGTTTGATATCTTCCTTTAACTTACTTTTCAAGTTTTCCTTTCATATATTCTGAACATTTCTCTTAGGTGCCTGTTCTCAGCCAATTTTTGTTTATTGATGCCTGTATGATGTAGGACAGGGGTTAGCAAACTTTCTCTGTACAAGGTTAGAGTTTGTGGGGCATTGTCGTTGTAGCTATTACTCAGCTTTGCCCTAATAACACATAGGATGTCACAGAAAGTATGTGAATGGATGAACGAATGTAATTGTCTGTGTTCCAATTAAATTTATTTACAAACAACAAGGTTGGAGTTGCCTTATAGTCCCATAATGTCTGTCTCTGATTTCATTTATTTCTATCTATTTATGTATGTATGTATGTATGTATGTATGTATGTATGTATTTGGTGGTCCTGGGGCTTGAACTCAGGGCTTGGGTGCTATCCCTGAGCTTCTTTGTACTCACAATTAATGTTCTAGCACTTGAGCCACAGTGCTACTTCTGGCTTTTTCTGAGTAGTTTATTGGAGATAAGAGTCTCACAAAATTTTCTGTCCAGGCTGGCTTTGAACAATGATCCTCATATCTCAGCCTCCTGAGTAGCTAGGATTACAGACATGAGCCGTAAAGACCAGGTTAACTGTCCATGATTGTATGTTAAGTAATAAGACCTTATAGGTTAGTTTCCCATGTCACCATTTTCTTTCCCTTTGATGAGAAGGATAGGTAGGTGGGTGAAGATTTGCTCCATTAGCAAATTAATAATATATCCTTTTACTATAAATGTTTAATTTTACTATGCTGATAATTTTCTCTTTTTAGGCAGGAAAGAGCATAACTTCTGGTTTACATGAAGTTTGGAAGTTAATGAATATATTCTAAACTTTCAGAGACTGACAAATTCATTTCTTTTCCTGTCATTGGATCTGCTGAGTCTTGTAGGAGATTCTACAATGAGGAAAAAGACATAATTTTAAAACTATATAATAATTTAAATCTTAAGTTATACCATGAGTTATTATTAACGTGTTTTGAAATGTTCCAAAGGTCCTATGACCAGAGCTTTGTCCATTGCATAGCAACGTTGTGGGGCAGAATCTTTGGAGAGATGAGGCTTGTGCAGGGCATTTGTGGCTCATGCTTGTAATCCTAGCTACTCGGAAGGCTTTGATAGTTAAAAGTCAGACAGGACAGAAAAAGACATGTGACTTACCTTCAATTGACAACTGAAACAAAAGCTGTATGTGGAGTTGAAGTGGTAGTGTGCAAGGCTTGTGTGAAAAAGCTAAGGGACAGCACCTAAACTCTGAGTTCAAGGCCTAGTCATGTGCCCCTCATTGAATTAGTTTTTTCAGCTAGGCCCCATCTCTCCAAGTTTCTAGAATCCTTGAAAATAGCACTGCCATCTGGAGAGCAAATATTCAACACATGAGCCTGTGGAGGACATTTCTTATTCAAAACATAATGGTAGTGAATGTTAGTGAACTAGGCACAATACAAAAATAATGTTATTTCTCTCAAAAGGAGTGAAGAGTGTATAGCTTAATGGGGATAATTAAAACACATAAGTTGCTAGTGATTTGTACTATAGAAATCAAAAAGAAGCTGGGATCCCTTCTTTAGTGGAAGTCTTGAGGCTGTAGAGCGGGTTAGGGGTTAGGGTAGTCCATATATACAGAAAACAGTCAAAAGGACAGCTGAGAAAGTCAATACTCAGAGGTCACAGAAATCCATAAACCTCGCTTCTTATACCAAGGATCTAAATGGTGACAGTTAAGGAGGTGGTTCTAGGATATTGAAGGTTTCAAAGTAGAACTTTGGAAACAGTTCTGTATTCATATAATAGCTGTGGAAGAGGTCAAGAAAAAAAGAATGCTTAGTTGTGTTCTGGTACAACTCATCTGTAGGGAGCTGGAGAAAAGGATGGTGGTGAGGATAAAAGGACATCCACAGTTACTAGAGCTGTTTTGGAAGAAAAATGGATATAGGTGGAGTAAGGGATTTAAGGACAGCCCAATAACAAACTGTGAGATGTGTTGACATCACACCAGGCCCACTGCTCTCACGCCACGCCCCTCCCTCCTCAAGTGCTACTTTCCTCACAGCACTGTCCCTTCACAGCTCGGCTCTCTCCCTTAGCCCCACCCATCCCATAGCCCCATCCCCTGCACACATGCCCCCATGTTCTCCGCCCCTCCCCAGCCCCACTCCTCACCTTGTGGCTCTTGCTGCCTCCTGGCTGCCCAGTGCCACCTGCATGTACCGCTCCTCACAGTGCTCACACATGCCACCCTGCCCCTCGCAAGCGCTCCCCTATCCTTGGCCTCCACGTGCTCCCACCTAGTCCTGACACTTGCCCTTGCCCTTGCCCCTGTGTGTCAGCAGTGAGGGGGGCCCTCTCCCCGTGCCCTAGTGGTGTCAGGTGAGGGTGGCTCCCACTCCTGTACCGGTAGGTGAGTATGGCCTGCGCCCTGCTCCCCGTTTTCGGGCCTCTGTGCAGGGAGGCAAGGATGGCCCACGTCCTCTCCCCACTTTGGCCTGCTGTGCTGGCAAGTGAGGGCTGCCTGTGCCCAGCTCCAAGTCCCTGTGTCAGCAGGAAAGGTGGCCTGCGCCTCTCCCTCCCTGCTCAGGGCCACTGTGCCAGAAAGTGGGGGCAGTCTGCTCCCTGCTTCCGCTCTCCGAGGCCCTGTGGTGGTAGGAGAGGGTGGCAGAGGCCTGCGAGGCCTGCAGTGCCTTATCGGACCAAGACACTATGGAGAGAGAAAGCCAGCACTCCGGGACCTGAGGCATCTCCAACTCTCTGTGGTGCCAGGCCTCCCCGAGAACAACCTGACCTATGGGAGACTATTCCATTCAGGTTTATCCACACAAACCTGATATCACCCCTGCATCCCAGTAGCAGCCTCTCTTAGGGGTCGGGCTTCTAAAGGACATGGGGAAAGGAGGCCAGGCGCTGGACAACGTGGGTAGGGGCTGCCAAGGTAGGTGGCCAGGGAGAACTTAGAGAGGTTTACATGAAGCAGGATAACTTATGGAAACTGAGGCCTTTTGTTGACAACTCTGAAATATGGCACCTAAAATCTTAGAAATGCTATCTTTGCTTCAAAGAGAGGCAACTGAGTGCATTCTTTCCTGAGGGATGCATTTCTCACCCAAGAATTCACAACTGCCTGACAGGATGCCCCAAAATGCAGACAGCAGGGTGTCTCCTTGTTTCAAGGATAAGGATCTGCTATATGGCAGGATGCATTCTTTCCTTGAAACTCCGAGTATAACACCAGGTGTAGTAAAAGCAAAGACAAAGCACCCAGCTTTGCATAACTCAAAGCCAGACCCCCTGCCTTTCCCCTATAAATACTCAACAGCTCAAGGACCTGTGTGTCTTTCTGGGTGTCTCCTTGTGTGTGTGTCTCTGTGCTTTGTATCCCTATGAGACCACCCACACTTTGCTAGAGTGTGTCCCTACCCTTCTGTTTGCTTTTTTTGTCTGTCTGTTTCCTTGTTGTTTACTTAACAAAACTCTGCCAAGTTTTTTGACTTGTCCAGAAATTCTGTGATCGAAGTCAAGAACCCTAAGTGAAGAGTTACTATATTTAAAGGGGAGCTTCACTAAACCTTACCTCTGTCCGGTGACATATACAGGAGTGAATTTCCCAGATGGCATCCTGTGCTGACAGAAAATTACAGGGGTTCAGGTGTGGACATGCATTAAAAGAAATGGAAGCAGAGTGTGCGAGAACCTGTGTAGGAGGGGAGAGAGAGAGACTGAGGAGACTCTCCCACCGATATAAGGAAATTTGTCAGAGTTGGTGAGATGTTAATTTTGTGCCTCTGGAATGAGGGGTACCTGTGGCTAGGACTTAGTCGTCTCAGGCACACCGAATCCAATCGTTTGTAGAGAATAGAGAGTCACCTGCCTCTTGTGCTAGGACCCCTAAGTGCTTGTCCCTAGGAACTGGTGAGGAAGGGGAAGAAGTTTCGATGGTTGGGAAGGCCTAGGGATGAAGCTCATGGAAGCATGGCTTTCAAGGCCTTAAGAGGACATGTAAGGGCTATAATCTTCTGAAGAGGTTCCTAAAGATCCCCTCATGAAACTGTTTTGCTAAGATTGAGTAATTAGCAACCCAAATTATCAAATACCCGGTCATGGCCAAGAATAAGAGAAGATGCTTCTTAATGTAAACAAAAGGAAGGCCTTATATAGCATACTTTAAATTGGCATGAATTTTGCAAGAAGAATGAGAGAGAAGTAAACCAAGGTAGGTGACTGAAAGAGATATTTGTTCTATCTATGACTATAGCATCTATGACTGTGAAGCTAGTCCTGAAGCCATGCATGAACCCAACAGATTTTGGACTTGGAATGTGTGTGTGTGTGTGTGTGTGTGTGTGTGTGTGTGTGTGTGTGTGTGTGTGTGTAGTGTTTTTGCAAGGAAGGGAATCATAATAACCAGGCTGAGATGAGCATCTAACACAGGAGCCTGACACATTAGGTATCCCTAGAAGTGCTCATAAGGAGGGAAAGCCCTGTGCAACAAAGCTATTTTCATTTCAGGATAAGCTGAGAAAAGGTAGCTCATTGTTCTGAAGGTGGCTAATAGTGGGCTTTATCTTTCTCCTCTGGGAGGCACCTGCAACAATTTCTTTATAGAGTTCTTCATCTTCCAGGGACAGGAAGGATACTGGTTTGGACAGAGCATCCCAGAGTCCTGAATCTTGACTGGCCCAAGAAGAGACCACAAGACCTAGACAGGTTGGGTTGGGGCTTGTGGCTCCATCAGAGCCCACCCCCCCTTCCATGGACTGGAGAGAAAGCAGAAGACATTAGACACTGAACATGCAGGGCACTGCAACAATGCTGCCTGCACACCTGGATACAGCTGAGCCTGAAGCTGCACCTTAGCTTCTTATTCTCAGGTAGAAGTACATTACCTTTTCTTTTGCTCAGTTTTGTGTTTTCTGTCATTTACAGTTGATATTGTTCTAATCAACACAAGGTGATTACTAATTCTCTGGGTTAGGGATTCTGAGATTTTAATGTGATGACCTAAACCGCACAGTGAAGAACAAGAATTACAGTTGATGGTTTGGTAGTAGCCTGGGAAACACAGGGATTCCTCTGTTGGTCCTGCAGCTTTAGGTTTGGCTCTGACAGTCATTGCAGCAGTGAATCAACATCTTACCTGGCAGTTCTGCAATTCCCGGGCCTTCACAGCAGTGCCACCTTGTACTTGTAGGTGGTATCCTTGGTATCCAGGCTGCCCATGAAGACAAATGTGTCTGGAGGGTAGTAATGAATTGTTCAGGCAGGTGATACCCCAATAGGGTACTCCCTGCCCTTGGAGGGATCCCAGAGGAAAGAATATCTGGGGTGATTTCTAAGGTGTAAAGATGAATGTGCATAGTAGCAAAATTTCATAAATTCAGCAAACACGTACCCAGTGTTAAGAAAAAGAGTCCACCTTGGTCTTCTAGGCATACCCAATGTAGAGACACAGCCAGAGGCAGACAATCTCTGGCCCCATGCTTGTCGTTCCTGAGGAGCAGAGAAGCTTCTCAGAGGAGGGACCTTTTGAATTGGGCATTTGATGTCAGAGTAGAAGCTGGTCTCATTTCCTTTTCCTCAGAAAAACTGAGGCTCAAGAGATGTAGGTGTCCAGCTTGATACACACAGCTAATTCAGGGCTGGGCTAGGAAGGGGTTGCAGAGCCTGGGAATGTGAGGAGAGATTTTTGTTTTTGGAAGAGGTCATAGCAAGGATGAAAGCAGAAGAGCTTCAATACAAGTTACTTCTAAATTATTCCTCTAAATTATTAATTGCACATATCAAGCATATAGGTCTTATACACATATGCACATTTCATTAGTCCTACTAAGTGATTTCATTTTGTTTTTAGTGAATACAACCCTGTGCCGAGTCTGGCCCTCCCTGGAGTCCAAACCTCCTTAGAGTCCGAGCCCAGGCCTTTTGTAGTCTGGGCCTGCTCTCAAATCTGCACCAGTTCTGGTTACAGGCATATTTCTAGCCTGGGCCTCCTTTAAGTCTGCAGCACATAGTCCAAGTCAAAGTCTGTTTCTTGTGCTTACTCTGAGTCCAGGTGTCCTTTGAGTCTGAGTCCAAGCCTGTTCCTAGTCTAGGCTCCTCAGACTCTGTGCCCACTCTGAGTCTATACTGGTTCCAATTCCAGACCTGTTCCTGGGCCTCCTTGTAGTCCAGCCTATGCCCATATCTTTTCTTTTTTTTCTTTTTTTTTTTTGGGGGGGGGGTCCAGTTGTGGGGCCTGAACTCTGGGCCTAGGCCCTGTCCCTCAGCTCTTCAGCTCAAGGCTAGCACTCTACTACTTGAGCCACAGCACAACTTCCCACTTTTTTCTTTTTGCTTATTTGGTGCTGAGGAATTGAACCCAGGGCTTCATGTGTGCAAGGCAAGCACTCTACCACTGAGCCACCTTCCCAGCCAGTATGTCCACATCTTTTCTATGCCTGCTCTGAGTCTGAGCTGATCTGAGTCCTGGCTGCTTGGAGTCCTGGTTGCTTTGTGTCTGGGTCTGCACCTGGCCTGCTTCAACTCTGGACCTGCTCAGGTCTGGGCCATGTTCATTGTCCAGGCCTGCTTCATGTTCTGGCCAATTCCTAGTCTGATTAACTCAGAATCTGCATCTATTATCAGCCTGTTCAGAGTGTTCATGTCCTTAGCAAAGCCTAGCGGTTGGGGAAATTGTATAAGACATTCATTTTCCAGTGTCTAGGTTTTATTCCCATTGTACTAGGCATATGAAAGTATTTTGTCTAGAGTTAAGAACATGAAAATGATACTGTGTTCCATGGCCTCCTTCAAGCTAGGTAGGCACCTTTACACTGAGTCATGTCCCTTACCATCACTGTGTCAGGCCTGACCTGAGATCTGTCTCATTAGAAGCTGGGCGGTGTATCAGAAGGTGAGAGCAGAAAGTGTGCTCTAGATAGCTTTTTCTTTTTGTTCTCAGCCATACTCCAGATCACTCTCAGCATAAAAGAGGCTCCAGGATGCTGAACCCTTGTTCTACAGAGACTTCCTTTGACTTCAGGTGCTGGGAGTTGAGAAAATGCAAAGGGTTCAGAAGCCTGGAATTATGAGTGTAGGATCTGGGTATAAGGCCTAATGTAGTATTGTTTGGCTGGACCTCAACAAATCTTGCTTTGGAGAAGATAGTGAGTTAGGGCATAAGGGGATCTGTGGAAAACATTTCTGCCAGGTGCTAGTGGTTCATGTCTGCTTTCCTAGCTACTCAAGAGGCTGCTTTCCTAGCTACTCAAGAGGCGAAGCTCTGAAGATTGCAGTTTGAACCCAGTCCAGGTAGAAAAGTCCTTTTTCTTCAATATTCACCAACCATCCCCTTCCTTCCCCCCCTCCCCCCAAAAGGGAAACAAAACCTCCAGAAAAGCACCTAGGCTGAGTTCAAGCCCCAGGACCAACACAAAAAGATTTTTTGTTTTCATCATATAGGTTTGATACACATTTTATTAGGCATTCAAAATTATTTCTATTTCTTTTTGGTAAATTCCAGTGGTATTTTGTCCCATGACCTCTCATAAGCTAGGCAAGCACCTCAGCTCTTAGCCTGGCCATCAAGATTTTGATGCACGTTGTCTTCTTCTGACTGTAGGATAAAATGTGGAGAGTATGGAAGCTTGGTATCTTTAATAGAGGTTCATGGTATATGGCCCAATGTGGGATGGTCTAGAAAGACCCCATCAGAACTTGCTCTCGCAAACTCATATCTTGTCCAGGTCATTCGCCTTTCTCCAAGTCTGCATCAAATTTTCATCTATACTTTCATGTTCATTCTGCGGCCTGGAGAAGGAGGTGAAGGTGTATGTGAGAAAGGACATCCAGTCCCTTCCTGCTTGGTACGTTGGTGCCAACCAGAACAACTTTGGTGACTCTAGGTTCCTACCCAGGCCTCTGAGTCTTCACTGCACTTTAAGCTTGCATTTTGGTCATATTATGTTCAGTACTTGTGGGGTTAGGAGCTCAGGATATGTGTGGAAAAAATGTTACTTAATTAATTTGTCAGCTCTGGGGCTGGAATTCAGGGCCTGGGTGCTGTCCCTGAGCTCTTCAGCTCAAGGCACACACTCTACCATCTGAGCCACAGTGCCACATCCAGTTTTCTGGTGGCTAATTGGAGATAAGTGTCCCCTAGACTTTCCTTCCCAGGCTGGCTTTGAACCACAATCCTCAGATTTCAGCATCCTGAGTAGCTAGGATTATAGGCGTGAGACACTGGCACACGGCAGTACCAAGTTTTTTTATATTATTATTATTGTTTTTTGTTTTGCCAACCCTGGGGCTTGAATTCAGGGCCTGGGCACTGTTCCTGAGCCTATTTTTGCTCAAGGCTAGCATTCTACTACTTGAGCCACAGTGCAATTTCTAGCTTTCTTTTGTTTGTTTTGTTTATATGGTACTGGGCAATCGAACCCAGACTTTCATGCATGCTGGGCAAACATTCTATCACTAAGCCATATTCCCAGCTGCATACCACGTTTTTAAGTGTGCTTTCAGACATGTTCATCCCATAGCCTGGAGAAGGCAATGAACACATGTGTGAGGAAGGACAGCCTATGCATTCTTGCTTGGTAACGGTACCTGTCAGAGCAACTCTGGCCACACTAGGCCCATCCCAGGCCTATATCCTTAGCACCAAGTCTTTACTGAGCTTTCAGCTCTGTCCTGCATAGGATATGGGGACTAGGGGGTGAGGGGATGTGTGACACATGTTTATATTTTCATTATTTCTTACAGACATTTTATCAGTCATTCCGAGGTATTTCAATTTGCTTTGGTGAATTCCAGTGGTATTATGTTCAGGGCTCTCCACAAGTTAGGGCAGCACCTCGACATTACCACTGTAGCCACACTTCCAGTCCTTTTGCTTTTTCCCATTTTCTTTCACATTGGTTTGGCTGTGGACTGCTATTCTCCTTCTGTCCATAAATAGGTAAACAGGCATGAACCCCTATACTAACCCCTATTCCCATTTGCAGATTAAAAAATACCTGAGGATTGAAGTTATGCAACTTGTCCACCATTACATAGCTAGGTCTCCATGCAAACATCATTTCAACTTAGGCAGTTATGTCGTCACCTTAGACCTTTCTAGTTTGAAACACGAAACACTGGAAGGTGTAGAAAGAACAGTGGCAACTCAATCCCTTCAACACTGATGAGTTTGTCTTGGAATAACTTGTATAATAGCATAAGTTTTGGGGAGAGGCAGATGGCCAGAATGCTAAAGACTCTTTTGTGTGGTGGTGGTAGTGGTAATGGTGGTAAGGGTAGTGGTGGTGTGTGTATTGAGAAGCAAGCTTGACCCTGCTGAATTTCATCCTCACATAGAATCAGCTCTTCCTCTAGTGTCTGGAACTGCCTTCACCCTAGTATTGCACAGAGACATTGCTGTCCAGGGGCCTGGGGTTAGGAGCCCATCTGCTGTGTTTACATTGGAACAGACCAATAAGAACATCCCTGTATTTTGTGCTAAGGACTTCGTTTCCACCAGAGGACTCTGAACACCATTTACCCTTTTCTGACCCTTTACATCAGGGAAAACCATCTGTTTCTTTCTTTTTTTTTTGTCGGTCATGGGGCTTGAACTCTGGGCCTGGGCGCTGTCCCTCAGCTCTTCAGCTCAAGGCGAGCGCTCTACCACTTGAGCCACAGCGCCACTTCCAGTTTTCTGGTGGTTTTTATTGGAGATAGGAGTCTCACTGTCTCTCCTGCCCGGGCTGGCTTTGAACCGAGATCCTCAGATCTCAGCCTCCTGAGTAGCTAGGATTACAGGCATGAGCCACCAGTGCCCGGCATCCATCATTTTCTTAAAATAACTAAACAGGTTGTGATGTGCTGAACACCATAGTCCTGGACCTAGGGAGTAAAGAAGATAAGGCAGGGGTTCATGGGACTGATACTTTATTTATTCATGTGTTCATTTTTGATGTGTTTACCTTAGGTCTTGGTGTGTCAACCACATTTGAGTCATACTCCAATCCTCCTGCCAAAACCTTCTGAGTGAAAGGATTACAGTTGTGTGTCCATCTGTTTATCTCAATGAGATCTTTTATGTTGTGGGTTTTAGAACCTTGAATTGGTTATTCGAAGAAATCACCACAAATGCAGAATAGATAAAAATAAAGTTTTCTTTGGATGCCTGTGTATTTGAGCCAAAGTTGGCAGCTATGTAAAAATAGCCTTGGGTCCTGAGAAAGTTGGCATAGTTTTTATACCTTTTAGGCTGTGTGTGTGTGTGTGTGTGTGTGTGTGTGTGTGTGTGTGTGTGTGTGTGTGTGTGTGTGTGTGTCCTGAGGCTTGAACCAAGGGCCAAGGTCTTTCCCTGAACTTTCTGCTCAAGACTAGTGCTCCACCACTATGATATTGCATTAGGACATTACTTTTTTCAAAAAACATACCAACAATATTATTGACAAATATAATAAACAAACTAGACCTCATTGAAAGAAAGCCTTTTGCCTTCCACCATTCACCCATGCCTATAAGCCTAGCTGGTTTTCTCCTGAGAACTGGAGAATAATTGTTTGAAGACACTCCTATCCTAAAAACAAGTCCACAGACTCCATCTGTAATAAACTAACCAAAAGACAGAATGGAGGCCTGGCTCAGTTGTTTGCCAGCCATGAGCAATCAAGCTAATCCTAAGGAATGTGAGTTCATGCCCTGAATTCAAGAACTGGCAAAATAGAAGACACTCAGGCAGTCATATAGGTAGAAGATAGATAGATAGACAAATAGATACATAGATAGATAAATATATATAGAGAGAGAGATACATACATACATCACATTTTTGTTTTGTAAGTGGTATCTACAATATAAAATAGAGCTCATAATAGTGGATAAAAATTTAAATTATGAATTTGATGTGAACTTATATCCACTGAATACAGACAATTCTTATGACTTATAAAATGCCTCTTTTCCCCTTCAAGTACTGGTTTTTGACATCAGAGCCTTGCTCTTTCTTACCTTGCTTTCTCAGCTGACCCAGCTATGACAGAAACACATATGCAAGCTAGATTTTGCCTATTATTTTAAAGACTGTGTTTCCAATAATATTTTCTGTCTGGATTTGAAACTTGTTTCTGCAGAACTTCAGCCTCCTAAGTAGCTAGAATTGAGCCATTGCTGCTAGATTAAATAATTCAATTTTTATTACCAAACATTAGCCACAAAAGGATTTCACTGTCAAATTTCCACACATATATAAAATATATCCCAATCAACATCAGCTCCTCTATAATTCTTCTCCCATGAGATTCAATTCCCTACCTTTCCCACTTGTGCCCACCTTCACATCTGAGCCTATTTTTCTTTCCTGGCATTTCTGTGTATGTATGAACTGCACCAAGGAGTTTCACTACGTTTTTTTTGTTGTTGTTTGTTTGTTTTTGTTTTTGGTTCGTTGTAGGGCTTGAACTCTGGGCCTGGGCACTGTCTGTCCCTATGCTCTTCAGCTCATGGCAAGTGCTCTACTGCTTAAGTCACAGTGCCACTTCCGGTTTTCTAGTCGTTTATTGGAGATAAGCGTCTGACGGATGTTCCTGCCTGGAACAAACTATTTGAAGAAGTATTTGGGCTGGCTTTGAACCGTGATCCTCAGATCTGAGCCTCCTGAGTAGCTAGGATTACAGGCGTGAGCCACCTGCACCCGGCAAGGAGTTTCACTATAGTGATTCAGAAATACATATATTTTGATAGAAAAATCCTCTCTGCTGTTTTCTTTTCCTCTAAAGAGCCACAATCTACTATTGGTCAACTCTGTCATTGAGGTTCTTTATGTCCTGCTTATACATAGTTGTCCTGTACTTTGAAATTATTTGCCTTTGATTTTTCTGCCTACCATTCTGTCTACCATTATCTGAGCCTCCTCTACAGTCCCACCTTTTTAATATATATACACATTTATGAGAATATTTTTGTGGAAATATCACTTAAGCCACAGCACCACTTCTTTCTTTGTCTGAGTAGTTTGTTGGAGTCACAAGGAACTTTTTCCTGGGCTGGCCTGGGATTAAAATCCTCATACTCTCAGCCTCCCATGTACCTGAGATGACAGATGTGTGCCACCACACATAGCAGGTGAATGAGAAGGAGCTTTGTGTAGGTATAACTAGACTGGTCTTGAACTAATGTCAACTTGCCAAGTAGATAGCTTTACAGGCATATGTCTTCAAAACCTTGATGTGTTCTGCTTAAATTTGAAGTAGTGATTGTACATACTTAGGGTGTATAGTGATAATACAGTCCTTGAGTATATAATAATCAGTTCAATATAATTAGCACCTTCAGGGCTGGGAAAGTGGCTCAGTGGTAGAGTGCTTGCCTTGCATGCATGAGGCCTCGGGTTCAATTCTTCAGCACCTCATAAGCAGAAAAAAAGTTGGAAGTGGAGCCATGGCTCAAGTGGTATAGTGCTAGCCTTGAACTGAAGAACTGAGGGACAGGCCCAGGTCAAGAGTTCAGGCTCCATGACCACCACAACCACCAACAAAAAATAGTACTGCAGGGATAGCACTTTCATCTCTTAAAACTTTGATTACCAATGTAATTTGGTAACATCATGACTCTACTTGTTATTTTGGAATATACCATAAACATCCATAAATTGATAATGTTCACTAAAGGATTGGAAGTGGATAGGGATAGAGACATGTTAGATTACAGGTAGTAGATATATCTTTATTTATTGCTGCTTTGTAAAGCATTACCATATATCCACCATGACAATACCAGAGAATAATTTTCCTGCAGTATACAATTTTCCTTTTCTTATTCTGCCATACACTATCCCCTATAAATACGAATGTTTTTCCTTTTTAATTATTTTCAGAATTAAATTATTATAAGATGGATTTTTTTTTGAAATTACCTCATTTTGCTTAGTTTTGTGATGGTAGATATTGAGACCAGGGCATCATGTAAGTTATGCTAGTATACTATACCCCTAATTTATCCTCATTCCATCATATTCCATCATGTAGGGATTTAGAGTTGCTGGATATAGTGTTTTGTGAAGCTGGACTGAAACTTGAAACCTTCGTGATCTCTCAGCAGATTCTGGTGGCTCTTACCTATAATCCCAGCTACACAGGACATTGAAAACTGAAGATTCAGTTCCAATCCAGACTGGGAAAGAAACTCTGTGAGTCTCTCATCTCCAATTAATTACAATAAGATGGAAGTGGAGTTGTGGCTCACGTAGTAGAGCACTAGTTTTGAGCAGAAGATACTCAAGGTAACCGTGAGCACAAGCCTAAAACATTCATGTGTGTGTGAGCATGCACACACACACACACACACACACACACACACACACATGCTCTCTCTCTCTCTCTCTCTCTAAAGCAACATTGTATCTTACATTCACATCCAGAGATTGGACAACAGCTCGGCAATTTGTGAAATTCATTTTTGTATTTCTTGAAGGAAAAGGATAGATCATGGCACACAGAAGCCAAGACTTCAGAGGCAAGTACTGTATAAACAAATAGCTTGTAAAAAAACCCAAATAGCAGTTTTCTATCTAGCTTTATATATAAAATTCCTTAAATGCTGTAGTATTCTTAAAATAATAGTCATTATAACAATAAAAACAAATGCAGCACCTTTTCCCTTCTCCCCTTCCCTACTTCATAAAATATTTGACAACAGAATAAAAAAAGTCTTTTATCTTACAAGAATGGACACCTGTAAAAATATCTATGAGTGTAATGTTTGTTTACCAATACTTCTTTGATCTTCCCACCTCTAGGTACTTGCATATTTTGCTGATGACTCCCCTTAAGGGCAAACAGAAGATTAGGATACAGAAACAAAATAATGTCCTAAGATATAGATGTAAAAAAACATGTGCAGGAAGCACATAGCAGGCTGAGAGTGCCCTGAGAAGTAAAATGATTTGTGCCGGGTGATAGGAATAGTGACTAATAAGGCATGGATCTGACCTAGGAATGGCTCCTTGAAGCTGAGACCATGCCAGTACCTAGGGGATTCGACAAACAAGGTATGCTGTTTACTATGTCCATATGTGTAAATTGTGATGTGGAAGTGGTGATTTCAGATTCGTTTGTTTTGGGGAAGGTCTTACGTGAGCAAGCAGCTTAGATTATTGGAACCTGAGAGGTGACCTTGCCTCCCTCACAGTGGATTAGAACATGGAACTGTGATAGCAAACTGTGAAAGTTTGCTCAAGTGAGCTCACTTGGCCTGTGGCTCTGGAACAAGAAAGATGTTCTTATTCTGTGTTCAAAAGTCAGGAGACTTGGGGCTGGGAAGGTGGCTCAGTGGTAGAGTGCTTGCCTTGCATGCGTGAGGCCCTGGGTTCAATTCTTCAGCACCACATAAGCAAAAAGAAAAAAGCTGTAAGTGGTGCTGTGGCTCAAATGGTAGAGCACTAGCCTTGAGCTGAAGAGCTGAGGGACAGCGCCCAGGCCCAGAGTTCAGGCCCCACGACGGCCTGCCCCTCCCTCCCCAAAAAAGTCAGGAGACTCTAGTCTCAGGCAAGAGAGGTGTGAGTGCGTCACTCAAAGCTGCAGACATTGGATCAGTGCCAAGAACCCAAATCTAGTTTCTCAGGCCTTTGTCCAAGTAGAAACCAAGAGAAATACAGAGCAACTCAGGCGAGGTGTAATCATGATAGGAAATCTATTTGATTTCCTCCTACTCAGACTAGAACCGTCTTTCTGTGTGCTTTTAAGTGTCTATATTGAAATAATTCTTTCTATGTAGTTTTCAATCCAGTCTATTACAGTTACTCAATTTGTGGTTTTTTTGTTTTTTTTTTGGGTCCGGTCGTGGGGCCTGAACTCTGGGCCTGGGTGCTGTCCCTCAGCTCTTCAGCTCAAGGCTAGCGCTCTACCACTTGAGCCACAGCGCCACTTCTGGCTTTTTTCTTTTTGCTTATGTGGTGCTGAGGAATCGAACCCAGGGCCTCGAGCATGCAAGGCAAGCGCTCTACCACTGAGCCACCTTCCCAGCACCCAGTTACTCAATTTGAAGTGTGCTCCCTATTCCATGTTTGAAAGATCCATTCTTTTTACCACCATAGTGTGAAAAGGAGTCGGTTCCAACCTGGGATATACCCTGTAAAGTATGGAGCTTGGAGGCAGGCCTGGAGATGCTTGTGATGAACCTAGTCCCTCTTCACCAGAAAGGAGATCTCTTCTTTATTCAAAACTTCCTATACAACTATAGACTGTGGGAAAATGGAGCAAGTGCTGACTATCATGTTTAAAAAGTGAGTGCTCCTCTTTCAATCCAGGGCTGCTCAGCCAGCCCTCATGGCTGAGTCTTGGGAGTACTGGCTCCAATCTGAGACTTTGTTTCACTGGGGTCTTCTCACAAAAGCTTGGCATAAGACAAAGAAGAACACACCATGGCTAATTTCTTAGGACTGGCCAGCCAGGACATTTCATTTCCCTCAGAAGCTACTGGAGCTTTAGAAATCTGTTTACTGACAAACCAGGATTACAGGCATGAGCCAGTAGCTCTCACCTAGCTGAGGCTCCAGGAAATCACATTTACCATTTGTAAATAAGTTTTCAGTAGTAATCCTGGAGGCCTGTGAAATAATGTATTCAGAGAAAGGGCTAGGGTGTTCCTAGTGTGCCAAGACTTTGTGAGTAGTGATCGAAACTAGGCCCCTAGGGATGGGCTTTTCAGGATGGTAAAGGCCAGGAGCCCTTAGTACAACCCAGCTAGACAAATGTCCTTTTACGGATATTCTCTGCCAGGTAATGCCTGTTCTTTTTTGAAAATATTCAGGCATCGGCTCTGATTAGAAACACCCTACCTTCTCACCACTGTTCAGTCCAAACTCAAGTTCAATAGCTTTCTTCATTAAAACCTCATGGCAGTTTAATTACACCTGAACTTATAGACAAGGATCCTTTACCTATTTCCATTCTCAGGTTTCGATCACCATAGAGCAGCTTTCCCTGAATTCGAAATAAAGAACCCTCAGTGACGTCACCAATGGTGATGATGGAGATCTGGAGTCATCACTGAACTCCAGAAAGAATGTGAATGTAGAGCAGATAAGGCTATTTGCAGAAAAGACCAAGCAGATTTCGAGTCCTGTGGATGTCTCACTTGTTCTGAACCCTACACATGACGCAGATGAACCTGCAGATACTCCAGTGGAAGAAGATCCAGAATTTATTCACTTGACTTTCATAGTCTGCCTAGATCAGCTCCAGGTGAGTCACATCAGGACATGTCTTGGCATGCAGGATAAACCAGCACTTGTGGAGTTTGAGGAAAATTTCCCCAGTCTGTGTTCAGAAGCACCAATAAGTGATGTCTGAAAGCTTAATTCAGTTGAGGAAAGGGAGTCTGTCCTCACAGAATATCTGCTGCAGGAAAACGAATCTCCAATGGAGAAATTAGAATATGTCCCTCCCTCAACTCAGGAAGAAAAGCCTTCCTGTAATGAGGTGGTAGATTCCTTTGACTACCCTGACCTAGCATTTCTGCTTATAGGCAACTTATAGGAAGATCTAGTGTTATAGGTTCCTTCTCCCCTCCCTGGGAAAATATCTATTTTACTTTTTGTCATGATTGATATAAAATGTTTATTTTATTTACTCTTCTAACTCTATTAAAATGTCAATATTTATGTTGTACAATTCTTGAATCTTATATACTGTGGATTTTTTTCTTCCTATAATCTGATGACCCAGGCACATGGGTCCTGAGTGGGTTGAAACACCTTAGCTGTACAAGAGAATCTACTGAATATAGAGGCAACTATTAAATGCATAGGCAGTGGCAAAAATCCAGGCCATGTCTCTATATGGTGATAGGGTCCCTACACTAGCTCTAGGACATAGCAGACCAGACATCCTAGAAAGGTGCTCCTCCTTGATCCTCAAGCTCATAATCTGTCAATTGGGACAAATGCCAGAGTAAATGTAGTGGTACATGGGACTCTCTTCCAACAGTGAATTCAAGTATCAATACGCATCCATTGTGCTTCATGCAAACATCTAAGAAAATTTCACCCTAAAGAACATCAAAAACCTAGTTTAGGGAGAAAATATTTAACAAGATACATAGGATCCCACAATTCAATGAAAATGAATACACATCAAGAAACCTGTGGGACACAGCAAAAGCATTCCTGAGGGGGCAAATTTATTCCCCTCAGTGTCCACATGAAGAAAATAGAGATGGACTAAGTAAATAATGCCATGTTGTAAACTTCTAGAAAAACATGAAAAAGTGGAACCTAAAGTTACTAGACGGAACCAGATTACCAAATTAAGAGCTGAAATTAACGAGATAGAGATTAAGAAAATTATAAATAAAATTAATAAAACAAAAAGCTGTTTTTTTTGAAAAAAATACATAAAATTGATGGACCTTTGGCAAGATTAATTAAGAGAGGAAACCCAAATTAACAAGATCAGGGATGCCACGGGAAAAATCACAACAAATAACCAAGACATCCAAGCAATTCTAAGGAACTATATCCAGAATCCATACTCTCTAAAGAAAGAAAACCTATCAGAAATGGATGCATTTTTATGTGATATAGATAGATAGATAGATAGATAGATAGATAGATAGATAGATAGATAGATAGATAGATAGATAGATAGATAGGTAGATAGGTAGATAGATAGATAGATATAGATATAGATGGAATTCTATGTCTCCATCAGAAAGAATGACATCACCCCATTTGTTAGGAAATGCAAAGACTTGGAAAAACTTATATTAATTGAATTAAGCCAGGCCAAAGAAACATAGGTCCTATGGTTTCCCTTATTTGCAATAACTAGTATATGTCTGGGACAAGCAGAAAAGGTCAAAAGCTATGTACATATGACCAGATAAGATGATTTAAGCGAGGGGTCGGGGGGTGGGGGGAGGATGGGAAGGGATGGGAAGGGGAAACAAAGGAGGAGGCTACAATGCTTGATAAGAAATGTACTCATTATCTTGCCCATGTAATTGTAACCCATCTGTACAGTATTTTCACAATAAAAAATTTAAAAAAAAGAAATGGATGCATTTTTAGAGAAATACAAGTTACCCAAACTGAGCAAAGAACCAATCAATTAAAAAAGCCAATATCTTACAATGAGATAAAGGAAGCAATCAGAAGTTTTCCAACAAGGAAAAGCCCAGGACAAGATGCATTCACTACGGAATTCTGTAAGACTTTTAAAGAGGAACTAAAACCCATACTCCTCAGCCTCTTCCATGAAATAGAAAAAGAGGGAGCTATCCAAAACTCATTCTACGATGCCAATATCACACTCATCCCCAACCCAAGCAAAGACCCAACAACAACAGAAACAACAAAAAACTACAGACCAATCTTCTTGAACACAGACACAAAGATCATTAACAAAATTCTATCCAACAGAATCCAGAAAAATATAAAAAAACATACATCATGGCCAAGTAGGCTTCATCTCAGAGATGCATGGATGGTTTAACCTACATAATTTAGTAAATGTAATCCATTATACCAACAGACCCAAGGTCAAGAGCCACATGATTATCTCCATTGATGCAGAAAAAAAGCTTTTGATAAGAGACAATATTCATGTTAAAAGCTCTGGGAAAAATAGGAATAGAAGGAACATTCCTTAAAACAATAAAAGCCATATACGACAGACCAACAGCCAATATTATACTTAATGGGAAAAACAACCAATTCTCCTAAAATCAGGAACAAGGCAAGGATTCCCACTTTCTCCACTCTTCTTCAATATACTTCTGGAAACCTTAACCAGAGCAATAAGGCAAGAAAAAGACATTAAAGGGATCCGCATAGGGAAGGAAGAAGTTAAATTATCTCTTTGGGCAGATGACAGGATACTATACCTCCATGATCCCAAAAACTTCACACTCAAGCTCTTACAACTTATAAACTAATTCAGCAAAGTAGCAGGATACAAAATCAACCCACAAAAATCAGTTGCCTTTCTGTACACAAACAATGTAGAAGCAGGAAGGGAAATCAAGGAAACAGCCTCATTCACAATACCCCCCCCCCAAATAAAATATTTAGGAATTAGTCTAACCAAAGATGCAAAAGAACTATTTAATGAAAACTGTAAAAACTTAAAGAAAGAAATTATAGAGGACACCAGAAAGTGGAAAGACCTTCCATGTTCTTGGACAGGCAGACTTAATGTAGTGAAAAATGCCAAAATTAATATACAAATTTAATGCAATTCCTATTAAAATCCCAATGATGTACATTGCTGAAATACAGAAAACAGTCCAAAAATTCATATGGAACATCAAAAGAACTAGTATAGCCAAAATAATTCTAGGCAAAAAAGACAACATGCGAGGGATCTCGATGCCAGACTTCAAACTGTACTATAGAGCCATAATGACAAAGACAGCATGGTACTTTCACAAAAACAGACCCCCGAGGGGCTGGGAAGGTGGCTCAGTGGTAGAGCACTTGTCTTGCATGCCTGAGTGTTGGGTCTTCGTCCGTCCCACAAAAGATGGACGGGGTCCGAGGAAAGGTAAGTGCGGCGCTCGCCCGTTCCCTAGCCTCCCTCAGCCCAGGAGACAATCAGACACAGCGGGGAGCCAAATCCAGCAGGTAGAAAAACTCGTTTATTAACAGAGAGCAGCCCCTTTTAAAGACAACAAGGGTGGGTGGCATGGTAAGGGAGGAAGAGGAACCAATCACTGTCAAGGTCACACCCTATCATTCACCTGAGCCTTCACGGGCTGGTTAGGCACTGATCAGAAGATCAATTGGGGTCTGCCCACTCAACCCCCTCCCAGAGCCATCTTGGCTGGCCATGTGCTCTACAGTAAATTAGGCACTGCCCACTCAGCCCCCTCCCAGCGCCATATTTGCTGCCCATGTGCTCCACACCTGAGGACCTGGGTTCGATTCCTCAGCACCACATAAGCAAAAAGAAAAAAGCCAGAAGTGGCATTATGGCTCAAGTGGTAGAGCGCTAGCCTTGAGCTGGAGAGCTGAGGGACAGCACCCAGGCCCAGAGTTCAGACCCCACGACTGGACCCCCCCCAAAAAAAAACCAGACCCCCGAAGACCAAGGGAATAGAATAGAAGATCCAGAAATAAAACTACATGCCTATAGTCAGCTAATATTTGACAAAGGAGCCAAAGACATACAGTGGAAGAAGCACAGCCTCTTCAACTACTGGTGCTGGTGCTGGGAAAACTGGGCGGCCACATGCGAAAAAATAAAAGTGGACTCCAGCCTGTCACCATGCACTAACATCAACTCAAAATGGATTAACATCAATCCTTAATCCCTGAAACTACTGCAGGACAGAGTAGGAGAGACACTTGAACTTATAGGCACAGGCAGGAACTTCCTGAACAGAGTTCCAGGGTCACAACAAATTGAGAAAGACTCAACAAATGGGACTACCTTAAAATAAAAAAGCTTCTGCACAGCTAAAGCTATAGCAACCGAACTAGAAACAAAACCAACTAACGGGAAAAAATATTTAGCAGCAATATATCAGACAAGGAGATAATATCCAGTATGTACAGGGAACTCAAGAAACTAATCCCTCCCAAACCCAACAAATCAATTACTAAATGTACAAGGGAAGTAAAGAGAGACTTCTCAGAAGTAGAGATAAAAAATGGCAAAGAAACACATGAGGAAATGTTCACCATCCCTGGTTATAAAGGAAATGCAAATAAAGACAACCTTGAGATACCACCTTACCCCAGTCAGAATGGCCCACATCCTAAAGTCAGCCAACGACAAATGCTGGAGGGGATGCAGAGAAGGAGGAACCCTATTGCACTGCTGGTGGGAATGTACACTTATACAAACCACTTTGGAAAGCAGTTTGGAGGGTCTCAGAAAGCTAAATATTGACCTCTCCTATGAGCCAGCCATACTACTCCTAGGCATCTATCCTGAACAACAGGAACCATGATACAAGGACACGTGCACCTCCATGTTTATTGCAGCACTGTTCACAATAGCCAGGATATGGAAACAACCCAGATGCTCTCACTACAGATGAATGGATCAAAAAATTGTATTTATATACAATGGAATATTATGCTGCCATTAGAAAGAACAAAATAATGGCATTCACAGGGAAATGGATAGAACTAGAAGAAATCATGTTGAGTGAGGTAAACCAAGAAGAAAGAGACAAATGGCACATGGTCTCCCTGATAAGTGGATGTTAAATCCAGAACATAAGGTAATACAACAAAGAAAACAAGACAAGAAACAAAAGACTCCCACTCATCTAGTCCAATCATTACTAAATGACCCCATGCCGCTGACCACATATGGTATATATGTGCACATCAGAGGGAAACTAGGAGGAGGACACAGAACTAGAGGGAAACGGGAAAACATACAACAGTGAGACCCATCAGCTGCACTGGACATTGATCAAAACAAACCAAGCAACTTAAAGGCAGCGTTGGGAGGGAGGAAATGAGTGGGAAAGAGAGAACAGCTGACACTCTGCAAGAAGAAAGTAATGTAAATATCACTCAATATGGAAGAAATAACTGTATAGTCAAAGCCCATAGAACTCATAAACTTTATGGACCATGATAGGCAATTTGCCCCATGAGTGTTAGAATGTGTTTGTAACTTTAACTAAGCATCACTATCCCCAAATACTTTGAAATTTGTGAAATTATGCAATCAATCACAATAAAAATTTTGGAAAAAAGTACATAAGAAATATGAACACTGACATAAAATACATCATAATTAGGAGAAAGAAGACTTGCATAAATGGAAAATGACTTGCCAGGTGTCATGGACCATCTCACTACCTCTAGCTTCTAAAGTGGCATATTCTAAAGATGGAGGTTCAAAGCAGCACCTGCAGACAAATCTTAAAGACCCTTATTCAATGAATCAGTAAAAGTCAGGAACTAGAGGTGTAGCTAAAGTTCTATGTACAAGCGTTGAACAAAAAAATAAGCAAGAGAGCAAGGTCCTGAGTTCAAACTCCATTGGTGGCATGAAAGATAAATATATCAAAGAAACAAAATTTTGACAATGGCAATTTTAAACTAAGGAAAAACATATACAGGAAAAAGGAAAAGTACATGTCAATACTGTCCTTGAACAGTTTTTTCTCATGTTCATAGCTCCAATTTTGGATATTTGTTGTTGTTGTTGTTTTTTTTTTTTGGAAATAATTTTTGGAAAGGTTTTTCTTCCTCAGGTTGGTTTTGAATTACCGTCCTCAGATCTCTTCTTTCTGAGTAGCAAAGATCACAGATGTGAGTCATCCTCCCCTACTTAACTTCCTCTTGTTTTTGCAGTATCCAATTAGTTTGTTTAGGATTTCTTATAGTCCCGTACACATTTTAGAATGAATTTTGCAATTAATTTCAACCTAGGTCACAATCTTGTAAGGGGGCATTTTGAATGCAAAGGCAATTTGAAAAGTACTGCTCTTTTAGAATTTTTTTTTTTTTTGGTCCAGTCTTGGGGCCTGAATTCTGGGCCTGGGCGCTGTCCCTCAGCTCTTCAGCTAAAGGCTAGTGCACTACCACTTGAGCCATAGCGCCACTTCGGGCTTTTTCTTTTTGCTTATGTGGTGCTGAGGAATCGAACCCAGGGCCACAGGCATGCAACCCAAGCGCTCTACCACTGAGCCAACTTCCCAGCCCTCTTTTAGAAATATTAAGTCCTAGCTGGGCACTGGTGATTCAAAATTGTTATCCTAGCTTCTAGGAGGCTGAGATCTGAGGATCATAGTTCAAAGCCAGCCTGAGCAAGAAAGTCTGTGATATTCTTACTCTAATTAACCACCCCCTTAACCAGATGTATAGCTGTTGCTTAAAGAAGTAGAGTGCTAGTCTTGAGCAAAAAAGTTCTGGGACGTTGCCCAGGCCATGACTAAAGCTCCACAACTGATAAAAAGTAAAATAAAGTACAATATTGAGTCCTTTAGTCATAAGACAGGGTTATTTTTTTTCCATTTCAGTGCATCTACTTGACTATAAAGGCCTTTTTCCATTTCCAAATCACTCATCTTTTTATTGTTGATGTTCTGTGGTGGTCTTGGTGCTTGAATTCAGGATAGGAGCTATCCTTGAGCTTCATTTAACATGAAGCTAGTACTGTACCACTTGAGATACAGGTCACTTCCAGGATTTTTGGTGATTAATTAGATCTAGGATGTGGTGCAGGAGGAAGGGGAGTAGAAGGAATGGATTGGGGGTGTCCCTCCTTACCCTGGTGCTTTAGTCATATGAGATGGAAAGTTTGCTGAAAATGGGCAGGTCTCCTGAATTGTCCAAGATGGGGGAATCTGACCCAGCATGGCTCCTGGTGCACTGCACAGGTAGCCTTGACCCAAGAGAGAATCCTGAGGGGTGGCATGAGAATCAAACATGTGAGAGAACTCAGACATGGATCAGAATAGGAAGGTGGTGGGGTAGACATGAAAGGCAGCCCCATGAAAGAGGTAAAGAACAAATACCTGGCTCTAGAAGGTGAAGGGGTTATTGGTGCCATCAGGAAGGTTGGATGAGCCCAGGAGGTCATCGGCAATCAGGATGGGTGTTGGGATGATGGACGTGGGGCTATCTAGCAATCCAGTGGTGGCAGCAGTCTCATTGGCACTGGAAAATCCAGCAAAGCTAAAGCTATCCTGGAGATAGGGAAGGTCTGCAGAAAGGTCCTGGCCAGGGCTCTGCGTTCCTTGGTTTTGTGGATGAAGTGGCAGCAGAGCTCATAGAGGCAAAGGTTGGTGACATGGAAGGTGCAACCCAGCTAGATCTTGCACTTGGGATGGCAGGCTAGACTGTGGAGCTTGTGGGTGCTGTGCATGAAGTGACACTTGTCTCTATAGGTGTTTTCTTCAAATTGGAGGAACAGCTAGGTCTTATAGCGCCTGGAGTTGACCTGCCTCTTTTGGTCTGCTTCTGATTGGGCAGCAGCTGCTCAGCACCTGTGAGAAAGAGCAGTGTCTGAAGCTGCTGTCCCTAGAGTACAAGACTGGGACTGGCTCACCCTTCAGGTTGCTGATGACCTAGCTCTGGTGGAACTTGGTGCTGGGCAGGGTGTTGGCCAAGTGCCTCCAAGGGAAACACCTCAGCAGCAGGAGAGACCACTGCCTTCCTGTCCAGCAAGCAGCCCCTTCTCTGGGAGCTCTGTCATTGAGCATCTTGTCAACCAAACCTTGCATAAAGCTTCTCTCAAGTTGAAAATGGTGGCAGATACGAGTGGGGTAGTCATTGTGGACACTGACAGAGGCCCAAAGGTGCAGATTTGGTGTCATGAAGGTCCTGATGTGGGGAAGGTGCTTACTCTCCCACTTAGGTCAGGAGTTCCACATGTCTAATCCCAGGGCCCCTCACCTTTCTCACTCTGCCCTCATAGAACTTTAAGTGGAATTTTTTGTTTTCTTTTTAGATTATAAAATGTCAGTGCATCAAATACAAGGGATTGCTGCATATTAACTGGGTTGCATGTAGTCAGGTTTTTTGTTTGCTTTTTGTCAGTCGTGGGGCTTGAACTCTGGACTTGGGCACTATCCCGTGCTCTTCAGCTCAAGGCGAACATTCTACTGCTTGAGCCACAGCACCACTTCCGGTTTTCTAGTGGTTAATTTGAGATAAGAGTCTCACTGACTTTTCTGCCGGGCTGGCTTTGAACTGTGATCCTTAGATCTCAGCCTCCTGAGTAGCTAGGATTAGAGGCGTGAGCCACTAGCACCCAGCAAGTAGTCAGTTTTTCATCAGAACAAATACCTGAGAAAAGTATCTTCTGAAGTGAGATTATGTGTGTGGAAGGTAGGAAAAAAAATGAGAAAAACTGGAAATGTTGGCAGATGCTGTAATTTGGGCTTTTGTGGAACAGTGCAAGGATATTATACATTCAATGACACTTTGAATCAAGTTAGTAAGACCCCCTCAAAAATATTAAATAAAAAAGGGATAGAGGCACAGTTCAAATGTTAGAGCATTGCCTAGTGTGTGTCTGGCCTGGAGTTCACTCCATAGCCCCAGAGATTTGACTTGGAAGGGGCTAATCTGAGTGTTACATGTAATCAATAGCAGGTTCTCTATCACTGATCTTTTGATTAAATTGAATTAATGTGTGTGTGTGGGGGGGGGGTGGTATGGCGTAAGAGATAGCAACTGAGTTTCAATCTTCTCAAGGTGAATATCTAGTTTTCCCAGCACCATTTTCAGAGCCATTTTTTTCTCTGGTAAAAATGAAACAGTATTGATTCAGTTCACTCTAGAAAGATAGAAGGTAGACAGGGACACAAAAGAAATGTTTTGGTCCAGTATTCTGTTTAAATACAGGGCTCAAGCTTTTTGTTTTAGCTTTTAGTTTTGTGGCGGGCACTCTGCCACTTGAGCAACACTTTCACTCCCAGCTTTTTCCTGGTGAATTGATGAGAAGTGTCTCTTGAGTAAGTAGTATTATAGTCCTGAGCTTCTGGTACTGAGCTACAAAAGAAAACAAATTTAAATTTTCTAATAGGTTTATTTTTACAGCATAGTTATGGTATAATACAGGTATATCCATATATCTCATACATATTGTGGATTGTTTTCTTTTGCTTTTGTTTTGTTCCAAGGGCTTGAACTCAGGGTCTAGGTGCTCTCCCTGAGCTTTTTTGGTCAAGACTGTTGCTCTACCACACTTTGATCCACACTTTGGATCCACACTTTGTGTTCACACATGGATCAAAGAGAAGGGTTACAAAAATATCTTCTTGTCTTTCTGGCATCTTCTTGAAGGTTTTGGAGAAGAGAAGACCTTTCACAAATGGGGCTATTGGGTATTTGACTTATTGTGAGATGTCTGCTTATCAAATTAAGACATTGTTCAAAGAGCACATTTGAACCAGTCTGTGTTTACATATACAGCATCCAGAAATAATGAAAAACAAAACCAATCAAAAAAGAGAATAATCACTCATTTTCCTGAGTATGAAAACCCAGGAAAATGTTTCTATGCCCTATGAACTTTGACCCCACATGCTATAGCAGGATTATTTTGGTATAGATTTTCTGGCCCCCTTCATCACACATAGCAGGAGGAGTGCAGGAGGAGCAGCTTATCAGGAAAGCAGCTAGGCAGTGTTGAGATGCAATGCATGCCCCTTATGGACCCTCTTGATCTAGGTTCTGAAGAGGATGTTTCAAGGTAGAGGCAGTGGGAGTCAACCCCAGAATGGTCAAGCTGAAATCCTGAAAGCCTGTGAACAGCTTTCTATGCCCTGGATTGAGTGAGTTTGCTTATTCTTACATTCATATTCTTCACCCAATAAACAAACATGGCACCTCAAAGAAGAGTCCTGGGCCTGCCCTAGTCCTTGTGAGTGAAAGGTGCTGGAAGCATAGGAAGCACAGTGATCTAGCAGGCAAATCTGGAAGCCTGAAACGCCATGGAAACGGCAGCCCTGGTTACTCAGAACCAACAGATATCCCTTGCATTGGCCCTGAATTCCAGGAGACTTGGCAGTTACCTCTCAATTCTGTGACAAGATGGCTAAAGGCTAAAGGCAATTCTGTCTGAGGAGTGGTGACAAGATGCCTAGAATTACCAACTCAGACCCTAGGAAAGGCTGGAGTTCCAACTCCAATCTCCACTAATCATAAACCAAGGCCAACCAGCTGTATCAATAAAGCCATGTGTCTCCTTGGATAGTAGTTGGAGCTGGCAACAAGTGTCTCACACCTATAATTCTAAATACTCAGAAGGCTCAGATCTAGGGTTTGCAGAAAAATCTGGGCAGAATAGTTCCAAGACTCATATTTCCAGTTAACTAACAAAAAAAAAAAAACAAGTCAGTGAAACTTTGGCCTAAGAAGTATAGCACCAAGTGCTATACTTGAGTGAAAAAGCCAAGTGAGAGTGTGAGGCTCTGAGTTTAAATCCCAATACTGCTGTTCACACAGGTGTGTACTTCCACACACACATGCACATATCTCTGTGCATCACCTCCTTCTGGGATGCAATAATAGATGCTGAGAGTTAGCTCTAGTATCAATATTAACTCATTTCCAGTTTGATGACTGTATTCTACACACAGCAGTAGTGTGAAAGCTTCTCAGAAAATGAGTCCCACCACGCTTACAGTGATTGAGGATGGGAATAGGTGCATGCCTTCTGCTAGCTTTTGAGGGACCTCACTGTGCATCTGTGGACATTGTCTGTTCAGAAAAAAAGCCTCTTCCCACAGTCACCAACAGCCAC
This sequence comes from Dipodomys spectabilis, assembly GCF_019054845.1. Lineage (NCBI taxonomy): Eukaryota > Metazoa > Chordata > Mammalia > Rodentia > Heteromyidae > Dipodomys > Dipodomys spectabilis. Next base: position 402,425 of record NW_024870780.1, read on the forward strand.
CAGAATGTGGGGAGAACTGGTCTGAGTAATGATCACAGGATCTTTATTTCATCTTTGTTAGATCTTTTTGCCTCATGTGGAGTCAGGATGTATGGCAAAGATGATTTTAATAGTTTGATGCACAAAGAGATCATTGAAAAATTACTGATATTTACCATGTAAGCACAGGGTACCAACAACAACAGTGATTGCATATTCTATTGATGATTCTTTCATTTCTGTTGTTGTTGTTCATGGGAATTGAACTTGAGGCCTGGGTATTGTCCCTTGAGATTTTTTTCACTGAAGCCTGGTGTTCAATCACTTGAGCCACATTTGGCATTTTTGTGGTTATTTGGAGATAAGAGTCACTTGGAAGCCTGGAGCTGGAGGTTCACCCCTGTAACCTTAATTACTTAGAAGTCTGAGATCTGAGGGTCAAGATTCAAACGGCCTGGGCCAGAAAGTCCATGAGAGTTTTACCTCAAGTTACCATCCCCCAAAAGTCAATTGGGATCATCATGTCTCAGCTTCCTGACTATCTTGAATTGCAAGTGTGAGCCATCAGCAGTTTATTTGTAACAAATAATCAAATAATAAAAATAAATAATAATTGTAAAATAAATAATAAATACTATCTCTTTAAATAGTTTTAAAGAGATTTTCATTTTATTTCATGTGGACAATGCATGTTGATCAGTGTTACCCTTTCCATTATTGTCTACCCTCCTTTTGTTTGAACACAGAGTCTCTGTATATTCCATGTGATCTTCTTGTTTCAGTTTCTTGAGTGCTGAGATTATAGGTATGCACCACAATATTTAGCTTTGTAAGTCTTATTCTCAAACCAAACCAGAATGCCAAGCAATATTTTCCTAGTTTCTGCTGCACTACATTACAGATATGCATTAAGAATGTCAGACTTTTCACACCCTGAAAATGTGGTCCACTGACATCACACTGCATACAATACGCATGGTACATGGGGAAGTTAGCCAAGTGGTGTAGGCTCACCTGACACTGAGTCCCATGTAAACCCAGGTGTATTCTGATGCTGCTGAGTGAAATATTTGGTAGATGTCTGTTAAATCTGGTTGAGCTATGCAGTTGTTCAGATCTGCGGTTTCTCTATTGAGTTTTTGCGGAGTTGATCTATCTAGTGGAGAGAGTGGTGTGTTAAAGTCCCCAACAATTAATGTCTTTGGATCTATGTGGGATTTGAGTTAAAGTAGTGTTTCTTGGATAAATTTGTGTGCTCTGTTGTTTGGCTATGGAGATTTAGAATTGTAATATCCTCCTGAAGGAGAGATCCCTTAATTAGTATGTAGCGACCTTCTTTATCTCTTCTCACTAATTTTAATTTGAAGTCTATTTTATCTGATATTAGTATTGCAACTCCCGTCTGTTTATGGGGGCCATTTGCTTGGTAGATTTTGTTCCAGCCTTTCACATTGAAAATGTGTTTGCTTTTATGGGCAAGATGTGACTGCTGAAGGCAGCAGATAGAAGGATCTTGCTTTTTAATCCAACTAGACAGTCTATGTTGCTTAATTGGAGAATTAAGTCTGTTAATGTTGAGAGATAGGACTGAGAGGTATTTGGGAGTTCCTGCCATTTAATCCACCTTCTTGGGGGCTGCAGCAACTAGGTTCTTCCTATGGCTCTTGGATTCTCAGTTTGGGTGAGGTTTCTTGGCCTTTATTGTGGTCTTCTATGTATAGGACATGTTTAAAAAACTTTTGTAGGGCTGGTTTGGTGGAGATGTATTGTTTCAGTTTTTCTTTGCTATGGAAGGTTTTTATTTGACCTGAGGTTATGAAGGAGAGTTTAGCTGGATACAGTATTCTTGGTTGATAGCTGTTTGTCTTTAGGGTATGACATACATCATTCCAGGCTCTTCTTGCTTTGATTGTCTCTGCTGAGAAATCTGAGGTGATTCTAATTAGTTTCCCTTTATAGGTGATTGATCTTTTCTCCTTGACAGCTTTAAGGATCTTTTCCTTGGTCTGAATTGATCCTGTGCAGATTATAACATGATGGTGGGATGTCCTGTTTTGGTCTGGTCTATTTGGAGTTTAAAAGCTTCTTGTGTCTGAATAGGCCTATCTTTTTGCATGTTTGGGAAGTTCTCTGCTAAGATTCTATTAAACAAATTTCCTAGACCATTAACTTCTGTCTCTAGGTGCTACTCTACAACCATTATCCTCAGATTAGGCCTTCTGATGGTGTCTTCAAAATGTTGAATAGATCTACCATATTTCTTGGATTTGTCTTGGATGGTTGAATGTTCTTTCTCTATAATATCTAGGCTGTCTTCAATCCACGAGATTCGATCTTCTGCATGGTCTAACTTACTATCAAGACTTTCTACTTTGTTTTTCATTTCTTTTCCTTATAAGTGTTTGGCTTTGATGGCTTCAATTTCTTTGTTGGGGCTTTGTTTTAGATCTTGTATGAACTTCTTTACTTCCTTAATTTGTGTTCAGTGATTATTCTCAAATCACTTAGTTGATTGGTTACAGTTTCCCTGGACTCCCATTCCTGGAAGGTGATTTCTGAGGATTGCAGTTCAAAGCCAGTCCAGGCAGGAGCATCTGTGAGACTCTGATCTCCAATTAACCACCAGAAAACCTGAAAGTTGTGCTGTGGCTCAAGTGATAAAGTGCACACCTTGAGCTAAAGAACTCAGGGATCGTGTCCATGCCTAGAGCTCAGGGATCATGCCCAGGCCCAGAGATCAAGCCCCATGACCAACAAAAAGAAAAAAAAAAGGAATGGGTTAAATGTTAAATAAATCTGAACTTATTTTAGGTTCTAGGAATTCAGGAAATGTGACAATAGTGGAAATATATTCTATTTCATAATATCAGGATTTGAGATCAAATGGGTATTATGATTCCTGTTATGGAACAAGATAGATTCAGAGTTAAGAGTGAGAAATCTGTAGGGTTTAGGAAAACCTGCAATTTATTTCAAGAATTACAAGTCAATTTCATTTAGGATCACACAAAATGAGGGATTTTCATAAATTTTATAATTGGGATACCATTAGGGTCAAGTTTATGGTTAGGATTACAGCCATGATTAGGGTTAGAGTGAAGGAGAAAAAGAATGAGGCTCAAATTGAAGGTAAATTTTAGAATAAGCCTGGTAAGAGTTAGAATGAATGTGAACTAGAGTATTGCTATATTAGAATCTACTTACAATTAGGCTTATAGTTATTCTCATTGTTCCAGTTAAGGTTAAGTTTAGGGTTAGAAAATGACTAAGATATTGGGAAAAAATTGTAACCTATGTTTGGAAGGCTTATTTGAATCAAGTCAGCATGAGTGAAAATTAGTTTACTTGTGTTAGTGTTAGTATTGACATATAATTTATATTAAGATTAGGGTCAGTATTTTGTTCTGATTATGATTAGTGTTATGAATAGGAATATTTTTAGTATGAAATTGAGTTTTCACTAACAAGTGGAAGCAAAAAATGTGAGATTGAATAGTAACTAGAGCATTATCATTATATTTATTTCGCAGTGATCATTCTTGTAATGATTAATGAGAGTTTTCCAGCCAGATTTCAGTTGAGAGTTAGTGTTAAGTAATGGACTAGATGATGAGTAAATCTGAAACTGGTTTAGGGTACAGGGGTTCATGAACAGGTAAGATCAAGGGAAACTACCATATTTTTCCTGATGTGAGAATTTGAGGACACATAATATAATGATTCATGTTAGGGAACAAGATAACTTCAGATGTAGAGTCAGGAAATTTGTGGGAATTAGGGCAAATTGAAATTCATTTCCATAGTGCAAACTGGAGCATTCACTAGAATGAATAAAAACTAGAATATTTTTCTTAAACATTAGAATTGGACTATCATTAGGGTGAAAATTAGATTTCCGTTCTAGATGGGTGTAATGTTAGCATTAGGAAAATGGAAAATTTAGGGTCAAATTGAAAGCAAATTTTTGAAAAACAAGTAAAGTTACAATTAGGATGAATGTGAAATAAGAAACTGTACATAATAGAAGGATTAGGGTATGATTAGTGTGAGGGTTAGCCTGAATGTTCCAGTTAGGGTTCGGGTTAGAAAAATGGCAGGATATTTAAGTAAAACTAAAAACTATTTTGAGAAAGATGAGTTGAATCAAAGATAGGATAAATAAAAACTAATATATTTGTGTGGCTTTAAGAATCCAAAGGCAATTGGTTCTAGGGTTATGGTTACTTTTCTAATTTATGAACTAATGAATTAAAGGCACAATTCTTTCATTTTTACAAACCAAGACAGTCACAATTTGGGGAACAAACTCAATTTTCTACATAAAAATGTGTCTTAAAATATTTTCAAACCAGGAGTAAATAATAGTGAACAAGGTGTCATTTATTAAAATTAGGTAAGTTGATGATACAGCTTTCAAAAATATACAAACACATGGGACAGAAACTCAGACATCTTATCAGAAAAACAGATATTCTACTTGCTCTAGTTGGGAAATTGTGTGTGTGTGTGTGTGTGTGTGTGTGCGTGCACCCACCACAGGTCTCCAACTCAGGCCTGGGTCCTGTCATCATCTTATTCAGTGCAAGGATGGCACTAAACCACTTAGCCACAGGTCTTCTTCTGGCTTTTTAGCAGTTAATTAGAGATACATATCACATGGATTTTCCTGTCTAGACTTAATCTTCTGATCCCCAGCAATCCTTGGATTAGTGTTACTGTGGGTGCTACCACAAAGTGACAGTTCATTAATCTGGGAACAATATAGAAGTACTTGTGCAAGATACAAAGTAACCAGTTCATTAATTTGGGAGTAACATAGGATCACATTAGATTGCCTTCAAACACATTGTTTCTGATGAGTTTATCTGAACCCCAAGGCATAATCAAAACCTATTAGCCACAATGTATTAAGTAGCACATATTTATGGCACAGAATATGTACAATGAACTAAATCCTGAATCAAAAGTCTTTGTTGGTTTTGCTATTTAAAAACAAATCAGAAATAGATGGTCTTTGAGATGAAGTCTAGACTGGAGGCCTGTAGTGAGCAGCAGAGCATCGGCATAGTGAGCACAAGGCACTGAGTCCAACCCCCAGGATCATAAAGAAGAAGTAGAAGAAAGTGAAAGTGTAGGAGAAAGAGGAAAGGAAAGGAGGAGAAAGGTGTAAGAGAGGAGGAAGGGCATAGCAGGAGGAAGAAGAGGATGGGACAGGGAGAAAGTTGAAGGGAAAAGGGATGTAAGAGGGAAACAGGACCCTGGGGAAAAGGATCAGGAGAGGAGACAGGAGAAAGATAAATGTAATATAACTACAAGAATTGTTGGAAAAAATTTTGCATAAGTGATCTGCATGTGCATGACAGGATTATTTTTAATCAGAGAGAGAGCTAGCACGGTGACAATATGGGTGATACCTGTTGTTCGGTCATTTTATTCTCTTTCTTCAGTGAGGCGTTCAGAAGAAATCATGAGTTTGGTGTTTGACAGATATACTTTAGGATTTCTTTTTCATGAATTAAACATGGGAAGGAACTAAATGCAACCTCCCTTAATTAAAAAAAGAATAAAAGCTATATTTATTAGTATTACTGTGCATGAGGAAATCCTGGAGATTTTTGGTTAATTCAGAGGGCTCCATGCAAAAATATACAACAGGGAATTAAAACTGTTTTTAAAGTATAATACATTATCATTGATGAGAAGTTTTAGTGGATGTTTTTCTTTTTCTTTTTCTTTTTGCCAGTTGTTCAGTGCAGCAGCAAGGCTGTACCCTGGAGCCCTTTCCAAGTCACCATATGAACCTCAATTTCTGTAGTCCCTGTAGGTGTGGGTGCCTCCTCAGGTCACCCGTTGAGAAGTGGGGCCCCCTTCCTTGTGGTGGATGTGCAGTGAGAGGATGTGTGTGCATGCTCCCCAGCATTGCCAGATGAGCCCCGCCCATCCTTCCCACCTCCCTTCCCAGTCTCAGTTGCTCCATTTCACCCAGGAGCTGGCAGTTGTGGGGCTGGAGTTGAATCCACTGCTGACTTCTCCTCCTCCAGCTGTGCTGGTACTGGTCTGCAGTGGTCTTAGGTGAGAGTGCCATCCCAGGGAGACTCCGTTCCGAGGTCACTTCCTGCCCTCATGGGTGTGGGGTGGGGGGACACCATGTTTGTACACTGTACAGTCCATGGGAGAAGGAAGGCTGGGCGGGCAGTCCAACCCTTTGAGGCCAAGCAGCCCAGCTGTGGTTCACCTTATCAGTCATGTATTTATTTATTTATTGTGAAAACACCGTACAGAAGGGTTACAATTACATGGGCAATGAGTACATTTCTTATCAAGCCCTTTCCCATCCTCCTCCCCCCACCACCAAAGTTGTAAAGTTCATTTTTTGACATAACGACTTGTACTTCTCATTGTTGCAATTAGTCCACCTGTATCCTTATTTAAACGATTTGTTTTTGCCCTTCCCCTCCACAAATTATACCAACAGCAAATACAGAGAGAGCAGGGGTATTCAAATGTTTTTCTTTCACTCGATTATTTCTAACATATTTATAAGATGATTTCTTTGTTGCTTTGTATGTCCCTTCTGCACGGTATAACCCCTGCTCTCACCTCATCAGTCTTTAAGGTGGTCTGGAGACTGGAGTTGTGTGCTGGCCCCTCTGCCAGCAGGCTTGTGACAGCTGCGCAGCTCAACACCCTGGAGCCCCTTCAGCATCCCCACAGACTTCCATTTTCTGGTCCCTGTGGACTCGGGTATGGGCCCATCCCTGCATATGCCCATCAGTGCCAGAGGAGTCTGGACTTTCAATGCACCAGCTGCAGCACCAGGGGCCTGAAGCTCTTTGGGTTTGCTGTGTAGCCTCCTCCTTCGTCCTTTTGGTCTGCATGTGCCCAGATCTGGGTGCCATTCTGGGGATGCTCCTTTTGGAGGCTCACTCCCTACCCTTGTTGTGCTCCAAAGCAGAGAAATGGGTCTGGCCTTGGCAGTGTAGTCCACACAGATGGGAGGCAGGACTTGGGGTCTGCCTTGCCTTCCCTCCTGGCTTTGGCCCCTGAGGCTGGTTTGCTTGATCTGGTCACTGATGGAGCCTTGTTGGCCGCAGCCCACCACAACAAGTGCTGCACCTGCTGCAGCAGCAATGTGATGTCCTGGACCCCCTCAGGGTCACCACAGGGACCTCTGATGGGTCTACATGGGCTGGGTGTGGGTGTCATCCCAGGACTCCCATTATTAAGTGCCACTCCCCTTTGTGGTACTGGAAGCAAGAGGTGCCACATATAATTTCTACTTTCTAACATTTTCCTTCACTGAGATAAACAGAACTGGGAAATTTAAATAATTTTATAAAAACCAAATATTTAACCTATATCACTTCAACCTGTTAAACCATTGTAATATTTTTTATCTAGTAGTAATTCTTTCTGTAATTACTTATTTTACTTTTGAATGTAACTAATAAATATTTTGTGTGTGTTTTACTATTCTAGTATAACTTCATTTGCACTAATTACATACAATTTTTTTCAAATTCTCAGATTTAATCATGTGTTATGGATAAGAGTTTTGTTGTGCTTTTATTTCAGTTTGCCATTATGGCCTTATAAATACAAACAATAAAATCCATTTTTGTTAGTATCAAGTTCAATGATTTTGGACTAGAGACTCAAGGATATAGCATTATATATCATACAGTAATGTGTATCACTTTGTTTAAAACTGCTCCATAAAATAAGTAGTAATTCAGGTGGCAGCCACTTCATCTGGCATGCTGATCCCTCTGGTGAAGTAGGATCCTAGTGGCAGTCTGTCTAAATCGGACCCTTGTGGGCACCTGGCCTGGGACTGTGGGAGAAGATCAGGGTACACCTGCTGTTGGGCTAGGGCAGCAACCCCGTAGCTTCTGTGTGAATGACTCACATCTAGCACCTGCCTGCCCCGTGGGCATGGGCTATGAGGATCAGCCCCTGGGAGCACACACACACCATGGGGCAGGGACCGCCCACCTAGGAAGGAGTGCAGACTGAATAGAAGCCACTCTGTGGATCAGCTTCTACAGTATTTATCCTTCATGGAGCAAGGGATGATTCTGCTCCGCTGTGGGGAGAAGACAAGAAAGACAGGCCCAGGAGGGGTGATGCCAACTGTTGTATTCAGACTGGCAAGGAAACTTTTCTCCACGCACTCTCCAGCAGGCTCAGGAAGCCCTTCCATGCTCCTGGTCGATGGAGTAGTAGCCAGGAACACTCACGTCTGATACTCCTGGCTGCTCTTTTGGGTTTGTTTGTTAATTTATTCAGAGAGCCTCTCCTTCAGACAGCAAAGTTATATTCTGGGTTTTGTAAAACGTTCTGCATCTGAGCATTCTCAGTGTTTGGTTTTTGTGTTGTTTCTTGTAAATGGGTTGTGAAATTTGTGTTTTAGGTTTTGAGGTACAGGAGGAGGAGCCAGATTATGAACATAGTTTCCTACAAGCCTTTCATCTAAAAATGAAAACAGATTCTCTCTAAAACTGCCTTTCAGGAAATAAATTTGAGAGGGGAAAAGGCTCTTTTATCATGAGATCAAAATGTGCTATTTTTATATGCATGTTTTATACGTTCAAAATACAATTAAGTAATTCACTATCTAGGAACAATTTTTCAGACCTAAGATATAAGTGTTTTGGGAGCTAGAGGCAGGGTTATTGTGAGCTTTATCCAAAGGGAGGGAAGGAAGTTAAAATCCATAGATGACTTTGTAGAATCAAAGTGGTAATACAAAATGAGAATCACAAAAAACCCTCTGTGCTATTCGGGGTCTTTTATTCTTCCATAATAATTTTTGGATTGCTTCTTCTATTTCATTTAAGAGTGAGATTGGGATATTGATAGGTATCACATTTTATTTGGATATAGCTTTTGGCAGTATTGCCATTTTCATGATGTTAATCCTCCCAATTCATGAGCATGGGAAGTTTCCCACTTCCTTAGTTCTGCTTTCATTTTCTTTTTCAGGTTTTTAAAGTTTCCATCACAGAGGTCCTTCACCTCTTAAGTTAACTCCTAGGTATTTTATTTTTTTGTGCGGCTATTAAAAAGGGGTTGCTTTCCTAATTTCAGTCACACTCTTATTGTTATTGGAATACAGGAAAGTCATTGATTTCCGAGGGTTAATTTTATACTCTGCTAGTTTGCCAAAATTTCTGATCAGCTCAAGTAACTCTTGGGAGTGGAGTCATGGAGTTCTTTAAATACAAGATCATGTCATCTGCAAAGAGGGAGAGTTTTACTTCATCTTTCTCTATTTGGATCCCCTTTAAGTTTGCATCCTGTCTTATTGCCCCAGCTAGCATTCTAACACTAAGTTGAAGAGGAGTGGAGAGAGTAGATATTTTTAATCTCACTCCTGTATTTATAAGAAATGGCTGTAACTTTTCACCATTAAGTATAATACTGACTGTAGGTTTGTCAATCCTTAACAGAAAGAACAGTACTGTAACAATATCAGTTCCAAATTTCAAACTCTACTAAAAAGCCATAGTAAAAGAACAGCTTGGTACTGACACAAGAACAGACCTGAGGACCAATGGAATAGGACTGAAGACTCAGAAATGAATCCACTGACCTATAGCCACTTACTCTTTCACAAGGGAGCTAAAAAAACATAATGGAAGAGAGACAGCCTTTTGAGTAAATGGTGTGGGAAAAATTGGTTAAACACCTGTAGAAAACTAAAGCTAGATTCTGTATATATCACCTTGCACGAGAATCAACTCCGAATGGATCAAAGACCTCAAAATAAAAGAAGACACCATGAAAACATTACATGAAGGATAGGAATAACTCTAGGGCTTTTTTTAAGCACAGACTGAAATTTTCTTAATAGAGAGCCAGAAACAAAAGAAATCAAAGAAAGTTTGGACAAATGGGATTGCATGAAACATCAGATCTTCTGCAAGGCAAAGGTCATAGTTAGCAAGATCAATAGAAAGCTCACATACTGGGAGGAGATCTTCACGACACAAGGTCTTATATCTAAAATATACTTAGGACTCAAAAAAAAATAAATCCCCCAACAATAAATCTTCAAAGAAACAACTGCTTGATAACTAAGTGGGCTAAAGACTTAAAGAGAGACTTCTCTGAAGAGAAAATAAAAATGGCCATTAGACACATAAAGAAATGCTCAAGTTCTCTGGCCATAAAAGAAATGCAAATCAAGACAACATTGAGATTGCACCTCACTCTAGTTAGAATGGCAATAATCAAGAAATGTAATAGCAACAGATGTTGGAGGGGATGTGGTTAAAAGGGAACCCTACTGCATTGTTGCTGGGATTGTAAACTTGTTTAACCAATTTGGAAACAGTATGGAAGTTGTTCAAAAGACTCCACATAGAGCTCTCCTATGATCCAGCAATCTCACTTTAGGGCATTTACCCAAATGATCACAAACAAGGTCATACCAAAGCTGCCAGTGCAACCATGTTTATTGCAGAATTAGTCACCATAGCGCTCCTCAGTAGATGAATGGATCAAGAAAATGTGATATATATCTATATCTATATATATATATCTATATATATATATATAGATATATATATATAGACATACACACACTATGGAATTCTATGCCTCCATTAGAAAGAATGACATTGCCCCATTTGTTAGGAAATAGAAAGACTTGGTAAAAATTAAATTAAGTGAAGTAAGTCAAGCCCAAAGAAACATAGGTCCATGGTTTCCCTTGTTTTCAAGGACTGGTACATGTCTAGGACAAGCAGAGAAGATCAAAGGCTGTGTACATATGACCATATAAAATGATGTTAAGCGAAATGTACCCCAAGTCAGAGACACAGTGGTTTTTTTCTTTCTTGCTTTTGTTTTTAATATACTTATAATGTACTATGTGATTCTTTTGTAGGCTCATCCCCCCCATGGTATAATCCCTGTTTTCACTGTATTTGATTCAAATGTTCTGCATTTTGCATATACATTTTTGTAATTTGGGGAGTGGAAGGGATATAGCAGAATGCTTAAATGGGGATGCAGGTTGACCCATTGTGATGATGAGATGTAGAGGACACTGTGTCAAAAATGAATTTACAGTGTCGGGCAGGGGTCAAGGAGGGAGGAGTTGGAGAGGTGGGGAGGGAAGGGCTAGGGGAAAAACAAAGGAGGAGGTAACAATGTTCGATAGGAAATGTACTCATTACCCTACTCATGTAACTGTAAACCCTCTGTGCAGTATTTTTACAATAAAAAATATTAAAAAATCTCTGCCTGGTGTAGATTTCCAATGCTGCCCTCGGCATTGCATTTTTTGCCTTTTTTGGCTGTGGTTAGGTCTGCTTGTCCAGTGGATCAGTAGTCTTCAAGGCATCTTGGTCCTGAAGTGCACTTGGATTATCCATTGGTTGTTGGAACCAGGCCAAGGACAAAACCACTTCCAGGGCCTGGCTTCTTCAGTCCCCATGCAACTAGGATTGCAAACAGTATTTCTCTGAATTTGTCCCCAGAAAAATCACTGAACCAAAAGACAAAGTCACCAAACACGTCCCCTCTTCCCCCCATCCCCTCATTTCTCCCTCCTTGGGAAAATACAAAATAATTTTGCAGGTTTTGGCAAAGACACAAATTGCCCACCACCTACCCTGGTAAACTAGGTTTTAAGTCACTAAGTCATGTAAACGGATAATGCCCCATTCATTATTCTGGACATCTTCAGGTTGTTGGATGCTTTAAATTTTTATTGTTGTTGGTAGTGGTAGGGGGGCCTGAACTCTGGGTCTGGGTGCTGTTCCTGAGCTGTTCAGTTCAAGGCTAGTGCTCTATCACTTGAGCCATAGTGCAATTTCCACTTTTTTCTGCTTGTGTGGTGCTGAGGAATTGAACCTAGGACCTCATGCATGCAAGACAAACACTCTACCACTGAGTCTCCTTCAAAGGCCTAATGCTTTAATTCTTTAAAATTTCTTCTTGTCAGTCATGGGGTTTGAACTCAGGACCTGGGTGTCAACATATCCCTAAGTTCTTCAGATCAAGGAGAGCCCTTACCACTTGAGTCACAGTGCCACTTCCTGTTTCTAGACAAGCATCTCTCAGATTTTCCTTCCAGGGTTTGCTTTGAACAGTGAATTTTTAAATTGTATTTCTTCTACATGTTTATTGGAATATTAGTTTTTCTGAAATTTAAAGTTTTCTATAAACCTTTGTCTTCAAGTAATCCAACAGTATTAAATATTACATTTAGAAGCTATCCTATAACACATCATTTTTGACATTATTATGGTAAGATCAAAATCTTATTCTTTGTAGAAAAATCCCATTAAAGTCCAAATAGGAAATATGCTAATTTCAGCAGTCTTGAATCTCCTTCCTCTTTTTTTTTCCCTCCAGTATCTTTTCTTGTTTTGGAACAAGTGTCATGGACTGTCCAACCATTCAAAATGAAGCTTAGTCCATTAATTTAATAGAAAAGGAATGCAGCCTGCCTGCATCTGAAGGCAACTTTGAGTATAATGTTAATCTGATAATTCACATCATTGAATTTTCAAAGTTGTTTTGATAATTTTTTGTTAAACCATTCATTAAAGAGGTTCCAAATAGCAACAATAAAAACCAATGTTTTGCTTTCTAAGAAGGTTTTAAAAGCTAGTAATTCAACAAACACATTCTATCCTTCCAAGATTCCATGGTGAAGAATTTCTCTTTTATAATAGCCCTTACCACTGACTCCCTTCCTTCAAACTTGCAGCTTTATTCAGTTTTATTGTTACAGCTTTCATTTTGGTACTAGCATCCATAATCTCCTTGTAGTATTTGACAATGAGATTTCATTTGTTGTTAGAGATCTCAATTTATATTGCCAAAGGCAGCCTCATGAGCATATCATAGAGCATAAAATCTTGAATATCATTAACATGATCCTATAAAACTATTCCATAAATTAATATAAGTACCACATAAATGTGCATTTTCGTATAATTTTTAAAATGCAAAGTAGTTACATATCTATGTCAAAAAATAATTCAGACCACTAGTAGAAGAGACTAAGCTAAACCTTTTGCATCATCATCAATATTCTTTGTAAAATTTTCTTTTCTCATAAACTTTCACCTTAGGGCCTTCTTTTCCTAGCAAGAAGTTATAAGTGATGTCCTTGTATTTTAGTCACCTCTGAGTAACCTCTTTACTTTCCACCACCAGTTAGTCCCTCGTGTTAAATACTTGAGGAATAACTTGGCCCAATGTGCCTGCAAGAGGAGTACCCAAGTCTACTGTCTGTGCCAAATCTACCCTTTGTTTGGGAATGGGGTATCAGAGAGAGGGGTGTCAGGGATCAGGTAGCTGGAACCATGGTGTTATGAATTATGGGTAGCAGAAAAGAGTAGTAGAGACTAGGATACCAGGGAAAGGGTAACTGTGACTGTAATTGCTGAGTTGCAGTGTCAGGAAATTGGGTAGCAGCAACAGCTTTGCAGGGGTTGGGGTAGCTAATACAGGCATCCAGAACTGTTTAGCAGGAACAAGGAAGCATAGACAAAGTGAAAGAGCAAAAGTTGTGAGGGATTGTGGGGCACAATCAGGGTAAAAAGGTCATGAGTGTGCAAACTGGGTAGCCAGTACTATGGTAGAAGCAATTTTCATGGTGGACTGATGTGGTGCAGAGCTCTGGGTTTGCCTCTCCAGTTTTGGCTGTTAGATCTTTAGGAAAACTACCTCTAGCAGCTCATTATCAGCTTGTTGTGTTCAGGCACGTGCCATCTATAAATGTCTACTCCAAGTAGATTGCATTCTTTGACACCAGTTATAGGATCTTTGCCCTAAACATCCTGAGAGACCACACTCCACAATGCTGCAGAACAGGCTCCATATAGTGAGCTGCAATCACCTCATACAACTCTTGCTGCTCCTCTTCAATGTCAATTATGATAGCAAGGGATCTGAGATGTGCTCAGCAACAGTGCTCTGGGAAGCTACCAATTCTTACTCTGGCATTCTGGGAGCTCCCTAGCAATGGGAAAGAGCACTTGCTACTGCTCTTCCAACTTCTCTCTGTGGCTCTGGACAGCCAGACTCTTGTACCTCAGATGGGTTACTTTGATGTCCAGGTGGCCTCAAACTTGCTCTATCTTCTCTCTCTAGGTGCTCTTCAGCTTCAGCTTCAGCTGCCTCTCCTTTTCCCTCCAGGTAGCTCACTTCATCCCCACATCCTTTGAATTCTGCTTCATATCACACCAAGGCCTTCCACTTTCTCATTTACCTCTGTAGCTGTGAATCTGGCACAGCAAGCTATATGTAACTTCTATATCTGTTTATCAAGATTTGAGCTGGAATCCAAGATGGTACTAGCTCACTGAGAACATGGGAAGCATCTTAACTACTCCCATGCCATTCACTTCTCATTGAGAAAGATGCAAATGTGTTGTGGTCAGTCTCTCCTTCTCCATTTCTGGCTCAGCAGAATAAAGTGAAGTCACAGTGGAGCTACCAGACAGCTGCAATGTCAGAAAGTGACCTAACCAAAGATAATTTTGTGAGGGGATACATATCAAATGTAGTAGGATGAATGCACATATTTGTAGGACACTACTAAGGGCTTGCATCTGACTAGTTATGTTATGTCCAAAATGGCAGACCAATCTTAGGCTCTAACCTAGATCTTCCTGTTCTGAAGGCCCTGAGGACTCCTACATACAACTCAGACTTAATGACGTGGGTAAATAAAACAGTAGGTGAGTATGGATTAGTATTCTGAAGGCATGCTAAGGTGTTGTCTTATCATGACTATCATGAAATCAATGTCCTTTCTCTGACCTTCACCATAGTTCTTTATTTGGCATAATTGGCAAGTTTCTTAGTGTGTCATTTTCTCCTGTTAGTTCAGTGCACAGGTTAAAACATTAAGCATGCCAAACCATGGGTTTCCATTGTCCCAGTAGAAGTTTTGCATTCTAGGATCTTCCTTCTTAGTAAGTCTATTCTTGGGCCCTTATATGCATATGCTCACAGAAGTGAATGTCTCACAAACCATGGAACATAGTTGGCCAATGATGATTAGCTCACACAGAGACTCAAGCGGTTTGGGTCTGTAGCCTTTCTGAGAGGCCTTGGACGAGGTACTGTGGGCAACATTGACAGTAATTCCTCAGAGCAATACCACTAGCAGCAAGTGAGCCCTGACTACTACTTAGCCCTTACTAGTTCTACCTCGGGAATGAACACATGAACAAACCCAGGTTAGCTTATTGCACAGTGTCCTCATCAATGAAACCATTTTGAGCCTAGGAGAAACTCTCCATTTGAAAAGCAGTACACATAAGAAGCAGATGATGCCCCACACTCAAATGCTCCAGGAGAACAGAGTGTAAGGGTGTCTACACAGTTGGAAAATAGGATTCTGAGGGGTGGGAAGGGATGATTTTAGATAGCAAACTTAGAAGTAATTATACGAATTCCTAACCTAACTTTCTTCTGCCCCTCAGATTCAATTCAGGAAGTGGTGCAATGTTTATAATCACAAAATGGAGTTTTTAATCCCAGGCCCTAACTTTAGGTGTTCTTGTTATGTCTTCCCACCTGCCACTGATGTAAACAGTCAGAAGGGCAAAGGGGAAGGGAACCCCTGCACAGGAATATAAATGGAGCTTACAAGCCACTGCAATCTCTGACTTTCTATGTTGAAGGTAAGATAAAAGGCAGTTTGGGTTTCTAAGAACTCAGTTTCTAAGCTATATGGCTCCTTCAGAACTTCTTTCCCTCCTGTGTTTTGAAAGCAACAGTTAGTACAGTACTTCTGTCTCTTAGGGGCAATCTTTCTCTTCACACAATGAATGCTTAAAGTAGACAATAGGTGGAAGCTAACATTAAATCAAAAAAGTATGAAATCAGGCTGGGAAGGTGGCTCAGTGGTAGAGCGTTTGCCTTGCATGCATGAGGCCCTGGGCTCGATTCCTCAGCACCACATAAGCAAAAAGAAAAAAAAAGCCAGAAGTGGCGCTGTGGCTCAAGTGGTAGAGTGCGAGCCTTGAGCTGAAGTGCTAAGGGACAGCGCCCAGGCCCAGAGTTCAGGCCCCACGACTGGATCACCCCCCCTCCACAAAAAAATATGAAATAGCACACAGTGAGTGCTTCCCCTGAATTCCTGGACCTAACAAGTTCCCATTTCTGAAGAAAAAACTATTATGGGTGCGTAATAACAACCTCCACTGCATGGTGAGCTTAGAACACTTTTCCCAAGGCAGGTTCTGTGCAGGTATTAGGATGGCTGAGATCTACTGGATCAATGAACTTACAGACAATGCAAGACAGAAAAGTCTAAGACTGAGTCCCAAAAGAAGAAACTGGACCAAGAAGAGAAAACTTATTGCTGGAAATGGAGAAATTCAGAGAATGTTTCTCTGAATACAGACATGGTAAAATTATAACAAAGTTCTAAGTTGTGGCTCATCAGTAGAAACTATCAAGTCAAACCTCATTAAAGCTAAAAATAAAACTTATAAAAATAAAAAAAACCTATTTGGATTTTAGTACTAACATCTATTTTAAGATGTGTGTGTGAGGGGGGGGGGGGTGTCTGAGATTATGTATGGGACAGCATTGGTTCTTAAAAATCACAATATTGATGCTGTGATTTCCAATTCAAGTCTGGTGGTGTTCTAGCTCTACCAGTTGAAACACACAATTCTCAATTTCTTCTGATTAACTGGAGATAAACATGTAATGGATATGTCAACCTGTATTGGATTTAGACTATGATCTTCAGATCTTACTCTCTGGAGTAGGTAAGGTTTAAGAGTGAACCACTAGCCGGGCGCTGGTGGCTCACGCCTTAATCCTAGCTACTCAGGAGGCTGAGATCTGAGGATCACGGTTCAAAGCCAGCCCGGGCAAGAAAGACCGTGAGACTCCTATCTCCAATAAACCACCAGAAAACCGAAAATGGCGCTGTAGCTCAAGTGGTAGAGCGTTCGCCTTGAGCTGAAGAGCTGAGGGACAGCACTCAGGCCCAGAGTTCAAGCCCCACAACCGACAAAAAAAAAAAAAAAAAAAGAGTGAGCCACTATGCTCAGCCCAGTATTTCCAGTAAGTTACTTAATCTTTCTGAATCTCAGCTTCTTCATTTGTGGAAAGTGAAGAGAATTACTTTGTGGACCTTAGGATCTGGTGGAAGTTATGACTGAGTGCAGGAAGTATAAGTGTTCAGGATGTATGTACAGAGCTTGACACTCTCATAAAACTACTGATGTTTATATTGAAATGAATTCCAGGAATTGGAAACAAGAGGGATTTTTCTGTTCTAGTTTACCCATTTATGGGCATTGAGGGAGCTAGAGATATTCAAGGAGAACAGGGAAACAAATGCAGCAGTTGTACTGTGTAGATATTATGTTCACAATGAGCTATACCACTGTGGACAGGGACAGGAGGGAAAATCAGAGACAGAGAGCAAAGGAAGAGATGAGATTGTCAAACCAGAAATGAACTCATTACCTGACTTACAAAATTAAAAATCTGGGTTGATGATTCTCTCCTCCAGTTTTTGTAGGTGCCCTTAAGACTCAGGCCCACTGATGGAGTTTTTGAAGGTTAACTTATATGATAATTGATATAGAGCCAGAATCTCTTAAGAAATTTTATGAAAAGCATTTCATTCTTAGTACCGGTTTCTCTTTGAGTGGTGATTCTATATGTTGTTGGCAGAGCTAATTTTTTTCCTTCTTGTCTTTAGTACTTGTCAGGTGTTGAGATCCTTCTTAAAGCTTTGCAACAGAGGTCTGCTATATCTTGGCACCTTGCCCCTAACCAAAATGGTAATCAACCTTTGAAATTAATGTACTTGATATGAGTTTTATTTATTTATTTAATTTGTTTTTGGTGGTGAACTCTGGGCCTGGTCGCTGTCCTTCAGCCCTCCAGCTCAAGACTAGTGCTCTACCACTTGAGCCACAGTACCACTTCTAGCTTTCCTGCTTAGGTGGTGCTGCAGAATCAAACGCAAGGTTTCGTGCATTCAAGATAAGCTGTCTACCACCGATCCACCTTCTCAGCCTTTAGGAGTGGTATTTTTGTGCACAGATCTATCAAGCAAATCTATTTACCAAATGTATTCATTTGCCACTAGCCATATTCAAAATTATGAATTATCTGATATTTTAATGAATAAAACTGTTATCATTGTTACCAGGAATTGTTTGTCTCCTCATGCTGTAAACATGGAGGAGGCATTTTAAACTAAAACTACAAAAGAAATTTTAAGATCTTGGTGTTAACAAATGTGTCCAGGTGTTGTTACATTAAACAGAATTCAAAATGGTTTTTCTTCATGAATACAGAGATCAAAGTTCTTATAATACTTATTTCAAAATGCAAATTAAAGGGAAAATCAGTCAGGAGGTAAAATTTATATTGAATGTAAATTTTTAAAGAGGAAAAGAAGATCCTAGATGGCAGACTAAAGACAAAGCAATATCAGAGCCCTATATGCTCAATACTAAATAAGAAACTTTAATTGAAAAATTCAGCTGGACTGTGCACATCAGGCAAAGGCAAGCAATCAGAGCCTACCACCAACAAAGAAACACCATAATGTATATCTCAGAAAAAGAAAACAAGTTCAGACCAGGGCTCAACCTCCTTATCCTTGATTTCAATGATACACATACACCCCCCCCTTACACACACACAGAAACACACACACACACACACACACACACAAGAATGTATGCAACAGCTCAACATACTCACATCCATTCAACATGAATCAAAGATCTTCTTGTAATATTTGAAACTTTAAAAGTTGCAAGTCTTGTAAATAATTGATAACAGATGCATAAGCAATTATTTTCTGAATAGCACTCTGCTATGAAAATGAGAGTTCATGATGCTTATAACTACTTAAACATCTCTGAATCCCGAAAGAATTAAACTAGAGACAATCCGAATTTGGGGACTATATTTCTACCAGCTATTCTGCAAAGGCTTAATAAGAAGTGAAATCTAAACTTAAATACAAAATCAATACAATTAATAATTGTGTAAGTGAAGTGAAAGACACTGATCAGAGACCTATGCTGCCTCCAGTTCTCAGCCAGCTGCACACTGTGGCATCTTTGATTCTGCTGGGCCTGGCCCACAGTTGTATCGCCAGAGCAGTGATCCTGCTGGGGTTGGGGCTGGGAGATTTGTGGAGCGGAGGGGAGGCCATGGGGGAAGCCAAGCTGGGATTGGGGGTGGGGGTGGTAGGGAGAGGATGGGAGGCCCTGGCAGAGGCTGGTGAAGGGAGGAAGGAGGGAGTAGCCCAGTGGCTCAGGAAGCAGCTGCTGCAAAGGCAGCGGGGTTCTGGGGAGTGTCTGTGAGGCACAGAGTTTGGCTCCTGGGATCTGGTGGCAGGGTGAGGAGAGGAAGGAGTCTCAAATCCCACCTAAACAGACAATGAGAAATGAGACAACCAGTGGCTGAAGAATTTCAAGAAGAAAGGCAGGGACTTGTAGGTAAACTCTGGGGGCGGGGAGGGCAGCAGTGTTGGACAGATGGTAGTCATGCCTCTCTGGAGACCCTTGGAAGTGAGTGAGGGCCAGCTCTGCTGTGGGCTTGGCCTCACTCTCGCCTTGAAGCAGGCACCGTATAATTCTGCCTGGAATCTTTAATAGCAGCTTAGTTTAACCTTAACGTCTACTTTGTTTGCTTTGCTTTGTTTTGTTTTTTGCTTAAAGTAATAGAAGAATTGGTGGGACAATCTGAAAGGATCTCTGGCTTCTTATTTTCTCATCTGAGCTACAACTTGTGTGCTACCAGCTTAGATGATGGGACTTTGAAATTCTGGAAAGCAGATGCACATCATAAGGCCCCATGGCTTTGTGATTTCTCACATACTTCTTTAATTATAATTGTTACTAAGGTGTGTACAATGAGTTTACCATTTCACAATTCATGTAATGTGTGCATTTGTCTTGTAGACAATGCCATCCTTTCCTGAGCTTTTTCCCAGTTTGTTTTTGTTGTTGTTGTTGTTGATTGTTTTTGTTTTTGTTCCTGACCTTCAGCTTGAACTCTGGATTGGGTGCTGCCCCTGAGTTTTTTGTAATCAAGGCTACTCTACCTCTGGAGACCCAGCTCCCTTTATGGCTTTTTGGTTGTTAATTGGAGAGAAGAGTCTCACAGATTTTCTCACTCCATCTGGCTTTGAACTGAGATCATCAGCCTCCTGATTAGCTAGGATTCTAGGCCTGAGTCTCCAGTGTCCAGCTACTAAAGTGTTGGTTTCATGCTTCCCTGGTTGTGTTACAACTTTCCTTAACTCTTGGCACTAATACTACATATTGCTTGGCTCAAATCTGAATCGGTGGAACATGCTGTATTTTGAGGAAGGCAGGAATAAGAAACTATAGGCCATAGGGACATATAAGCTAAACAAATCATTGGAAACATGGCATAAAGACAAATAAGTTTATTGCCAGTTGACTGTGTCATGTCTTTACTGTTAATTCTGCATGGCATGTGGATGATGTTATACATATCCAAATGGTCATTGGCAGAAATAAGGTTTCTCATCCTGTTCTATAAACAAAACAAAAACCAACCAAAAAATACTATTATGAGTCCAGCAATTTCCTCTAATTAGAGATCAGTATGCGCTAATTAATGAAAAAATATCCATTATTCAAGTGCTGCTACTTTTTCTAACCACAAATACAATGAAATATGTAGTTGTCTGTAGAATTGTGTACGAACGCCATCATTTTAATTCACAAAAAATTCAGACATTTAAATGTTTATTTTTTTTGTCAGTTGTGGGGCTTGAACTCAGGACCTGGGCACTGTCTGTGAGACTCTGTGCTCAATATAGTTAGCACTCTACCAATTGAGCCACAGAGACACTTCTGACTTCTGAGTTGTTAATTGGAGGTAAGAATCTTATGGGGTTTTTTTCTTCCTGAGCTGGCTTTGAACTGTGATCCTCAGATCTCAGCATCCTGAGTAGCTGGGATTACAGGAATGAGCCACTGGCACCTGGCTTCAAATAGTCATTTTTAAAACGATGAACTGCTTGATGCCTCTGGCTCACATATATAATCCTAGCTATAGTTAGGATTACAGGTATGAGAAACAAACACTAGGTGTGTGTTGTTCATGATGGTTTGCATTGGCATGTTTTGATATTGTTTGTTTCTTATACTACATTGCTCTTATTTTTATTTTCACCTAGGTGGGGGTGATAGGTGCTAGCCAGTGTTGAACCTTCTTTGGTTGAGATGGAGCCATGTGGAAGTTCTTGCCTATGGCATGAAATTGAAATCCTCCAGCTCTCAGCTCCCAATGGACCTGGGATGATAGATGTATTCCATCACGCAAAGCCAGTGGTTGGGGAGCATTGCAGGTAAAACTACACTGGTCTTGAACTGATGTCCCAAATAGGTAGCTTTACAGGCATTTGCCTTCAAAACCTTGTTGTATTCAATTTCACTTTGAAGTAGTGTTTGTACATACTTCGAGAGTACAATGATAACACACTACATGTTTAACATATAGAAGTCAATACAATTAGCAGGTTTATCTCCTAAAACATTGAAGCTAATGTATTTTGGTAACCTCCTGACTGTGCTAGTTATTTTAGAATATACCATAAACATGAATACATTGATAATGTGTACTAGAAGATTGAAAGTTTATAGAGATTGAGACAAGCTAGACTATGTGTAGTAAATATATATTTATCCATTGCTGCTCTGAAGAACATTATCATATATTCACTGTGACAATACCACCATATATTCACCATGACAATAATTTTCTTGGGGTGTAGAATTTTCCATTTCATAATCTGCCATATTTTATCTTTTTTACATTCTCCTTATAAGTATGAATGCTTTCTTGTTTCTTATAATGTTTTGAAATTATTTTAAGATGGAATTAAAATTCGTAGAGTCTACTGTAATTATCTCATTTTGTTTGGTTTTGTGATGCTAAATCATTAAGACCAAGGTTTCCTGAAAGTGATGCCAGCAGACTATATCACTAAATTTTATTCTAATTACTTCTTATTATTGTATTTTGATATAGGGTTTTATTGTTGTTGTTTAATAATATAGAGTGTGGTGAAGGTGGACTGAAACTTGCAACCCCACTGCCTCCAATAACAATGCTTTCTTACTAGGATCTGGAAGCTCATAATTATCACTCTAGCTAACAGGAGGTAGAGACCTGAGATTTAGTTCAGTTAGCCTGAACAGGGAATTTTATGAGTCTCTCCTC
Source organism: Dipodomys spectabilis (assembly GCF_019054845.1). Lineage (NCBI taxonomy): Eukaryota > Metazoa > Chordata > Mammalia > Rodentia > Heteromyidae > Dipodomys > Dipodomys spectabilis. The sequence goes on from NW_024870780.1 coordinate 424,631, forward strand.
TCCAGTTCAGTACAGAAAACTTGCAGTGAAAGGGTAGCACAATTTGGTAGAGCACTACACTCAAGGGAAAGACACTTGGGATTGTCATATAGCCCCTGTGTTCAAGCCCTAAAACACACATATGAACAGACACACATTCACCCACATACACACACACTCTCACACACACGTACACGAACAAAATTGCAGGCAATGTTGTACCTTAAATTCTTACCCAGGGGTTGGACAACAGTCCACTTATTTGTGAAGGGTTTTCCTTGATTATTTTGAAGGAAGAGGATAGTTCATGGGACACAGATGACAAGACTTTAGTGAGGAATGCTTTATAAACGACTAGCTTACAAAAAGAACAGGAGCACAGCATTTATCTTTAAATAGTACATTCCTTCAACTATACTATTTTTAAATAATAATCATTGAATTATGAGAAGACAATGCAGCACCTCTTCCCTTCTCCCCTTCCCCTCTGTCATAAAATATGACAAAATTATCAAAAATAGTCTTTTATCTTACAAGAATGAACACTTGTAAAAATGTCTGACTATATGTGTAATGTTTGTTTTTCAATACTTATTTGATTTTCCCACCTCTAAGTACTTGCCTTTTTTCCAGATGACAGCACACAGGGGCATCAAGAGCAAACAGAAGACTAGGAAACAAAAACCTTACAATGTCCTAGGAAGTAGATATCAAAAATAGATGCAAGAAGCGCATGGCAGGCTGAGAGGGCCCTGAGAGGCAAAATGATTTGTGCATTATGAGAGAAATAGTGCCAAATAAGGCCTGGATCTGACCTAGGAAGGGCTCCTTGAGGCTGAGACCATGCCAGTACCTAGGCCTAGCTGAGGATGTTGGGAATTCACAACGTCCACATGTGGATATAGTGATAGAGAGGGGAGATTTCAATTTCCAGTTTGTCTTTTGGATGGCCTTATGTGACCAAACAGCTTAGATCATTGGGCTCTGAGAAATGACACTACCTCCCTCACAATGGAATAGCATATCGAACTCTGAGAGACAAGCAACTGTAACTGACATTCAGCTCAAGCCAGCTCACTTGGCCTGTGGTGCAGGAACAAGAAAGATGTTCCTGTGTTGTTTTCAAAGTTCAAGAGACTCATCTCTCAAGCATGAGAGGTATGAGTGCCTCACTCGATGCTGCAGACTTTGGATCAGTGCCAAACCATGAATCCAATGTCTCAGGCCTTTTTATAAGAAGAAACCAAGGGAATCACAAGGCAACTCAGGCAAGGTATAACTATGACAGGAAATCTATCTAATCTCATCCAGCCTACATTAGAACCTTCTTCTTGTGTGCTTTTATATGTGTATACTGAGAAAATATTTACTGTGTATTTTTCAATCCACTCTATTACAATTACTCAATTTGAAGGGTACTCCCACTTCCATGTTTCAAAGATCCATTCTTTTTACCACCACAGTGTGACAATGAATCAGCCCAAACCCTGAATGTGCCTTATAACATATGGATCCTGGACTCAGGCTTGGTGGAAATGCTGTTAATGGACCTGGTCCCTGACTACCAGAAAGGTGATCCCTTCTATGTTGGAAACTTCCTCTACCACTATAGAGAGTGAGGGATAATGGAGCAGTTGCTGGATATTTTGTTTAAAAAGTGAATGTTCCTAAGCCAGGTGCCAGTGGCTCACGCCTATAATTCTAGCTACTCAGGAGGCTGAGATCTGAGGATCATAGTTCAAAGCCAGCCTGGACAGGAAAGTCCATGAGACTCATGTCCAATAAACCACTAGAAAACCGGAAGTGGCGCGGTGGCTCAAGTGGGTGAGTGATAGCCTTTAACTGAAGAGCTAAGGGATATCACCCAAGCCCAGAGTTCAAGCCCCACGACCGACAAAAAAAGTGAGTGTTCCTCTTTCAAACTCAGGGTTAATGAGACCCCCTGGCAGAGTATTGGAATATTGGCACCTCTCTGAGACTGTTTCACTGAAGTCTGATCAAGGAGCTTGGCTTGAGACAAAGAAGTACACTTTCTGGCTAATTCCTTAGGACTGGGTTGCCAGACATTTCATTTGCCTTAGAAGCTAGTGGAGCCTTAGCAATTTGTTTGCTGAGAGACCAGGATTAAAGGAATGAGCCAGTGGCATCCAACGTCCACCCTCACCTAGAAAATCACTATCTTGGAGGCCTTTGAAGGAATATAGACAGAAGAAAGGATGCAACTTAAACTTGAATTGGGGGCTTGAGTGCTGTCCCATTTGTAACACTCTACCATTTGAGCCCCAGGTCCAGTTCTGGCCTTTGACTGGTTAATTGAAGATTAGTGTCTTTGGAATTTTACAAACTAGACTGCGTTCAAACTGTGATTAGTCGGATTAGTGGCATGAGTCATTGTGCATTTATTTGGACAGATGCATATAAGCATCCTCACAGAATTTGCATGAAATTGTATAAACATATCTCCACTTTTTTTCTGTCATGTTTACATTACCATGTGTGTCTTAGCCAGTCCCATGTGTGTCCTGTTAGTTCAGAAAAGGAGAAGCATAGAGTTAACTTCCTTCTCTCCTCCCATTGGTACAGATCCTACTACGATAACTGGAAGTAAGTGGATGTTGGCACAAAGAGAAGTTCTGTCCTTGAAAACTGGGTATCTTTGAGGTTTCTGAATCAAAGCCAACTTTCTTCTTTGCACAGAAGTTGTGATTTTCACCAGGGGGCTGAGTCTTGGCACTTCAGTGCATAGCAGATTACACAGTTGTGGATGTGGTTGTGGTTTTGGACTCTCATAGAAGACAGGGAGGGCTGTGTATAGCAAATCAGATTCAGCAGGGAAACAACTTTTTTTTCCTATCACAGGGAGAATTTTAGAGGATTATATTTAAGAAATTTCTAGAAGTGTGTTTTGAGGAGCATCCTACTTGCAGAAGTCTCTTCCCATTTCCCAACCTGCAAGTCCTGCAGAAAGAAGCTCTAGTACAAGGCTCAGGATGGGGAGGGTGGACTGTCATTTTCCTCGTCACCAATCTGCCCACAGCATCGTTTATTCCATCCTCCTTATGTGGATGGACTTCTACCCTGATGACTTCTATGAACCCAAGAACCATGACACCTTAAAAGAACTTACACAGTATGTCAAGCTCAACATGCCCTCTTCAGACCTGCTCTTCCGCTTACATATTCTTCTGGACCATCTGGAGGAGCACATGACCCATGAGACCCAGAAAAAGAGGAAGAAGTCCTTGTTTCAATGCTTCAGAGCTTGTGAGTAGGGATGGAACCTGGGTCTCTAGAGATGGGCCTGATTGGCCAACAGCCCTTAGTACTCTCCAGTTTGGCAAAATGTCCTTTTATGGATATTCTTTGCGGGTAATACGTTCTCTTTTTGAAAGAACTTGGAAGTATCCACTCAGAAACACCCTACCTTCCCATCAGTGTTCAGTCCAAACTCAAGTTCTACAACTTCCCCCATTAGATCCTCATGGAAGTTTAGTCACACCTTAACTTCTAGAGTCTACTCTAAGAATCCTGTACCTATTTCCATTCTCAGGTTTGCATCAGCGTAGAGCAGCTCCTGCAGAACTACAGATAAATAACCCTTCAGTGATGTAGTCTATGGGGACTGATGGAGATCAGAAGCCATCACTGATCTCCAGAAAGCATGTGAACATAGAGTTTTTTTTTTCAATTTGTAGAAAGGCCCAAGCAGGTTTTGAGTCCTGTGAACATCCCACTGGTTCTGAATTCCACATGTGATGCAGGTGTACCTGCACATACCACCAAGGAAGAAGACGATCCAGAATGTCTTCCATTGATGTTCACAATCCAGCTTGATCAGCTCCAAACCAGCCAAAAAAACACGTCTTGGTGTGCAGGGTAAATGTGTGCTAGTGGAAAATGACCCCAGTCTATGTTCAGTGAAACCAATAAGTGAGGTCCAAAATCTAGATTTAGTTGAGGAAAAGTAATCTTTCCTCAAAGAATACCCAGACCAATCTGTCCTTCTGCAAGGGATCCAATTTCCAATTGAGAAATTAGAATCTGTCCCTCTCTGGACTCAGGAAGAAAATTCTGTCTTTAATGAGGAAGTAGATCACTTTGAGAACTCTGAGGCAGAATTTCTGCCTGATGGCAACTTAGAGGCCAATCTAGATTTAGAGATTCCTTTCCCCCTTCCTGGGAAAATCTTTATTTTTCTCTTTGTCCTGATTGTTGTAAAAGGTTCATTCTATTTATTTTTCTAACTTTATTAAAATGTCAATTTTTTTTTTGTCGGTTGTGGGGCTTGAATGCTGTCCCTCAGCTCTTCAGCTCAAGGCGAGCGCTCTACCACTTGAGCTACAGTGCCACTTCCGTTTTTCTGGTGGTTTATTGGAGATAGGAGTCTTACGGTCTCTCCTGCCCTGGCTGGCTTTGAACCGCAATCCTCAGATCTCAGCCTCCTGAGTAGCTAGGATTACAGGTGTCAGCCACCAGCGCCCGGCTTAAAATGTCAATATTTTTGATATATTCTAAAATTCATGAATCCTAAATATGTTTCTTTTTAAACCTACAATCTGAAACATCATGCATACATGTTCTGTGGGGGGGAAACACAGAGTGACAGGGGGCTGTACAAGAGAGCCTACTGTATATAATGGGAACTGTTAAATGCACGGGGAGTGGCAAGGAAGCAGGTCATGATTGCATGGGGTGATAAGGTGGCTACAAAAGGTCTAGGACAGCAGATCAGATGTCTTAGAAATCTGTCATTTGGGACAAATGCCACAATACTTATAGTGGTATGTGGGACGCTCTTCCAACAGTGAGTTCAAATCTGTATACATCTTCATTGTGATTTGGGTAAATATGGAAGAAAAATTTGACTCCAGTAATATAAAAAACCTACTTAGGGCTGAAAATATTTGACAAAATATATAGAAAATATGTATACTGGAAAGTAAAAGCCATCATCAGTAGGAGAAAAAAAGTTGTTTTTTTTTTGGGTCCTGTTGTGGTGCCTGAACTCTGGGCCTGGGCGCTGTCCCTCAGCTCTTCAGCTCAAGGCTAGCGCTCTACCACTTGAGCCACAGCACCACTTCTGGCTTTTTTCTTTTTGAGAAGGTGTCCTGACCAGAAGCTAGGATAAATTGAGCTGGAGAAGGCTCATCTCCATGTAAGGCTCCTGAGCACTAAGGACTAGGCACTATTACAGGTATTGGAGAAACAGAAGTGAATGTGGCTCTCTCCTCACCAATTTCATGCTGAAAAGAAAACCAGAAATCATAATGATACTTTCTATAAATCAGAGACATGAAATTGGTGGTTTTTTGGCAACAAGTTCACATTGGGGATGGGGAGAGACATCCCTAAAGAGGAGATAGTTGATATGAGAGCCATCATCCAGGCAATTATCTAGGAGCAGGTTTTCTTTCTTTCTTTTTTTGGGTCTGGTCATGGGGCCTGAACTCTGGGCCTGGGCGCTGTCCCTCAGCTCTTCAGCTCAAGGCTTTACCTCTTGAGCCACAGTGCCACTTCCAGCTTTTTTCTTTTTGCTCATGTGGTGCTGAGGAATTGAACCCAGGGCCTCATGCATGCAAGGCAAGCGCTCTACCACTGAGCCATCTTCCCAGCCCTAGGAGCAGGTTTTCCAGGCAGTAAGAACAGTAAGTACATCCCCCATTGATGGGAATGGATCTGACTTGCTTCAGAAAAGGAAAACAGCACTGACATGCTTGCTTGTGAAATAAGAATGGAAGGGTACAATGAAGAAAAGAGAGATCAAAATGAAGATAGGAATAAATTAGATATATATTGGATGCTGCGGGTTACAAGAAGAAAAGTTATGATTTTAGTTTAAATCTGACGTGACCCACTGGAACCAAAGTGCTCAAACAGTAGTCAAACATATGGGTCTCTGGTGTCTCATAACTGGAATCCTAGTTACTCAGGAGGCTGATATCTGAGATATTTGGGCTGTACTGAAGCAAGCCCAAAGGAAATTTGGTAAGACTGATCTCCAATTAACCACCAAAAATATGGACATGAAGCTGTGATTCAACTGGTAGAGCACTGGCCTTGAGGGAAAAACTAAGGGACAGCACCCAGGCCCCAGGTCCAAATCCAAGGACTTCACAAAACAAAGAAGCTAACAAATAAATTTTGGTGCTGTCATTCATCATTTAGCATTCTAGTTCAATATATTTGGTATGAGCCTTGGAATTATATCCTTAGCAAATGCTCTCCTGGATATTTTGCTTCATTACCAGCTTTCAAAGTCCTGGCATCACCACTGTCTCCTCCCAGTTAACATAGCAGTCTACCACTGGAAATTTGAAGATTTATTAATCACAAGAATTCTTATCATCTATCCACATACATGAAATGAATAGTAGCCACATTCCACTACTCTGAATATTTTTAATCCCCCTTTGAGTTAATTACCATTAAGGCTTAAAAACTCTAGAGTGGTTATCAAATTAATTCAACAGTCATCATTCTTCCACCCAATCTTGTAACATAAGTTTTTAAAACTAGAGAGTATATGAAAGTGTACACATGATACCTTCTAACTATAATACTCTCAAGAAGTAGGGTTTTACAGAAACATCCTGATTGCATTGCCAAATCAAAGGATAAGAGATTTAATTAAGCTACCTAACATCTCAGAAGGAAAATGCTATTGACTTTAGAACAAATTCATTAGCCTGGAACTGAGGAAATGAGTTTCAGAAATGCCAGAGGCAAAGAGTATTATTCAAATCACCTTATCATGAGGCACAAGCAGCCTGTCTAGATCAAACTTCCAGGAAAAAAAGGGATGAATGAAAAGCAATTAATGCTTCTAAAACAAGCCAGTTGGTGGTGGTTCATGCTTTTTATCCTAGATACTTAGAAATCTAAAATGAACGGATCTCAATTCAAAGACTGGCCAGGAAGAAAACCTTCCTCTCTGCAACCAGCAGACAGGAACCATCAGCTCTGGGCCTGAAGCCCAGCTGGATGGCCTCTGCCCACAGACATCCAGACACACAAGACCACCCGCATCTAAAATATTATCAAATACATTCAAATAATATCTTCTGTTTGGGATATAACATTTAAAAGATGCATCAAAAACATTTCACTGAGTTCCAGTTAAAAAAGGCAGAGTGAAAGTGGAAATATGTACTCACTCACTGAAAGCTAAGTCACTGACTAGAATGATGTTAATAGGGCTAGAGGCCTATTTGGTAACTTATTCATTCAACCATCTTTCCTCACAACTTGTCAGTCAGCCTGAACAGTGACATTTTTGGTTTTTTGTTTTTATTTTTTGTGAACATATTGTACAGAGGGGTTACAATTACATGGGCAAGATAATGAGTACATTTCTTATCAAGCATTGTAGCCTCCTCCTTTGTTCACCCTTCACATCCCTTCCCAGTCTTCCCCCGCCCCCTCAATCCCCCCCCCCCCCGCCCCACACCAAAGTTGTAAAGTTCGTTTTCGACATGACAATTTGTACTTCTCATTGTAGCAACAAGCCCACCTGTATTCTTAAACGACTTGTTTTTCCCCATCTCCTCCAAAAATTATACCAACATCAAATATAGTGAAAGCAGGGGTTAAACAGTGAGATTTTTGAATGAAATGTGTGTGAGCATGTAGCTTGTGAAAGTAGTAATGAAAAGCTAGGCACTGGAAGCTCAGGCCTGTAAAACTAGCTACTCAGAACGCTGAGATATGAGGAACTCAGTTCAAAGACAACTGAGCAAAAAAGACTCTTACCTCCTGTAAGATTAAATTAAAAGAAAGCTGAGCTGTGCTTCAAATGGTAGAGTGCTAGCATCACATACAAAAGCTAAGGGACAGTATGTAGGTCCTGAATTCAAGCCCCAGTACTGGCTCTCATACACAAAATAATCATGTCAACACCACAGTATATGCACATGTTAGCAAGGGATATAGATGAATGGGATGATGACATCATTTACCTCACCTTTAGTCTCAAGCATTCTGTGCAGCATAGCTCAGTGTGTGAAAAGCCCTAGGTGAAATCTTTTCTCAAAACCAGCAGCTACACCCTCATTTCCCTCTGCACATTTATATTGTGTGTATATTTATATTATGTGTGTGTATACACACACACACACACACACACACACACACACACACACACATAAAGGGCTACATTTTTCTAATTAATTTTGAAATACATAGCCATACACACATGCTTCAGAATGATGTGCCCTTGTTTAGGTTTCATAGGGAGCACAATATATCCAGGCTCATTCTTGTAATCTTAGCTGCTCACGAGGGTGGGATCTGAGGATCACAGTTTGATGCCAACCCAAGCTAATAAGTCCTCAAGATTCTTATCTTCAATTAAGTAGCAAAAAGCAAGAAGTGTCACAGTGACCGCATTGAATAAAATAACATAAGCAAGAGCTCCAGTCCCTCAGTTCAAGCCTGAGTACTGGCCCACTAACACTCCAAAAGCCCAAAACATCAAACCAAAAATATGTCAAAATATTTTGTAACTTTTGAGGCAAAATCCAATGAGGCAACATAGTTTCTAGTCTCTTGAAGAGTTGGTGGGGAGCCCCAAATTCAACATGTGTTAAAACGAACAAGCAACCAAATAAAATTTCCCAGTAAAAAATCTTCCTTAGTATTCACTGGGACCCCTGACAAAGGTTTTTTTCTATGCTTTTTGAAAATCAGTGTTTTTTTTTCAGTAAGGGAAATAGTATAAGCCTTTAGTGTAAATTATAGGAGTCATTGGAAGCTCCAAGTGAACTGAATGTACAACAAAAAGCACACAATATTACAAGTTTCTCTGCCTCTGTTGAGACACTAGAAACCTGTAATAGTGTGGCCTCTCAGAAAGAGAAGGGGGATGCTCAGCATCACTGGTCATAAAAGAAATGCAAATCAAAAGCAAAATCACATTTAGATTCCACTCACCCCAGTTAGAATGGCTATTATCAAGAGAACAAGTAATAATAGATGCTAGGGTAGATGTGGCTAAATAGGAACAATACTACATTGATGGTAGGAATGTAAGCTGGTTCAACCACTCTGGAAGGCAGTATGGAGGTTCTTCAAAAGACTAAACATAGAACTCCCCTAAGATCCAACAATCCCTCTCCTCAGCCTTTACCCAAATGATCTCAAACTAGGGCACAATAAGTTACCAGCATAGCTATGTTCATTGCATCATGGTTTATCATAGCCAAGATATAGATCCAACCCAGTTATCCCTCAATAGATGAATGGATCAAGAAAATGTGGTATATTTACACAACGGAATTTTATGCTTCTATCGGAAAAAATATCATCCCTTTTGTAAGCAAGAAAGTCTTGGAAAAAAATCATATTAAGTGAAGCAAGCCAGACCCAAAGAAACATGAGCTCTATGATTTCCCTCATTTGCAATGATTAGTACTAGACTGTTACTCCTGAAAGTGGATCATAATAGCTGAGGAGTTATGGGCATATATATGACCATACAACATGATATTAATTGAAATGTACGCCAAGACATAGAAACAGCAGGTCTTCTTTTGTTTAGTTGTCAATCTTGATGTAGCCAACGTACTGCAGCTAGTTCTTTCTTCTTTATGTCATTTTTCTTTTCCTATTGGTTTTATCCATGGAAATTCCTGTCTTTGATTCTGGTACCCTGCATCCTGTATATGCCTTTATCTGATTGGGAGAAGGGAAGGGAAATAACAAAATGCTGAAAGAAATACAAAAGGTGACCCATTGCAACAATGATACTCACAAGACATGGCAGAAATTAATTTTACAATGTAAGGGGGGGAGTGGAGGGAAGGGACAGAGGGTGAAAATCACTGGAGTAGGTAACAATGTTCAATGAGAAATGTAACTTAATCATGTAAATGTAACCCCTCTGTACAGCATCTTTATAATTAGATTTTTAGAAATATAAAAATTAAAAAAGTTTTCTGCATAAAATCTCAAGCTGATAGCAACAGAACTTGAGTTCATGTCAAAGTGTTTTTTTAGGACTTAACCACAATTAAGTGATAATGAGAAAAGTAGCGCTTTTTATTGTATTATATGAATAAAGAAAAATTTCTTTTCATTTCTGTTTATGTAGAATTCATGTTTGTGATCTGCGTTGTTCCCAAGTCAGACAAATCTCTTGTCCTTAGCTTTCTTTGGTATGTATAGCCTGGACATATAATCTGACGTAGAAGAATTATTCTTTGTTCAATTTGGAGGCCTAGCATAAAGGCCCTCCTCCCTGGGCAAGAAGTTAGACTGGAGGACCCCTGACACTCGCTGTGATTTCTCTCTCACAGCTCACTGAGGAACTTAAGAGTTTGAGAAAGTGACTGCTAATTAAGAATCTCTTACTAATTATTGGTAGAATTTGAAAACATATTTTGGTAATAAATAGACCATAAAAAAATGTTAAGTTTGCTATTTTTTATCACTACATTTCTTTTTGTCTAAGTATAAAAGCCAGACTTATCCTAACGGCCTAGAATAAACAAAATGGCTTATAGAGCTCAGATGATTTCTTTCCACAGAAGATGACAAAAGCAGAAGAAACTGTAACAAGTCCACAAATGGCACAAGGAAGAGAGAATGTGATGTCTCCTTAAATTTAAGATTGAATACTCAATGAGGAACCCTCGGGACTGATGACAGCTTAAGAACCTAACATTTCCTGTGTCGTTTCATCATAGGAAGCAGTCACCAGTCTCTCATCACACCATAGGTGCCATGGTGACATGACCTTGGCTGTGTCCTGAGAGGGCCCAGCAGGGCTCTGTCATGGTCACCGGAGAGTCATAAAAGAAGGTGGTAACAAAGCCCGAGTCAGGATTTTGTCAGATCTAGATGATTTGTAACAGGCACTACTGACTTCTGGCTAAGAATGTGGATATATTATCGGGGTCCTGCACACAAATTTATCACGTGTTAGTTTGCACCATTTCCTTATGAAATCCAACAAAAGGTCATTAATGCCCTCTGGACATATTCTCATCAATATTTAGTAGGTAAAAAGCTATATAAAATGAAGTTCATCATGAGGAAAAAACCCAGATGAAAACCAAATTTCAGGAGCATTTACAAACATGTTTTTCTGCACATATCTAATGTGACAAAATATTAAAAATTAATGAAGCTTGGAAAGTTAGATTGATTTCTTTTTTTTTTACTACGGTTGCAACTTTCTTTTACATTTCAATTACTTAACAAAAAGAAGGTAAGCCAAGCACCACCAGTGGCTCACATCTGTATCTCTAGCTATTTAGAAATCTGAGATCGGAGGAAAGTGAACTGAAGCTAGACCAGGTAGGAAAAACCTGTGAAACTTTGATCTTCACTTAACCATTCAAAATGAAGAAGTGGAAGTTTGGTTCAAGTCGTAGACGGTTACCCTTGAGTAAAAAAGCTAAAGGTCAGCTCCCTGAGTTCAAGCCCCAGTATTCAAACACACATACACACACACACACACACACACACACACACACACACACACACACACACACACACACACAAACCCATCCTATCTCAAAACAACCAGTGAACAGGAAAAAGAAACAAGATGATATTTTTTTATTTTCTTTCATTTTTATTTTTAGAATTTATTTCTCGTTGAGAAGCTAAAGGGGTTCTAGAAAAGGAGGGACAAAGGTTGAACATGTGCAACAGTGGTATTCAATTGGTACTATATTTAAAATGACCTGTGCAACTTGTTTGTGGGGGAGGACTGGAAAACTGGAAGAGATGAAGGGAAAGGGTGACATTGTCCAAAAAGAAATGCACTCAGGGAAGTAGAGCTGTGGCTCAATATGAGTGCAATTCTTCAGCAAAAGAGCTCAGAGACAGTGTCCAGGCACTGGGTTCAAGCCTCATTACTGAGTAAAATAAAAACAAAGACAAAAGAAATGTAGTCATTACCACACAAATGTAACCAACTCTTCTACAGCACAACAACAATTAATAGTAATAATAATAATAACAATAAAAAAAGAAGGAGGAGGAGAAGGAGGAGGAGGAGGAGGACGAGGAGGACGAGGAGGACGAGGAAGTTAATAAAACCAAACCAGTGAGAGAGAAAAATTAAGAGAGCAAGGGAAGGAGTGACATTTCAAAAAAGAAATGTATCCTGACCTGACTTATATGACTGTAACCTCTGTGTAACTCACCTTGATAATAATAATACAAATGAAAAAACAGAAATATAGTGCTGGAGGCATAACCCAAATGGAAGATCAGACTAATATGTATGTGATACCAAGTTCAAACCCCATCATCAATTTCTCCTTCAAAAAATGGCTCTTCTCATCACTTGTGCTTTCCCTAGCTTATGAAACGGGGTGCAAACAGTTAAAGAGAGAGAAAGGTAATCTGTCAGGAACAGAACTGTACTTGCAATGAACAGTACTTGCTAGAACACATGTTGACTAGAACACATGATGACTCTATGTTTTCTGAAATAAACAGACCTAGTTGGGCTTGAATACAGGCTCCACTGTATACTAGCTGGGGACTCAAAATTAACTAAACTCTCTGGATCTCAAATTCTTCACAGGTAAAGTGAGCATAACAATACTTATCTCACGGGAGTATGAGATCTGGGTGTCATCAAACATGGAGCGGGTTTTATTTTAGGTGTGTGTTCAACACTCAAACACTGCTGGAAGGAGTATAAACTGGCATGATGTTTACTATATTACTTAACAGTAATACAACAACTACTACAGACTCACTCCTGTAATCTTACTTACAAAAGGTTCTAAGTCTGGACAGGAAATTGGAGCAGACTCATCTCCAATGAGCTCTAAAAAAGCTTGAGGTGGAGTTTGGTTCAAGTGGTAGAGTGATAGACTTGAGCATAAACCTCAGGAACAGTGCCCAGACAATTATTTCAAGCCCTAGGACAAACACAAGCACGCACACACACACACACACACACATACACACACTAAAATTTGTATGTTCCTATCATCCCACTTAATAATACTTTCCCTCTTCCAAGTTCACCAGTTGTTGTTTTTTTGTTTTAAAAGGGACTTGCTGTGTAGCTCAGGCTGCTATTAAACATACAATCCTCCTGGGTGCTGAGATTACAGGCATGCCTACCATAATTGGCTTCACTCAGTATCTTTATTTATTATATTTTCTGCAAGAAATTCATTCATACTTATGAAGATATATGGCTTAAAGCTGTTCACAGTAATATTCTACTGGACAAAATATAAATAATATAGCTGGACATGGTACTATGCAACCACATAGTAATGCCAGCCAATACTCAGGAGTTGAGGAAAGCTTGGTCTACACTGCAGAACCTGGTCTCCAAATGAAAGAAATTCTATAAATATTAATCTACTATGAAGCACACAATATGTTAAATTTATGAAATGGAACAAATAGATCATTGTTAATGGAAATAAAATCTTGGCAGAAATTATAAATACATACATATGTATATATATTTAAATTTGGAGAAATAAAATTTCAAGTGGTATTATCTGCATCTTTCAGTCTACTTGTCACCTACCTATTTACCAACACATTGATTTCTGTTTAGTCTTCACAAAACACTGTTCTCTCACATTAGTACAAAAAATTGCAAAACAAAAAGTACAAAAAATACATTATCATAAATACAAATGTAGTTTAATCCCTACCATAAGAATTTGGGGAAAACTTGCATTCAGTTAATGGCATTGAATACTGCTCAAGAAGGGGAGTCTAGTAGAATGTTGACTGTGTGTGTGTGTGTGTGAGTGTGTGTGTGTGTGTTCCATGAGTAAATAATAGAGTTAGAAGTCGACCTATCATTCTTGCTTAGTCTTTTTGCTCAAAGCTGATACTCTACCACTTGAGCCACATCTCCACTTCTCGATTTTGGTTTCTTTTTTTTTTTTGGGTCCGGTTGTGGGGCCTGAACTCAGGGCCTGGGCGCTGTCCCTCAGCTCTTAAGCTCAAGGCTAACGCTCTACCACTTGAGCCACAGTGCCACTTCTGGTTTTTTCTTTTTGCTTATGTGGTGCTGAGGAATCGAACCCAGGGCCTCAGGCATTCAAGGCAAGCGCTCTATCACTGAGCCACCTTCCCAGCCCCTCGATTTTGGTTTCTTAATTGGAGAAATATCTCAGATTTTTCTGCATGGGATGATTTAAACCTGAATCCTCACTTTTTGACCTCTAAAGTAGCTAGGTTTTAAAACATGAGCCACTGGTGGATAGCAACTTCATTAACATTTTTGCATGTTTGAATGAACTTTAAAGTAAAACATATATGTTACTTTTGAGAATGGCAGGAAATAGTAATAAATGTTTAACAGAATTTAAAGCATACAAAGCTGAGAATGGCAAGTAGCTGAGAATAGAATGGAATAAATCAAAATTTCCTATAACAGTTTTCAGTCTGTGCACAGAAATGATTGCATTATTGGAGGCCAAGGCCATCAGATAGCTGAGTTCCAGCTGGCTGCTATGCTCATGAGGCCAGCTAGTGATATTCATAAGAATGTGATGTTGTTGGATGGAAAGATCAGCTTCAAGTTCGGAACCTGGAATGTTTCTATTAATCTAGAAGGGGAAATATACCAGGACCCAATGACTGGGAATGTGGTTAGTGGTAGAATGCTGGCCTAGCATGCATGAAGCACTTGATTTGATTCCTCAGTATGATGTAAGCAGAAAAACTGGAAGTGGTGCTGTGGCTCAATTGGTAGTGTACTAGCCTAGAGCAAGAGAAGTTTAGGGAGAGTGCCCAGGCCCTGATTTCAAGCCCCCAGTGCTGGCAAAATTAAAAACAAAAACAAAAACAAACCAACCAAGCGCAAAATGCTGTTTGTTGAAATAAATATGTTGAATAATTCTTTATACTCACTAGAAAATTGTGCTGTTGGGCATTCATAATGAACTTTGTTATGAAAAATTTAAGTAAATTAATGAAATATTATCTGGCATTGGACAGGACATTGTGAGATCTAAAAATGATTGCTGCCTATGGTTACTTGACATAACAACATTAGAGATACACTTGCCAGATTGTGATTTTTTTTTAAGTATACAATTGTGGGATTTTTTCTTTTTCAAAATAACTTTACTGCCGGGTGCCAGTGGCTCACACCTGTAATCCTAGCTACTAAGGAGGCTGAGAATTGAGGTTCTCTGTTCAAAGCCAGCCCGGGCAGGAAAGTCTGTGAGACCCGTATCTCCAACTAAAGGTTCAGAAAATGTGAAGTGGCACTGTTGCTCAAGTAGTAGAGTGGTAGCCTTGAGCTGCAGAGCTGAGGGACAGTGCCCAGACCCAGAGTTCAAGCCCTACAGCCGTCAAAAAATAATAGTAGTAATAATATTAATTTTATTGTTACTATTAAGGTTTTATATGTAAAGGCTACCACTTCATAAGTTTGTTTCTTTGATAAAAGAAACGCATATCCATCTTCATTGCCAACAGTTGCTATATATTTATTCAAATACACACATACACACATACAAACACGTGTAGTATAAAGACCCAGTCAGTCTGCAAGGAAATATTTTAATAGGAATTCCATAAAATATTGTCTGCTGAGATCTGACTTGAATTTATAGTAATGTCTAGTTGCTTCCACCCATGGACAAGTCATCATCATTGGTGAAGGTGTTGCCATTTGAATTTAGAATGCCCCAGAAAGACCTGTGTTAAAGAAAAATGATTTACCATTTCCTGAGAATACCTGAATATTTCCTCTGGAGATTAAGTTCTTCAGAGTGAAACCCATGAGAACATAGACTCTCATCTTCTTTCTTCTTTTATCTTTAATCATTCTAAATCAAAAACTTTTCTCTTTGACATACTCTCCACCTTCACATTGTCTTGTCACAGGCCACCAAAGCAATGAAACCAACTGAACATACCCTGAAACCTTCGAACTTGTAAATCTGAGTAAGCTGCTTAATAAATGGACAATATCACTTATTATGGTAGGTTATAAAGCTTACACAGAAGTCTAGTCTTTCTAACAATGTAGAATATATTAAAATGTGCTTCATTATAAAATATCTAACTCCATATTGTATTTTGTGTTTTTGTTTTTGTTAGTCCTAGGGCTTAAACTCAGGACCTGGATGGTGCTTTTGTGTTCTAGGCCAGAACTCGACATACAATCTGAACTGAACTCCATTTCCCCTGGTGGTTAGTTGGAGATGAGAATCTAATGAAGTTTCCTACTCAGGCTGGCTTTGAACTGTGATCTTCGGATCTCAATCTCTTAACTAGCTAAGATTATATCCTTGAACTACCAGTGCCTAACCATGTTGCATATTTTGTGTAATTCCAATTTCCAGCATTGTGTAGATGCTCTTACTACAATATATAAAAAAGTAACCCTGTTTCCATTGTATTTGATGATGGTATAATTTGTCTGTGTGTGGGGGGAAAGGGAACAAACAAATTGTTTAAATAGGGATACAGATGGACCTATTGCAACAATGAGATGTACAAGATGTTATGTAGAAAAACGAACTTTACAACTTTGGCACGGGAGTGGGGAGCAGGGTAGGGGAGATAGGTAGGGATGGTAAGGGGAAACAAAGGAGGAGGCAACAATGTTTGATAAGAAATATACTCATTACCTTGCCCATGTAATTGTAACCCCTCTTTATGGTATTTTCACAGAAAAAAAAACTTAAAACATAATAAGGATATTTGTAAAGTTTATAATAAAGAAAGGATGTTCAGCCTTTACAAAATGTATGCAAAATCTATGCTAAACTATTGATATTTACTGTACCTTTCCTGCAATCAGTTTGATATAGTTTAATATTTGTCATGTCAAGTTTCTCTATATTCTACTGGAGATTTACTTTTTCATGTATGTATGTATATGTATATGTATATATCTATCTATCTATCTACTTATCTATCTATATCTATATATTCTGTATAGATTCTATATTCTCTCTCTCTAGATATATTCCAATGTGGATAATTAGACTTGAAACTTTGCTTTGTTATTCTGTTCGGAAGCTGAAACTGGTCAGCTCATTCTGTGACAATATCTGTGCTCATTCTCATCATTCCTTTATTTACCACACAATCTGCCTTCTAAAATCAGCTTCATTTCCTAGGTAAGGTTACCAATCAGTCCAACCAATATTCACCCAGAGGCTTTTAATAAAGCAAGCTTTAAGGAAGGAAGATAGCATGAAGTGACAACTACAGAATTTCTACAGAGACATGACATTGTTCACATTTCTGCCTTCCTTCTCTTCTCATACTTCAGAAAGCATTGACTAACCCTGTAAATATACTGCATTTATAACTTAAGGATCAGTGGTTTTTTCCAACCTGAAACCTTCTTTTCCATGATTTTTAACATAAACTTTTAGGACTTTTTTTCATTGTGATAGGATTCCATTGAAAACAAAGCCAAGTATATCAAGAAAGCCAGTGTTTTCAACTCAGAGTACTAAACAAAAGAGGGAGAAAATGGTTAGCTACATATGTTAAGCACAAATAGAGGCAATATCAAGATATTTTGAAATTGTATATTTTTACTGGATAAAGTGGCTCAAACCTGTAATATTATCTGCTTGGAAAACATAGATTAGAGAATTCCAGTTCCAGGCAAGCCCAGACAAAAAAAGAAGTTTCAGAAACTCTAACCATTTGCTGGGTGCAATGTGTTTTGCTTGTTCAAGCAGGCCCAGGCATAGTGATACTACCTCAAAATAAGCAATCAAATTACATTCTGCAGTTATGGCAGTAGTAGAGATGCTGTTTCACAAGTATAAAGTTTTGGGTTCAATCTTCCAGTACTGCTAGGCATTTAAGTGTGTGACAGGGCAAGAATTTGGCATGTCTAAGGTCAAGATTTCACACTCTTTTTACAAGCTCTAATAAAACCTTTACCTCTTTTGGTATTTTAAAAAAAATATACCATAACTTCCATGCCCAAACCAAATAATTTCCTATCAGAGCTTTTCTCCTATCCGTTAACTAATATGTTATGTGTTGGATACTGTCCCACTGAAATCACACTAAAGATAAAAAATCCATTGCCTTAGAAAGTGACTGCATTTGGAAACAGAATCTCAAAGGTAGCATTTAAGTTGAAGTCTCCTCCAAGAGAAGCAGAAGGCCTTGAATATTCCAAGGAAAGAGGACTCCGAAGAAGCCAACTCTGATCTTGGAGTTTTAGTTCCACCAACTCAGAGGCAATGTATTTACAGTGTTAATGCTACCTAATCTGTGGTAGTGTATTATTACAATTAATAACAAATGTGGAATCTATAAGACATGAAAAGTCATTGACTCTTGGGGTCCATGACTCATCTCTACAATGCTAGTTATTAAGAAGGATGAGACATAGGGGATAATGCTTTTCAGGCTAGTTGGAAAATTCATGAGTTACTATCCAATTAACTATAAAAATTTCTGGGCTGGAGACATGGTTCAAATGGTAGACTGATTATTGTTAACAAACAAACTGAGAACATGAGGTATGTTCAAGCCCAAATTGGGAGAAAGAAAAAGTCCTTAGAATACTATGAGGAACAGAGCTATGAATAGGAAAGCAGAAACAAAAGAAATAAACATTGATACAGACAGACCTTCCCAATGTCAAATATGGCACAAACTCTAATATTTAGGGTTTTCCTTCCTATACAGTAGAAATAAATGGTAGTTTGATTTGACAAAACTAAAGTGTAAAACTGTATGCAATAAACAATCACATTACTTTTATGTTTCCATAATTTAAATTTCCTACAAATTTATAGAATAGTGTAGCTTTGGAAAATCAATAAATGTTGCATTTTCATATAGGATTACATATCCTTTCAAGTGTTGTCTAAAACTGATCTACACTGAAACAATTGCCATTGTACCTTTCTCAAGATTCCAAATGTTTATATTTTCTGCTGACCTTCCACAAAATCATACCCCAAACATAACTTTTTAGTTTGTTCATGCAATCATAGAACCATAAACATATGGCACAAAATGTTAATTACCTTTATCTGCTGTCATTAATGTAGTATAACTAATACAATTAAGTATATACCTTGAGAGAAATAAGATTCTTCCTTCTAAATACAGATTTGCAAGCATACATGCGCGCGCGTGCGCGTACACACACACATACATACACACATATTTACCACTCTGACTCAGGTTAGGTTCCTGACATTGAGTATCAGACAATGATCTAATAATCAAACTTTCCTGCCCAGATATAAAATATATTCATAATTCCACACATACAAAAATACCAGATCATTCAAAATAATGAGAATATTTAAAAGAACCATCCAGCTCTTGAGCCATTTACTCCCTGATTTCATTCATTCATGATGATTCATTTTTCATATAATAATTAAAAATCTTTTAGAGTGTCTGATTAGCAGACAAAAATATGTTGTCATATAATACAAAATGTAGGTAAAATTACTTGTCCCTAGGTAATCTTTAATATATCTTATCAAAGACTTCTGTTTCCTTCTTGCAGAGTCTGTTTCCAGCATTTTGCCATCATGTCTAATATTAAATTAAAAAGGACATGCCATATTCCTCAGTTCATTTTTCCTAAAGGTTACACTATGGAGTTGAATCTGATTTGTTTGCGTATTCTAAATTAAATATTCTCAACAACTTGAATTATTGTTGATGTTACTCCTAAAGCCATTTGAAACATCAAAAAGAACTGGAAATTCACTTGGCAATGATTTGTGACTGGCAGTAATGGTTGTGGGGGGATGAAGGACTTGAATTATCTAGAGTGCTTTAAAAAGGGTACTGTTCTTTAAAGGGCTGATCGTTTAGTAACCTTTTTTTTTTTTTTTAATTGTAAAGATACTATACAGAGGGTTGCAGTTACATGAGTGAGGTAATGCGTACACTTCCTCTTAAACATTGTTACCCCCTCCATTGTTTTCCCCCTACCATCCCCTCCCTACCTCCCTTCCCCGAGGTTCTTTTTTTTTTTTTTTTGATTGTGATTAAGTGATTACATAATTTCCGGAATTTCACAGTATTGTGGAATAATGATGCTCATTTAAAGTCACAAGTTCATTCTAACTTTCCTGGAGCAAATTGTCTATCACAGTCTGTAATATATAACGGTGGTCACATGTTATCTACCATATATGTGATCAGCAGCATGGGGATATTTAGTAGTGGTTCAACCAGATGAGTGGGAGTTCTTTGTTTCTTAAGTCCTGTTAGTTTTGTCATATCACCTAACATTTTGGATTTAGCATCCACTTATCAGGGAGACCATGTACCGTTTGTCTCTTCGTTCTTGGCTAACCTCGCTCAACATGATTCCTTCTAGCTCCATCCATTTCCCTGCAAATGCCATTATTTTGTCATTTCTAATGGCTGCATAATATTCCATTGTGTATAGATACCACAATTTTTGGATCCATTCATCTGTGGTGGGGCATCTAGGTTGTTTCCATATCCTAGCTATTGTGAACAGTGCTGCAATAAACATGGAGGTGCACCTGTCCTTGTATATTGGTTCCTGTTGTTCAGGGTAGATGCCTAGAAGTGGTATGACTGGGTCGTAAGGGAGGTCAATCTTTAGCTTTCTAAGGACCCTCCAGACTGCTTTCTAAAGTGGTTGTATAAGTGTACATTCCCACCAGCAGTGTAATAGGGTTCCTCTTTCTCCTCATCCCCTCCAGCATTTGTCGTTGGCTGATTTGTGGATGTGGGACATTCTGACTGGGGTAAGGTGGTATCTCAGGGTTGTCTTTATTTGATGATGAACATTTCCTCATGTGTTTCTTTGCCATTTTTATTTCTTCATTTGAGAAGTCCCTCTTTAGTTCCCTTGCCCATTTAGTAATTGGTTTGTTAGGTTTGGGAGGGATTAGTTTCTTGAGCTCCTTTATATACAGGATGTTAACCCCTTGTCTGATATATTGCTGGTTAATATTTTTTCCCAATTCATTGGTTGTCTTTCTAGCTTAGTTGCGATAGATTTAGCTGTGCAGAAGCTTTTTATTTTAAGGTAGTCCCATTTGTCGAGTCTCTCTCCAACTTGTTGTGACCCTGGGACTCTGTTCAGGAAGTTCCTCCCTGTGCCTATTAGTTCAAGTGTCTCTCCTACTCTGTCCTGCAGTAGTTTCAGAGATTCAGGTTTAATGTTAAGGTCTTTAATCCATTTTTAGTTGATGTTGGTGCATGGTGGTAGGCTGGGTCCACTTTTAGTTTTCTGCATGTGGCTGCCCAGTTTTCCCAGCACCAGCGGTTGAAGAGGCTGTGTTTCTTCCATTGTACGTCTTTGGCTCCTTTGTCGAATATCAGCTGGCTGTAGGCCTGTGGATTTATTTCTGGATCTTCTATTCTGTTCCATTGGTCTTCGGGTCTGTTTTTGTGCCAGTACCATGCTGTCTTTGTTATTATAGCTCTGTAGTAGAGTTTGAAGTTCGGCATGGATAGCCCTCCCATATTGTCTTTATCCCCTAGAATTGTTTTGGCTATTCTAGGTCTTTTGTTCCATATGAATTTTTGGACTGTTTTCTGTATTTCAGTGATGTACGTCATTGGGATTTTAATAGGAATTGCATTGAATTTGTATATTAGTTTTGGAAGTATTACCATCTTTACTATATTAAGTCGGCCTATCCAGGAGCATGGGAGGTCTTTCCATTTCCTAGTGTCTTCTGCAATTTCTTTCTTTAACTTTTTATAGTTCTCATTAAATAGTTCTTTTACATCTTTGGTTAGGTTAATTCCTAAATATTTTATTTTTTGGGAGGTTATTGTGAATGGGGTTGCTCCCTTTATTTCCCTCTCTTCCTGTACGTTATCAGTGTAGGAAGGCAACTGATTTTTGTGGGTTTATTTTGTATCCTGCTATTTTGCTGAAGTGACTTATGATTTCTAAAAGTTTGGGAATGGAGTTTTGGGATCGTGGAGGTATAGTATCATGTCGTCTGCAAAAAGGGATAGTTTAACTTCTTCTTTCCCTATGCGGATCCCTTTAATGTCTTTTTCTTGCCTTATTGCCCTGGCTAAGGGTTCTAGGACTATATTGAAGAGAAGTGGAGACAGTGGGCATCCTTGCTTTGTTCCTGATTTTAGGAGAATTGGTTGTAGCTTTTCCCCATTAAGTATAATAAATGGCTTTTATTGTTTTTAGAAATGTTCCTTCTATTCCTATTTTCTCCAGAGCTTTTAGCATGAATGAATGTTGAATTTTATCAAAGGCCTTTTCTGCATCTGTGGTGATAATCATGTGATTCTTGACCTTGGCTCTGTTGATACGTTGGATTACATTTATTGACTTACGTATGTTAAACCATCCCTGTGTCTCTGGGATGAACCCTACCTGGTCATAGTGTATTATTTTTTTTATGTGTTTCTGGATTCTGTTAGCTAGAATCTTGTTAAGGATCTTTGCATCTGTGTTCATCAAGGAAATTGGCCTGTAATTCTCCTTTTTGGTTGAGTCTTTGCCTAGTTTGGGGATGAGTGTGATATTGGCTTCGTACAATGAGTTTGGTAGCTTTAGGTCCAATTTTTTCTTGTTTTTCTAGCTGTTTTAATTGCAACATGAGATTATTTACTTGGTCTGTCTCCATTCTCTTGAAGTGGGCACTGAGGGCAATAAATTTGCCCCTCAGGACTGCTTTTGCTGTGTCCCACAAGTTTCTTTGTGAGGTGTTTTCATTTTCATTGAGTTGTAGGAAATGTTTTATTTCTTCTCTGATCTCTTCTGCTACCCAGGCATTGTTAAGGAGTGTGCTGTTCAATTTCCATGTATTAGAGAAATTTCTGCGGTATGCTTTGTTATTGAGAGCTAGCTTGATTCCACTGTGGTCAGATAGGATTCAGGGGATTATGTCGATCCCTTTGTATTTGCTTAAGTTCCTTGCATGAACTATGATATGGTCTATTTTGGAGAAAGTTCCATGAGCTGCTGACAAGAATGTGTACTGTGTTGTTTAGGGTGAAATACTCGGTAGATGTCAGTTAATTCCGCTTGAAGTATGGCCTCACTCAATTCGGTAGCTTCTTTGCCAATCCTCTGGTTGGTAGACCTGTCCTTTGTTGAGAGTGGCGTTTTAAAGTCTCCTAGTATTATCGTATTGGGATCTATTTTATTCTGTAAGTTTGAGATCATTTGTTTGACATATCTGGGTGCACCAATATTTGGGGCATATAAGTTGATGATGGTTATATCCTCCTCTTGGATTGTTCCCTTTATTAATATGTAGTGTCCGTCCTTGTCTTTCTGTACTGATTTTAATGAAAAGTTTATTTTTTCAGATATCAGGATAGCTACACCTGCTTTCTTACTGGGAGCATTTGATTGGTAGATCCTTTTCCACCCCTTCACTCTGAGTTTGTTTGTATGTTTGGCTGAGAGGTGGGTCTCCTGAAGGCAACAGATGGATGAGTTTTGGTTTCTGATCCAGTCCTCAGTTCGTTTTCTTTTAATTGGCGAATTCAGCCAATATATATTAAGAGAAAGTATAGAGAGATGCATTGTTGTCCCTGCCATTCCGTTTTCCTAAGTTTTTCTTCTTTCCTTTCCTCCTGTGCTTGCTCAGTTAGACTTTGAGTAACGCCTGTTTGGGGCAGGTCCAAGTTCCTGGTTGCTTATTTCAGGTTGTGTCCCCCCTCTTAGAATTCTTTGTGATGCTGGCTTAATGTTTATGTATTCATTTAGTTTTTTTTTGCTATTAAAAGTTTTCAGTTCTCCATCGAATGTGAATGCTAGCTTTGCCTGGTATATTAGTCTGGGTTGGCAGTTATTGGCTCTCAGGGCTCGTATGGTGCTTTCCCAGGCTTTTCTTGAATTCATTGTTTGTGTGGAGAGATCTGCAGTGATTCTATTTTTTTCCCATTGTAGTATAGCTCCTTCTTCCTTTTTGCTGCATGCAGGATTGTTTCCTTGTTATTCAAATCTATCATTTTTACTATAATGTGTCTAGAAGTGTTTCTCCTGGGATCTTGCTTGTTGGGTGTTCTATAAGCTTTTGTAATGTAGTTAAGATGGTCGTTTTTGAGGTGGGGAAAATTTTCATTGATTATCTTGTTGAATAGGTGTTGCATTCCCTTGCTCTGGAATTCCTCACCTTTGTCGACTCCGATTATACAAAGGTTAAGTTTCTTGGCATTATCTGCTTGCTCTTGAATTTCCCTTTGGTTTAATTTGAGTGATTTTTCCATATCTGTCACTTTTTGGTCCAGTTGGTGTATTCTGTCTTCTGTATCTGACACTCTACCTTCCATTTCATTCAGTCTGTTGACCGTGGCTTCTATTGTGGTTTGCATGGAGGAAATGGATCCCTTTATGGATTCAATGTTGGTTCTCAGAGTACTGATCTCACCTCTCAATGAGGTATGCATTACCTCTACTTTGGCGTTTATCTCAGTTCTTACTGAGGTTTGTGCAGCTTCTATTTTTGCATCCAACTCTTGTTTGATATCCTGTATCTCTTTTGATAGTTCATCCTTGTGCTCTTCCAATTTCTGATCAATTTCTCGCTTTATTTCTTGAGTCATTGCCTCCAGCAACCCTTGGATGTAGCTTTTGTCTTCCATTCCTGCTTTGCTCCCACTGGGGCTCTCCCCTACGTGGCTGCTGGCTTTTGAGGTGAGCTTGCTGTCCTGGGTGGTGGTAAACCTTGTGATTTTTCTCTGTGATTTTCGCATGGGGGTTCAGGAGACTGCTCTTCAATTTTGTTTTGGTGTGTCTGTCTGTGCTTGGTTGCTGATTCTGTATTGGTAGAGAGTCTGTGCCTGATCTGGGTTCTGTTGGGAGCCTATTTCCAGCTGATATTCTTACTTAGGATTCTCAGCTCTCTGCTGTAGATTGCTGGCAATTCCCGCCTTAGGAAGGGTTGAGCAGCCTAGGCTGCTTGTGTTTGCTCCTATGGGTGCTCTTGGGAAAATCAGATGCTCTGGATGCACTCTCCCAAATACTGGAGTCTGCTATGGGCTCCTGATGTGTTTTTGTTTGTTTGTTTTGGGCTGGTTGTGGGCTTGAACTCTAGGTTTGGGTGCTGTCCCTCAGCTCTTCAGCTCAAGGCTGACACCCTACCATTTGAGCCACAGCATCACTTCTGAACCTTTTTGCTTTTGTGATGCTGAGGAATCAGATCCAGGGCCTCATACATCCAAGACTATCACTCTATTGCTGAGCCGCCTTATCAGCCTGAGCTCCTGCTTACTATCAGGTGCTGGCAGCCTGTGTTGCCCAATTCCCAGCCTAGGGTATATGGGTGGAGTTTTGGTGGGGTTTGGGCTTCTCTTGTCCTGAGCCTCCAGGTCTTTTGTTGTCACAGGTATGCTTCCTGGCGAGTGTTGTTTCCTGATTTTCTCCCCTCTTTTGAGGCGTATGCTCAGCTTTTTACTTCAGTTGGGAGGAGTTGGTTGTGTTGTTCAGGCGCCGGATCCCCGGGCCTGGTTCCGGCCCCAGCCTGGAGCGCGCTTGTTAGGCCTGTGCTGATGTGTATACCACCTAGGTTATGTAGCCTGGAGGACACAATTCAAATTTCTTCTACTGTTGGTAGTCTTGACCCAGGGGCACTGTTCCTGGCTTGGGCATTTAAGCTCCCTTCCAGGGGCACTCTTGCTCTGACCTGGCCAGCAGAGTGTGCTCCACGGGCTGGTGGAGCTCTCGAACAGTTCCCAGTTTTAGTGGGTCCTGTGGTCCGGGTGTTGGGGTAGGGAGTCTAGGTCAGGGTCTGGGGATTCCCTCCAGCTCTGGTCTCCCTTGAGGGATACACTGTCCCCTGTGGGGTACTCACCCTGGAGATGGTTGTTTCTGTGTGGTGTAGGTCATCAGTTGTTGTTGCAATCCGAGTTCAGTTGGGGTGGTTGGGGGCTGGGTTGGGCGGTGGTGGCTCTGTGTGATTCTTTTCTGTCTCTGCCTCTATCGAAGCTGTCGGGTCAACAGTGTCCATGTTCAGGCGGCTTCTTCGCGGGTTGTAGAGATCCAGTGGGTCTGACACCAGTGCCTCAGGCTTCTGAGCGGGTGATCTGCAGGCAGCCCCCTGTGTCTCTGGGACGCGGGCGGCCCCGGCCAGGTCGTTGCGATCGCAATCGGGCGGGTGGTCTCCCGACAGGTCCCTTTGTCGCGCTGCTGGTGCCTGGCGGCTTTGGTGGGATGGAGCCTCTCTGCCCTGGTGGAGAGTGAGGGGTGGGTGTGGGATCCTCGTGGAGACTCCCGGCTGGTAGGTTTCTCTGTTCCTGGCGATCTGCTGTTCTGCAAACCAGTACCTGGTGATCTGCAAACGGCCCCCTGTGTCTCTGGGGCTCCGGCAGCCCCCACCGGGCCGGCTGGCCGGTGGCTTGGCGCACTGCCGCGCAGCCAGTAAAGGTTGGGGGAGGGATCTTCGCTCTTCTCTGTTCTGGAATTCTTCTTTTCCTCTCTTTCTTTTTTTGTTATTTTCCACCTCTGGTTTTTCTCTGAGTGTTTGTCTTTTTGTTGTTGTCGGTCTCTTGGGGAGATTAAGCGTTGGAACTCAAACTCTCTTTTTGGTTGGAGAGAGCTGTGGCGTTTCCCTACTGCCCCGTCGCCATCTTGGTCCCCCCTCCCCTTAGTAAGCTTTTCAAGTGTGGTTTTCTTATTTCATCTAACAAGATAAAAGAATGCTTTTCATCACATTCTTGCCTGCAAAGCAGTAGAATTATTTCCTTTGTACAGTTTATGGCCAGCTGCTACTGTAGTGAAACCCACAAAAAACTGCACAGCTGTGTTAGCTGATCTAGATTTTGAAATTTTCTTCCAGTAGTCCTTGTGATTTGAGCCCAGATTCATGGGATAGTCACATAATCCACAATTACAAAGCACCACAGTATACAAAGACCACGTGCAAAATGAGGTTCAATTATTTTCTTTGTTGTTTCCTTTTTGTCTTACTGTCTTTTAAGGAGCTAGGGGCTGTTTATTTCTCATTATTGTTGATGTGACTTAAATAAATTTACCACATTATTCAAATATAATAAATAGATATAAAAAGACATATTTAGTCACAAAATAAATCTAAACATTTGATTGACTTTTTTTTATTCTAGTCCTGTTCTCATTTATCTTCAAATAACGTTGAGATGAGTCAAGCATATGTGTAAATTGACATATATCAAGCACACAGAACTCTGGAATCTTTGAGCTTTGATTTCTATATCAACTTCACCTAGAAAAGAAAATTATCACTTGCTTCATGTCTTAAGTAATCTACTTAAAACAAGTTTTATTAGTCTTTTTCTCTTAAAATACATTTTTTGCCAGTCCTGAGTTTTTAAAATTATTTATTATTTCTTTTTTTAATTGTGAAAATACCGTACAGAGGGGTTACAATTACATGGATAAGGTAATGGGTACATTTCTTATCAAGCATTGTTGCCTTCTCCTTTGTTTCCCCTTTCCATCCCTTTCCATCTCCCCATTGGTATAAGTTCTGGAGGGGAAGGGAAAAAAACCCACATTGTTTAAATAGCATATAGGTGGATCCATTGCAACAATGAGATGTACAAGATGTTATGTCGAAAAAACCAACTTTACAAGTTTTATTACTTTTATCAATAGATCTCATAATCTCTGGAATTGAGGCATTGCATAAGTATTTTATTTCTTATTTCCACTGAATTAATATTGTATAATATTTGATTTCTTATTTCCACTGACTTAATATTACATTTATTTTCCTTTTTTGCACATGAAATAATGACATTCATGAGGATAAAACATCACTGTTCTTCATTTTGGTTGCCAAAATGGAACTGTTAGACATTTTGAAATTTTAACATTAAATCTGAACATTCAAATTTCATTAGGACTTGAACTTCACGACATCTTTAATGTAAAAACAAAAAGAATTATTAAATAGAAAGCAACATTATAAGTTATCACACCTTAATTCCTGAATTGATTTTATGATAAAAACAATTATATTTATATAACATGATATACATACTCAAACTATGAGATATGGAAACAAAAGACTCCTTTTTTGTTTTTGTGTTTGTTGTTCGTTATAGCGTGTGATGATTCTGTCTTCTTTACCTATGCATGGTATATTCATTGTACGTCTTCAGGAAGGTGGGAGGTGGGCACAGAGCTTTAGGGAAAAGGGTGAAAATTGCAGTAGTGGAGTTCATTGAACATTGGTGATTTAACACATGGATGGGGACAGGAGGGAGGGATGAGGAACAAGTGAGGGAACTGAAGATATTCCATAAAAGGAAATGTACTCATTACATGACTTATTAATTGCAATCCCTCTATTAATCACCTTAATAATAACAGAGAAATTTTTTAAAACTCAAACAGAATGTTGTTTCTTAGAATTCTAGATTTTTTTTGTTCACTGGTTTGTGCTGCTTGAGTCTATTTCTAAAAATATCTACATTGACATTCATTGAGTGATTTTGTGAGCTACTAGTATATAAAAGTCAATTATGATTTCTTGTATTTTTTTTGAGACTCTGATTTATTTACTTCTTTAATCTAATTTGTATTATTTTTGTCTACTGGGTTTTGGTTAGGCCTGCTCCTGTTTTTCAAGGACCTAGTGTTGCATCATTAGTACTGATTCAAGATTGTTCTAATTTGTTTCCTTTGTGTGTGTCTGAAAATACTGTACAGAGGGGTTACAATTACCTGGGCAAGATAATGAGTACATTCCTTTTCAAGCATTGTAGCTTCTTCCTTAGTTTCCCCCTCCCATCCCTTCCCATTCTCCCCCCGGCCCTCCATCCAATCCTCCTTTGCCCCCACCAAACTTGTAAAGTTCGTTTTGACATAACGACTTGTATATCTCATTGCTGCAATGGGTCCACCTGAATCCCTGGTTAAACGATTTGTTTTTTCCCTTCCCCTTCAAAAATTATGCGAACATCAAATACAGTGAAGGCAGGGGTTATATCATGGGGGAGGAACGTACAAGGCAACGTAGAAATCATCTTATAAATGTGTTAGAAGCAAATCGCATGAAAAAAAACATTTAAATATATACCTTAGGCTTCATTTCCTTAACATCAACTTATCTGATCTTTTCTGCTTGACTCAGACATATACTAGCTATTGCAAATAAGGGAAACCATGGGACCTATGTTTCTTTGGGGCTGGCTTACTTCACTTAATATAATTTTTTTCCAAATCTTTCCATTTCCTAACAAATGGGGCAATCTCATTCTTTCTGATGGAGGAACAGAATTCCACTGTATATATACACCACATTTTCTTGATCCATTCATCTACTGAGGGGCATCTGGGTTGGCTCCATATCTTAACTATGGTAAATAATGCTGAAATAAACATAGTCGTGCTGGTAGCTTTAGTGTGGTCATGTTTGTGAACATTTGGGTAAATGCCCAAAAGTGGGATTGCTGGGTCATAGGGGAGCTCTATGTGGAGTTTTTTGAGGAACCTCCATACTACTTTCCAAAGTAGTTGAAAAACATTACACAACCACCAACAATGCAGTAGGGTTCCCTTCTGTCCCCATCTCCTCCAGCATCTGTTGTTATTAGAGTTCTTGATTATAGCCATTCTAACTGGGGTGAGGTGGTATCTCAATGTTGTTTTGACTTGCATTTCTTTTATGGCTAGGGTGGTTGAGCATTTCTTCATGTGTCTATTGGTCATCCTTCTTTCCTCTTCAAAGAAGTTTCTCTTTAAGTCTTTAGACCACTTATTTATTGGGCAGTTGTTTCTTTGAAGATTTGTTGTTGGGGGATTTAATTTTTTGAGTTCTAGGTATATTTTAGAAATGAGACCCTTGTCCGTTGTATGGCTAGTGAAGATCTTCTCCCAATCTGTGGGCTTTCTATTCATCTTGCTAGCTATATCCTTTGCCATGCAGAAGCTCTCTAATTTCATGCAATCCCATTTGTCCAACCTTTCTTTGATTTGTTGTGTTTTTGGGTCTCTATTAAGAAAATTTCAGCCTGTGCCAAGGAGACCTAGGGTTTCTCCTATTCCATCCTGTAATGTTTTCAGAGTGTCTGCTTTGACTCCAAGGTCTTTGATCCATTTGGAGTTGATTTTGGTGCAGGGTGATATATAAGGATCTTGCTTTAGTTTTCTACAAGTAGTTAACCAATTTTGCCAGCACCATTTACTGAAGAGGCTGTCTTTCTTCCATTCTGTGTTTTTTGGCTCCCTTATCGAAGATTAGATGGCTATAGGTCTGTAGGTTCATTTCTGGGTTTTCAATTCTATTCCATTGGTCCTGAGGTCTGTTCTTGTGCTAGTACCAAGCTGTTTTGATTACTATGGCTTTAATGTAGAGTTTGAAATTTGGTATTGATATTCCTCCAGCAGTGTTCTTTCCGTTGAGGAGCGTTTTTGCTATTTGGGGTCTTTTATTGTTCCATATGAATTTTTGGATTGCCTCTTCTATTTCCTTGAAGAATGAGGTTGGAATATTCATAGGTATCACCTTGAATTTGTAGATAGCCTTGAGAAGTATTGCCATTTTCACGATGTTGATCTTTCCAATCCAGGAGCATGGGAGTTTTTTTTTTTTTTTTTGCCACTTTCTAAGTTCTGTTTTGATTTCCTTTTTCAAGTTTTTAAATTTTCCATCATAGAGGTCCTTCACTTCTTTGGTTAAGTTAATTACTAGGTATTTTATTTTATGTGGGAATATTACGAATGGAGTTGCTTTCCTAATTTCAGCCACACTTTTCTCATTGTTGGCATACACAAAAGCCATTGATATTTGAGGGATAAATTTATACCCTGCTACTTTGCCAAAATTTTGAATCAGCTCGAGTAATTTTGAAGTGGATTCTGTGGGATTCTTTAAATACAAGATTATGTCATCTTCAAAGAGGGAGAGTTTTACTTCTTCTTTCCCTATTTGGATCCATTTTATGTTTGCATCTTGTCTTATTGCTGTAACTAAGCATTCTAATACTAGATTGAAGAGAAGTGGAGAGAATGAACATCCTTGTCTCATTCCTGAGTTAAGAGGAAATAGTTTTAGTTTTTCACCATTAAGTACAATGCTGGCTGTAGGTTTGTCACATACAGCCTTTATTGTATTGAGGAATGTTCCATGGATTCCTAATTTTTTGCAGAACCTTCATCATAAGGGAGTGTTGAATCTTGTCAAATGCCTTTTCTACATCTATTGAGATAACCGTGTGGTTCTTATCCTTGCTCCTGTTAATGTGCTGAATTATATTAATTGATTTGCTTATATTGACCCAGCTTTGCATCCCTGAAATGAATCCTGTTTGATTGTGGTGTATGATTTTTTGGATGAATTGTTGAAGTCGATTGGCCAAAATTTTGTTGAGAAGTTTTTCATCTATGTTCATCAAAGAAATGAGTCTATAGTTCTCTTTCTTTGATGATTCCCTGCCAGGTTTTGCGATGAGGCTTATGATGTCTTCATAGAATGAGTTTGGTAGTGAACTTTCTCTTTCAGTTTCATTGAAGAGTTGAAGGAGTATTGGTGTGAGTTCTGCTTTGAAGGCTTTGTTGAATTCCGCTGTAAAGCCATCTGGTCCTGGGATTTTCTTAGCTGCTAGGTCTCTTATTGCTGTTTCTATTTCAATGCTTGATATTGGCTGTTAAGATAGTTTAACTCATCTTGGTTTAGTTTTGGTTTAGTTTTGACATGTCAGTATTTGCTAGGAAAAAGTCTATTTCTGCCAAGTTCTCAAACTTATTAGCATAAAGTTTTGAGATGTATTCCATTATAATGTTCTGAATCTTGGTTGTTTCTGTGGTGATGTTTCTATTCTCATCTCTGAGTTTATTTATTTGGGTCTCTTCTCTTCTTTTTCTGATAAGATTTGCCAAGGGTCTGTCAATTTTGTTAATTCTTTCAAAGAACCAACTCTTTGGTTGATTCTTCGTATGTTTTTGTTTTGCATTCTAATTCATTTAATTTTGATTTAGTTTTAATTATTTCTTTCCATCTACTGGATTGGGATTTATCTTACTGCTCTTTTTCAAGGAGGCTCAGATGTCTCATTAAATTGTTGGTTTCAGATCTCTCCAATTTGTTGATGTAGGAACTCAGAGATTTAAACTTGCCTCTAAGTTCTGCCTTTGCTGTGTCCCAGATGAGCTGGTAATTTTTGTGTTCATTTTTCTTGAATATCATGAACATTTGAATTTCCTTTCTAATATCTTCCATGACCCACTCGTGATTCAGCTGTGTGTTTTTAAGCCTCGATGTGTTACAGGATTTTCTTTGGTGGCTTTTGGTGCCGTGTTCTAATTTTGTTCCCTTGTGGTCTGAGAGAATTCACGGTATAACTTCAATGTTTCTGAATTTGGACAAGTTTGCTTTGTGGCCTAATAGTTGTCTATTTTGGAAAATGTTCCATGTGCTGCTGAGAAAAACGTGTATTCTGATGCTGTGGGGTGAAATATTCGGTAGATGTCTGTTAAATCTAGTTGATCTATGCAGTTGTTTAGGTCTGCGATTTCTCTGTTGAGTTTTTGCAGAGTTGATCTATCTAGTGGGGAAAGTGGTGTGTTAAAATCCCAAACAATTAATATCTTTGGATCTGTGTGGGATTTGAGTTATAGTAGTGTTTCTTGGTTAAATTTGGGTGCTCTGTTTTTTTGGCAAATAGATATTTAGGATTGTAATATGCTTCTGAAGGAGAGATCCCTTAATTAGTATGTAGCGACCTTCATTATCTCCTCACTAATTTTAATTTGAAGTCTATTTTATCTGATATTAGGATTGCAACTCCCGCCTGTTTATGGGGGCCATTTGCTTGGTAGATTTTGTTCCAGCCTTTCACATTGAAAATGTGCTTGTTTTTATGGGCAAGAAATGATTCCTGAAGGCAGCAGATAGAAGGATCTTGCTTTTTAATCCAACTAGACAGTCTATGTCGCTTAATTGGAGACTAAGTCGTTAATGTTGGGAGATAGGACTGAGATGTATTTGGGAGTTCCTGCTATTTTATCCACGTTCTTGATACCTGCAGCAACTGGGTCATTCTTATGGTTCTTGGATTTTCAGTTTGGGTGAGGTTTCTTGGCCTTTATTGTGGTCTTGTTGGTTTTCTATGTGTAGGACATCTTTAAGAATCTTTTGTAGGGCTAGTTTGGTGGAGATATATTGTTTCAGTTTTTCTTTGCTATGGAAGGTTTTTATTTGACCTGAGGTTATGAAGGAGAGTTTAGCTGGATACAGAATTCTTGGTTGATAGTTGTTTGTCTTTAGGGCATGGCATACATCATTCCAGGCTCTTCTTGCTTTGATGGTCTCTGCTGAGAAATCTGAGGTGATTTTAATTGATTTCCCTTTATAGGTGATTGATACTTTGTCCTTGACAGCTTTAAGGATCTTTTCCTTGGTCTGAATTGATTCTGTGTGGATTATAATGGGGCAGTGGTATGTCCTATTCTGGTCTGGTCTATTTGGAGTTCTATAAGATTCTTGTATCTGAATAGGCCTATCTTTTTGCATGTTTGGGAAGTTCTCTGCTAGGATCCTGTTAAACAAATTTCCTAGACCATTAACTTCTGTCTCTAGGTGCTCCTCTACAACCATTATCCTCAGATTAAGCCTTCTGATGGTGTCTTCCAAGTGTTGAATAGATCTATCATATTTCTTGGATTTGTCTTGGATGGTTGTATGTTCTTTCTCTATAATAGCTAGGCTGTCTTCAATCCCTGAAATTCTATCTTCTGCATGGTCTAACCTACTATCAAGACTTTCTACATTGTTTTTTTAATTATTTTCCTTCTACTTGGTCGGCTTTCATGGCTTCAAATTCTTTGTTTGAGCTTTGTTTTAAATCTTGTATGAACTTCTTTTCTTCCTTAATTTGGTGTTCAGTGTTTATTCTCAAATCACTTAGTTGATTGGTTATGATTTCCTTGGACTCCCATTCCTTTTTTTGGGTTCCATTCAGCATTCCCTTTGTGGTCTCCCTGACTTCCTTCAACTCTGTGTTTATGGATTCCATGAATCCCTTTAGTGATCTTTCTGTATTCTCATCCTGCTCTCTCAATTCCTGTATTACTCTCTGATTAGCTTCCTCACGTTCACGCAGTTCCTGTAGTTTTCTTTGGGTGTTCTCAACCTGCTCACGCCATTCCTGGCTTTCTCTTTGAGTGTTTTCAAGTTGCTCACGCAATTCCTGTATCAATCTCTGAGTAGCTTCCTCACACTCATGATATTCCTGCATTTAAAGTTTGTTTTGCCTTCTCTCTCTCCCTATCATGCTCATACAGAGTCCTTTGCAGGTTTCAATCTTTTCATTTACCATGTTTACCAGTAGTGTTTGTAGAGCTTTTTGGGAACTTTCCTCATGATTATTCATTATCGGTTCTGTCCCCTGATCATGAGTGGGAGTTGAGATACCCGGACTTGCCATTTTTCTTGTGTTTTTCCGGATTCATCTGCCCATTTGGGATGAAAGTAACACCAGTTTTGTGTTAGCACACTATTTTAAGGCAAACATCAACCAAAGTCTGTAGTTGCACAGTCAAAAGTCTGCAGATACAATCTAGTTCAATAGATATATCTATTCAACATCAAACAACTATGTATTAATGGGCTACGAACTGCAAAGAAGAATTTGGCAAACAGAAATTATTAGGTTTAGGGAGATATGTAGGTGAAAATAGGCATAGAGGGATGCGGAAAGGCAGAGGGAGAGTTAACTAAATCCTAATCTCAAAGCGAAATAGGTTGGATAAAACGATAGTAGAGAGAGAGAAAAAGAGAAGAAAGAGAAAGAAAAAAGAAGAAAAAATGGAAAAACAAAAATTAAAAAGTGCAACACTTAAAAATTATGCAAAAATGAAAACGTAATATGCAGAGAAGAACGTTGATAAAATAAGAGAAGGGGAGGGATAGAAAAGAGACGTGAAAAACTTAAAAATAAAAATGCTTAAAATATTATATAGGCATAAAGAGGTAGTACTGCTATTAAGGAATTTAAGTCTAAGAGGTTTTAAATTGAGTAATAAATTTCTGGATTAAGTGTGTACACAATGGGGCTAAGGTCTAATAATCGACTACAGGTATACCTGAGGATGAGCAGAACAGCAATTAAGTCATGCAAAGAAGAATGAGAGAAAATAAAAAGTGAAAAGAATGAGAAAGAAAGAAAAAAAAGATCAAATGGTCAGTAGAACTAAAGAAAAAAATTTAAAAAAGAGAAAAAAGGAAAAGGGAAAAAAAGTATATACACATATACCCCTAAAATAAAAATTATAAGAGGAAGACAAAAAAGTTAATAGAAAACAAAATTTTTTTTAAATTAAAAATTAAAAAAAAAGTTTTAGAAAAATTTTTTAATAAAAGGTACAAAAAAATAATTCTTTGATTTTTTTTGGTGGGGGGGGAGATGGGAAGATCCTGTATCTCCCTTGTGTCCATAACCAGTCTCTTGTTGGAGTCTCTGGTCTGCTTGTGGTGTTTGATTTTCCTGTGGCTTGGTTGGTTTCATAAGTCAGTTTGTTTGAGCAGGCAGAAAAATGCTCTGCTTTACCCAGGATTTTGTGATCCTCCTCCCAAGATAGGTCAATGGTAGGGAGATCTGCTTTGAGCATCACAAAAGAGGAAGATGGCTGTTTCCTCTAGTTTGGAGATGCTGTGATGAGGCTAGGTTCTGGGTAGAGTTGAGGCCTTTCAGGAAACAGCTGCTTTTCCCTGAGGAGCTAGCTTCTGAGAAACTCACAGAGCCCAACCTGAATTTCAATTGATTGTCAAGGCTGCTGTAGGGAGGGACAGCCTCTGGCTCTGATTACCCAGTGAAGAAAGCCACTTCTGGGGCTGGTGGCTCGAGCTGGGTGACTTTTCCCTGGGTGGAGCTGAGCCTGGCAGGTAAGGTTAGGTTCCTGTGACCTGCTAAATGACTTTGTTTTCTTTCAAGGCCTGCTTTGGAGCTACCTGCTCAGCTGGGCCTTTGTCAGTATCAAAGATGGAGATCTCTGGTATTGGGGGGGGAGGGGTAGCCTTCCCTCCTCTGCTCCCTGAGAAGGAGTGAGGATGTCAGGCTTCTACTCACACCGGAGTCTTAGTTCCTGGATCATCTCTGGTCTGCGAAGTGCAGGATGAAGATGTCTGCTCCTTGCTGTTTCTTGCTGGTGGTAAGTAGAATCCACTCACCTGCCACTTCTGACGCCTTTGTCCTGGACTCTCTGTGTTGCAGGTATGGCGGCTATGGCCACTGTCACCACAGCTGCGGCAGCTGGCAAATGCTCAGATCTGTCTTCTTGCCTGGATTTTCCCTCTCTGGCCTAACTCTCTGCACTGTGATGGCACACTTGGTGTGATTCTCTGGCTTTAGGACTGTTCACTGGAACACTAAAACTGCTTTCTACGCAAGAGCTTGTTTAGCCTCCAGCTTCTCCTCCGCCATCTTCCTGGAACTCCATCAAAATAGTCATTTTTGAAAATCACAAAATGACATCTCTTGAAGCTTCTTTATATATTAAATAAAGTGTATTTGCATTCTAAATATGTCATTCATCTCTCCAACAATTGTATAACCAAACCAACTCCAAGGCAAATAGTTCCTCTGATTAATTCAAGTAAATATTTAGGAACAGAAGTTACCACAATTGTATGGAAATATTTACCCACCACCCTAGAAATTAAATCTGAAATCATAAAGGATTGGGATTAATAATTAGCTTTCACTATGTTGCCATGAAGAGGTGGTGAACATTTTCAAGTCGGCACAGTTGTAGAGATTTGGTCACTGAGAAATTGTGATCAAAGAGGACATTAAGATCAAAGTCCTTTCCTCCTCTTCCTTCTTTTTCTTCTGTCTCCTATTTTTTCTTCTCCCTCTCACTCTTCCTCTCCCTCTCCCCATCCTCCTCTTTCTTCCTCTCCCACTCCTATTCCTCCTCTTTTTTACTTGCTGGCTTCTATGAACACATGCTCCATCTAATGTTCCTGACATGAGGTACAGTGCCACCACCAATCCAAAGCAATGAGGATAAGAAACATAAACTGAAATGTACAAAATCAGAAGCCAAGATTAATCTTTTCTTCTTTTAAGTTGATTTTATAAAGTACTTTGTCATATTAATAGGAGGCTGACACAGCATGCTGTCATTTATTATAAAGGATAAGATTTGCTGGAAAAAATGTGACTTTCTGAATTTCTCCAATGATATCCACTAGACTGACTGCTCAGACTGTTTATGTACTAGATTCAAAGATGTTCTAACATTTGACACAGGATATGAACATTTTCAGATGCACCTGCAGGGTCTCTGATTCATTCTTCATTGGATCCGATCCCTTTAATAATGATTACTTGAAAGAACAATATAGAAGGAGAGACATATATCATACAGAGATTAAGAATTAGCCTAAGAGATTTAGAATGTTAAAGGCAATGATGAATAAGCCTAGTTGATAATTAGTTCTTCAATAACCAAAAATGGTTCCTTAGAACAGTTTCTGGTATACCTTAGTTACTAACATTTATTCCTTCCATCTAGAGTTATTCGTTCTCTTCTGTCACAACTGTTAATTAGCCTTTGCCTTTTTGGTGCCATGACTGACCAAAAAGATTTCCAAATCTCACTTAGACTACCGTTTTGATTGTGATTAGCAGTGTACACTCAAAGCCTGGAATCTTTGAATTTCCAGAACTAATCTTCACCTGACATCTAACCACATTCCTGGCATTCATTGCTGTGACCTAATGAACAAATCTTTTTTTTCAACAAAGTAATCTAATATAGGTAAAATACATGAATTAGAGACTTTTGTCAGGTATCAATATAAAAGGAGCATTTATATATTCCAAGTATGGGTTATTTATTTTGCATTTACTAACTAAATGTTGTCTTTGTTTTATTTATTTATTTATTTATTTATTTATTTATTTATTTATTTTTGCCAGTCCTGGGGCTTAAACTAGTCCCTGGGGCTAGGGAATTATCCTGAGCATTTTTTTTTTTTTGCTCAAGGCTAGCACTCTACCACTTGAGGCACAGCAGCACCTCCAGTGTTTCTTTTTGTGTTTATGTGGCATTGAAGAATTTAACCTAGAGTTTCATGCATGCTAGGCAATCACTGTACCATGAAGTCACATTCCCAGAGCCCTAAATGACTTTCTTAAGATGGCATTACATTTTCATTCCGTAACTATGTATCATAATTTTGGCCAGGTGCTAGGAAAGGACATAGAAATCAATGCTAAGTCCAGTAAGGCTGAAATTCCTATCCCATCACTAAGGAAGTACAGTGTTAAGACTTGCAGACTATTAGGACTCAGGGCTCCCAGAGCGTTAACTTTGAGCTGAATGGCTGAGGGACATTGACAGGCCCAGAATTCAGGCCCCACAACTGACCAAAAAAAATCGCCATAATATCATACCATTCTATGGATAAATGTCTAATAGCAGATAGTTTTAGAACTTATCCCTTTGATTTGAATATTGTTTTTGCTTCTACCTACAGTTAAAAAATAGATTATTTTTCTGCTCTATCTTCCTTATGGACTTTCTTACATATCTGAAAACAAAATAAATCATTCTGCCTACTAATAAGCTACATGTATCTACTTATATAGTTTGTTCTATATATGATTCTGTTACTAAGCATGTGACTTTAGCTCTCAAGTTTATTCAGCTTTAACATGACAGGACAGAGTCTGTGACATGCCAAGAACTCTAGTAGTTATTATTAAAGGGATAACTAAAGCTAGAATGTGCAGATGCAAGCACAAACCATCTATAATTGTGGTAGTAACACCTAGAACTAAGTGCATAGAGGTTCTTGGAAAATTTTTTCACCAAGCAAAGATGTCATCTTTTCAATTTCCAGCTAGAGAATGCCAATGCTTGTGTGCTCTGTTACTAGTTCTCTCCTATGTCAGATCGGGCAGATTGGTCTTTAATGGCACATAGTTAAGAGTTTCTGGTGATAAATAATAAAGCAAGCTAACAGATCATGCCTACAGACAATTATCCTGGGCCCATGATTCTTTATCTTCCATGGGGTCCTCGAAAGGGACTGTGTAGCTATAGACATGAGAACAAAATGAAGAACTTAAAAAAATTCCATCTGTCAAGCTGATGAAGGATGCTGTCCAAACCTGTGGAAAAAAACATGAAGTGCTACTTCTATGCACTGCTGATGCCTTTAATTATGCAAGTTTGCCAGTTGGAAAGATCGTTATTCTGTTTTTAAGAAGATCATGACACTGTACAGTTTGTGCCAAGGGTAATCAGTCACAGAAAAGAATCTACCACATGTATAGCTCTACCTTATTTATAGCTTACTAGATCCTAATTATATTTCATAAATGGACAGTTAAACAAGGAAAATAGAAAATATGCATGACTGTAAATTAGAATGTAGAAATTACATGTCAAAACAGGGAGCCTTTTTCTGTGCCTGTTCTAGGGCTTGAACTCAGGGCCTGGACTCTGCCCCTGAATTTTTTTACTCAAGTTTAGCATTTTAACACTTGAGTCACAGCTCCAGTTTTGGTGTTTTTGGTGGTTAATTGGAGATAAGAATTTCACAGTTTGCTTCTTCATGATGGATACGAACTGAAATCCTTAGACCTCAGCCTCCTGAGTAGTTAGGAATAGAACTCTGAGCCACCAAAACCTGCTTAGGCAGCCATTTTGAAATTACACAGTAATGTTCCAGCAGGCAACTCACAGCAAGAGCACACTGAAGATAATTTCATTGTTACAGGATTGCTGATCCCTGATGCCCCAAGGAGGATGTCTCCAAAATGGAGTCATCTGCCTGGCCCTTGCATACTGAGTTCCTGATTTGTCTCAGAAAATAATTTGAGGATACAAATTAAAGGCCAAGAAAGTTTATTAGTAAAGCAGAGTTAATGAAAGAAAGAAAGATAGTGCACAACCCAGCCATGGGTATGGGCATGTCTGACCATAAATTCTTCATGATCTTAAAACTTTCTGCATATCTGTGCTCAAATGGAGGTTGAGGGTTTGACTCATATTTATTAAGAGTGATAAATGTACCAAGTGTGTGAACAAAGATAAATACATAAGGTACACTTTCATCAATTAGGCTCAGAGACTTCTAGACTGACCTATTTGTTAAATTTTGGTCATAGATGTCTGCTAAGCCCTTAAAAGGATGAATTTTGCCACATGCTCCAAGACAGGTGTCCATTCGTGAGATAAAATAAAACTTTAATCACATTTTATCAAGAAAAGTTATTTTTCCCAAATGTCTGTTTTTTCCAGGATGTCTCTTTAAGATATCGTTGTTCAGTTTTCAGATCACACTTTATATATTTTTTTATTGTAAGAATACCGTACAAAGTTGTCATGTCGAAAATGAGCTTTACAACGTTGGTGCGGGGGGGGGGGAGGAGGGGGGGAAGGATTGTGGGGGAGGGGGGAGGCTGGGAAGGGATGTGAAGGGTAAACAAAGGAGGAGGCTGCAATGCTTGGGAAGAAATGTATGCATTATCCTGCCCATGTAATTGTAACCCCTCTGTACAATATGTTCACAAATAAAATAAAATTAAAAAAAAAAAGAATACCGTACAGAGGAGTTACAATTACATGGGCAAGATTATGGGTACGTTTCTTTTTTTTTTTTTTTTTTTTAATTTTATTTTATTTTATTTGAGAACATACTGTACAGAGGGGTTACAATTACATGGGCAGGATAATGCATACATTTCTTACCAAGCATTGCATCCTCCTCCTTTGTTTACCCTTCACCTCCCTTCCCAGCCTCCCCCCTCCCTCCCACCCAATCATACCCCCCCTCCCCCCCCCCCACCGACATTGTAAAGCTGGTTTTGACATGACATTTTGTACTTCTCATTGTTGCAACAGGTCCACCTGAATCCTTAAACGACTTGTTTGTCCCCGTCTCCTCCACATGTTATACTGACATCAAATATAGTGAAAGCAGGGGTTACACTGTGGGGGAGGGACACACAAAGCAACAAAGAAATAATCTTATAAATGCGTTAGAAACACATGCATGAAAGAAACAAAAACATTAAAATACATATTTGAGGTTTTGTTTTCCTAACATCACATTATCTGACTTTTTCCGCTTGACTCATACCTATACTAGATATTGCAAATAAGGGAAACCATGAGACCTATGTTTCTTTGGGCCTGGCTTACTTCACTTAATATAATTTTTTCCAAGCCTTTCCATTTCCTAACAAATGGGGCAATGTCATTCTTTCTGATGGAGGCATAGAATTCCATTGTGTATATATACCACATCTTCTTGATCCATTCATCTACTGAGGGGCATTTGGGTTGGTTCCATGTCTTAGCTATGGTAAATAATGCTGCAATAAACATAGTTGTGCTGGTAGCTTTAGTGTGGCCTTGTTTGTGATCATTTGGGTAAATGCCCAAAAGTGGGATTGCTGGGTCGTTGGGGAGCTCTATGTGGAGTCTTTTGAGGAACCTCCATACTGCTTTCCAAAGTGGTTGAACAAGTTTACATTCCCACCAACAATGAATTAAGGTTCCTTTCTGTCCACATCCCCTCCAGCATCTGTTGTTGTTAGAGTTCTTGATTTTTGCTGTTCTAACTGGAGTGAGGTGATATCTCAATGTTGTTTTGATTTGCATTTCTTTTATGGCTAGGGATGTTGAACATTTCTTCATGTGTCTATTGGCCATCCTTCTTTCTTCTTCAGAGAAGCTTCTCTTTAAGTCTTTCGCCCACTTACTTATTGGGCAGTTGTTTCTTTGAGGATTTGTTGTTGGGTGGTTTAATTTTTTGAGTTCCAAGTATATTTTAGATATGAGACCCTTGTCCGTTGTATGGCTAGTAAAGATCTTCTCCCAGTCCGTGGGCTTTCTACTGATCTTGCTAGCTATGTCATTTGCCCTGCAGAAGCTCTGCAACCTTATACAATCCCATTTGTCCAGCCTTTCTTTGATTTGTTGTGTTTCCGGGTCTCTATTCAGAAAATTTCGGCCTGAGCCAAGGAGACCCAGGGTTTCTCCTATTCCATCCTGTAATGTTTTCAGAGTGTCTGCTTTGAGTTCAAGGTCTTTGATCCATTTGGAGTTGATTCTGGTGCAGGGTGATATATAAGGATCTAGCTTTAGTTTTCTACATGTAGTTAACCAGTTTTGCCAGCACCATTTACTGAAGAGGCTGTCTGTCTTCCATTCTATTGTTTTAGCTCCCTTATCGAAGATTAGATGGCTATAGGTCTGTAGGTTCATTTCTGGGTTTTCAATTCTATTCCATTGGTCCTGAGGTCTGTTCTTATGCCAATACCAAGCTGTTTTGATTACTATGGCTTTATAGTAGAGTTTGAAATTTGGTATTGATATTCCTCCAGCAGTATTCTTTCCGTTGAGGAGCGTTTTTGCTATTCGGGGTCTTTTATTGTTCCATATGAATTTTTGGATTGCCTCTTCTATTTCCTTGAAGAATGAGGGTGGAATTTTGATAGGTATTGCGTTGAATTTGTAGATAGCCTTGGGCAGTATTGCCATTTTCACGATGTTAATCTTTCCAATCCAGGAGCATGGGAGG
Source organism: Dipodomys spectabilis (assembly GCF_019054845.1). Lineage (NCBI taxonomy): Eukaryota > Metazoa > Chordata > Mammalia > Rodentia > Heteromyidae > Dipodomys > Dipodomys spectabilis. The sequence continues at coordinate 467,005 of NW_024870780.1, forward strand.
CTTTGCCATTTTTTAAGTTCTGTGTTGATTTCCTTTTTCAAGATTTTAAAGTTTTCATCATAGAGGTCCTTCACTTCTTTAGTTAAGTTAATTCCTAGGTATTTTATTTTTTGTGAGGCTATTACAAATGGAGTTGCTTTCCTAATTTCAGCCACACTTTTCTCATTGTTGGCATACAGAAAAGCCATTGATTTTTGGGGGTTAATTTTATAACCTGCTACTTTGCCAAAGTTTTGAATCAGCTTGAGTAATTTGGGAGTGGAGTCTATGGGATTCTTTAAATACAAGATCATGTCATCTGCAAAGAGGGAGAGTTTTATTTCTTCTTTCCCTATTTGGATCCCCTTTATGTCTGCATCTTGTCTTATTGCTGTAGCTAGGCATTCTAATACTAGATTGAAGAGAAGTGGAGAGAGTGGGCATCCTTGTCTTGTTCCTGAGTTAAGAGGAAATGGCTTTAGTTTTTCACCATTGAGTATAATGCTGGCTGTAGGTTTGTCATATACAGCCTTTATTGTATTGAGGAATGTTCCATGGATTCCTAATTTTTCCAAAACCTTCATCATACAGGGGTGTTGGATCTTGTCAAATGCTTTTTCTGCGTCTATTGAGATAACCATGTGGTTCTTATTCTTGCTCCTGTTGATGTGATGAATAATATTAATTGATTTGCGTATATTGAACCAGCTTTGCATCCCTGAAATGAATCCTGTTTGATCGTGGTGTATGATTTTTTGGATGAATTGTTGAAGTCGATTGGCCAAAATTTTGTTGAGAAGTTTCGCATCAATGTTCATCAAAGAAATGGGTCTATAGTTCTCTTTCTTTGATGAGTCCCTACCTGGTTTTGGGATGAGGGTTATGATGGCTTCATAGAATGTGTTCGGTAGTGAGCTTTCTCTTTCAATTTCATTGAAGAGTTGGACGAGAATTGGTGTGAGCTCTGCTTTGAAGGCCTTGTAAAATTCCGCTGTAAAACCATCTGGTCCTGGACTTTTCTTAGCTGGGAGGTCTCTTATTGCTGTTTCTATTTCAATGCTTGATATGGGCCTGTTAAGATAGTTTACCTCATCTTGGTTTAGTTTTGGCATGTCAATATTTGCTAGGAAGAGGTCCATTTCTGTCAAGTTCTCAAACTTATTAGCATAAAGTTTTGAGAAGTATTCCCTTATAATGTTCTGAATCTTGCTTGTTTCCGTGGTGATGTTTCCATTCTCATCTCTGAGTTTATTAATTTGGGTGTGTTCTCTTCTTTTTCTGATAAGATTTGCTAAGGGTCTGTCAATTTTGTTAAGTTTTTCGAAGAACCAACTCTTTGTTTTGTTGATTCTTTCTATAGTTTTTTTGGATTCTAATTCATTTAATTCTGATTTAATTTTGATTATTTCTTTCCGTCTACTGGATTGGGGTTTATCTTGCTGCTCTTTTTCAAGGAGGTTTAGATGTGTCATTAAATTGTTAGTTTCAGATCTCTCCAATTTGTTGATGTAGGAGCTCAGAGCTATAAACTTGCCTCTGAGTACTGCCTTTGCTGTGTCCCAGAGGAGCTGGTATTTTGTGTGTTCATTTTTGTTGAATAGCATGAACATTTGAATTTCCTTTCTAATCTCTTCCATGACCCACTCATGATTCAGCAGTGTGTTGTTCAGCCTCCATGTGATACCGGACTTTCTTTGGTGGCTTTTGGTGTTGAGTTCTAACTTTATTCCCTTGTGGTCAGAGAGAATGCAAGGTATAACTTCAATGTTTCTGAATTTAGACAAGTTTGCTTTGTGGCCTAAAATGTGGTCTATTTTAGAAAACGTTCCATGTGCTGCTGAGAAAAACGTGTATTCTGATGCTGCTGGGTGAAATGTTCGGTAAATGTCTGTTAAGTCTAGTTGATCTATGCAGCTGTTTAGATCTGCGGTTTCTCTGTTGAGTTTTTGCCGAGTTGATCTATCTAGTGGGGAGAGTGGTGTGTTAAAATCCCCAACGATTAATGTCTTTGGATCTATATGGGATTTGAGGGAAAGTAGTGTTTCTTTGATAAATTTGGGTGCTCCATTGTTTGGCGAATAGATATTTAGAATTGTAATATCCTCCTGAAGGAGAGATCCTTTAATTAGTATGTAGCGACCTTCTTTATCTCTTTCCATGAATTTTAATTTGAAGTCTATTTTATCTGATATTAGGATTGCAACTCCCGCCTGTTTATGCGGTCCGTTTGCTTGGTAGATTTTGTTCCAGCCTTTAACATTGAAAATGTGTTTGTTTTTATGGGCAAGATGTGACTCCTGCAGGCAGCAGATAGAAGGGTCTTGTTTTTTAATCCAACTAGACAGTCTATGTCGCTTAATTGGAGAGTTCAGTCCGTTAACATCAAGAGATAGGACTGAGAGGTATTTGGGAGTTCCTGCCATGTTATCTACCTTCTTGGGGGCTGCGAAAACTGGGTTCTTCCTATGGTTCTTGGATTCTCAGTTTGGGTGCAGTTTCTTGGCCTTTATTGCGGTCTTGTTGGTTTTCTATGTGTAGGACATCTTTAAGAATCTTTTGTAGGGCTGGTTTGGTGGAGATGTATTGTTTCAATTTTTCTTTGCTATGGAAGGTTTTTATTTGGCCTTCAGTTATGAAGGAGAGTTTAGCTGGGTACAGTATTCTTGGTTGATAGTTGTTTGTTTTTAGGGCATGGCATACATCATTCCAGGCTCTTCTTGCTTTGATTGTCTCTGCTGAGAAATCTGAGGTGGTTCTAATTGGTTTCCCTTTATAAGTGATTACCCTTTTCTCCCTGACAGCTTTAAGGATCTTTTCCTTGTTCTGAGTTGATCCTGTGTGGATTATAATGTGACGGTGGGATGTCCTATTCTGGTCTGGTCTATTTGGGGTTCTAAAGGCTTCTTGTATCTGGACAGGCCTATCTTTTTGCATGTTTGGGAAGTTCTCTGCTAGGATCCTGTTAAACAGATTTCCTAGACCATTAACTTCTGTTTCTAGGTGTTCCTCTACACCCATTATCCTTAGATTAGGCCTTCTGATGGTGTCTTCCAGGTGTTGGATAGATCTATCATATTTCTTGGACTTGTCTTGGATGGTTGTATGTTCTTTCTCTATAATATCTAGGCTGTCTTCAATCCCTGAGATTCGATCTTCTGCATGGTCTAACCTGCTGTCAAGACTCTCTACTTTGTTTTTTATCTCTTTTCCTTCTAGTTGGTCAGCTTTGATGGCTTCAAGTTCTTTGTTGAAGCTCTGTTTTAGGTCTTGTATGAATTACTTTACTTCCTTAATTTGGTGTTCAGTGTTTGTCCTCAAATCACTTAGTTGATTGGTTATGTTTCTTTGGGCTCCCATTCCTTCTGTTGGGTTCCATTCAGCATTCCCTTTGTGGTCTCCCTGACTTCCTTCAGCTCTTTGTTAATGGATTCCATGAATGCCTTTAGTGATCTTTGTGTGTTCTCTACCTGGTCTCTCAATTCCTGTATTACTCTTTGATTAGCTTCCTCCCGTTCGTGGGATTCCTGCAGATCTCTTTGAGTGTTCTCAGCCTGCTCACGCCATTCCTCCCTTTCTCTTTGAGTATTCTCAAGTTGTTCACGCAAATCCTGTATCAGTTTTTGAGTAGCTTCCTCACGCTTATGATATTCCTGTATAAACTTCTGGGATGCCTCCTCTCTCTCCCTATCACGCTCATACAGAGTCCTTTGTACGTTGTCAAACTTTTCATTTATCATGTTTGCCACCAGTGTTTGTAGAGCTGTTTGGGAACTCTCCTCTGGATTATTCATTATCTGTTCTAACCCCTGATTATCAGGATTGGGAATTGAGATACCCGAATTTGCCATTTTTCTTGTGTTTTTCCGGCTTACTCTGCCCATTTGAGATGAAGATAGCACCAGTTTTGTGCTAGAACACTATCTTAAGGCAACCATCAACCAAAGTTTGCATTTGTACAGTCAATAGTCTACAGATACAATCTAGTTCAACAAATACATCTATTCGACATCAAACAACTATATGTTAAAGAACTTCGAACCGCAGAGAAGAATTTGGAAAGCCAGAAATTATTAGGGTTAGGAAGAGATGTGGGTAAAAAATAGGAATAGATTGGTGTGGGGAGGCACAGGGAGAGTTAACTATGTCCTAATCACAATGCAGGAAATAGGTTGGGTAGGATGTAAGTAGAGAGAGAGAGAAAAAGAAGAAAGGGAAAGGGGAATGAAAAGAGACCAGAAAAAAAATAGAAACGTAAAAATTAATGTTATTTTAGAGATTAAAAGACCATCTATTTATAGAGGAATATGAATATGTTGAGAGAAAGGGAGGGACATAGAGGAGATGTGAAAAACTTTAAAAAAATGCTTAAAATATTGTATAGGTATAAAGTACTGCTATTAGTGAATTTAAGTCTCAGAGGTTTTGAATTGAGTAATAAGTTTGTGGATTAAGTGTGTACACAATGGGGGATAGGGTCTACTGGTTAACTACGGGTTTATCTGAGGATGTGCAGGACAAGAGTTAAGTCACATAAAGATGAACAAAGAGGAAAAGATGGAAAGGATAGGAAAGTGAGAAGAAAAGATCAGAAGTTCAGTAGAGCTAGAAAAAAAAACAAAAAGATAATTAAGAATGAAAGAAAAAGAGAAAGAAGACAAGAAAAGAAAAGAAAACACACATTCACGTATTCCTAAAATAAAAATTATAAGAGGAGAAAAAAAAAGTTAATGGAAAACAATTATTTTTTCAGAAGAGGCAAAAATTAAAGATTAATAAAAGTTTTAGAAAAGCAAAAAAAATTTTTTATATATATATAAGGTAACAAAAAACGAAAAAAAAACAAAACAAGAAAAAGAAAAAAAGAAAAAAAGAAGAAGAAAAAAAAAGTTCTTTGATTTTTTTTTTTTTGGGGGGAGGGGTGGGAAGTGTCCTGTATCTCCCTTTTGTCTGTAACCAGAGTCTGGTTGGAGTCTCTGGTCAGCTTGAGGTCCTGTGGCTTGATTGGTTTCTTAAGTCAGTTTGTTGGAACAGGCAGGAAAATGCTCTGCTTTACCCAAGATTTTGAGATCCCCCTCCCAGGTTAGTTTACTGGGAGGGTGATCTGCTTTGAGAATCACAAAAGAGGGGGATGCAGTGATGAGGCTAGGTTCTGGGTAGAGTTGAGGCCTTTCAACGAACAGTAGCTTTTCCATGGGGCTATTTTGTGAAAAAAAACTCACAGCACCCAGCCTGGAGCCATTCTCAGGGTTTCTGTTTTTCAATTGATTGTGGTGGCTGCTAGAGGGAGGGGCAGCCTCTGGCTCTGGCCACCCAGCGAGGAGAGCCACTCCAGTGGCTGGTGCCTGAGCTGGGCGACCCCTCCCTGGATGGAACTGAGTCTGTGAGGTCACCTCGCCGCCAAGTTCCTGTGACCTGCCAAATGACTAGCTCTATTCCAAGGCCTGAGCTGGAGCAAGCCGCTCCTCCGAGCTTTGTCGGTATCCAAGATGGAGATCACCGGTGCTGGGGGGGGAGGGGTGGCCTTCCCTCCTCTGCTCCCAGAGGAGTGAGGAAGTGGGGCTTCTACTCACGCGGAGTCTTGGATCTCGGGTCGTCTCTGGTCTGCAAAGTGCAGGATGAAGTTGTCCGCTCCTTGTCGGTTCTTGCTGGTGTTGAGTAGAATCCGCTCGTCCGCTGCGTCTGGCTCCTTCGTCCCGGACTGCGTCTCAGGTATGCCTCCGCGGCGGTGGTCGCCGCTGCGACCCTGCCGCCGCAGCGGCAGCTGCTCAGATGTGTCTGCTTGGCTTCCCCTCTCTTGACTAACTCTCTGTCCTGTGATGGCACACTTGGTGTGATTCTCTGGCTTGGGACCGTTCACTGGAACTCTGAAACTGTTTTCTATGCAAGAGCTTGTTCAGATTCCAGCTTCTCCTCCGCCATCTTCCCGGAACTCCCTCGGGTACGTTTCTTATCAAGCATTGTTGCCTCCTCTTTGTTTCCCCTTCCCATCTCTTCCCATACTCTCTCCACCTTCCCCCACCCGATCTTCCCCTCCCCCAAAGTTGTAAAGTTCGTTTTTTGACATAACGACTTGTACATCTCATTGTTGCAATGGGTCCACCTGTATCCCTGGTTAAACAATTTGTTTTTGCCCTTCCCCTCCACAAATTATACCAACATCAAATACAGTGAAGGCAGCTGTTATACTGTGGAGGAGGGACGTACAAGGCAACATAGAAATCATCTTATAAATATGTTAGAAACAATTGCATAAAAGAAAAAAATTGAATACTTATCTTGGGGTTCATTTCCCTAACATCAACTTATCTGACCTTTACTGCTTGGCTCAGACATATACTAGTTATTGCAAATAAGGGAAACCATGGGACCTATGTTTCTTTGGGCCTAGTTTACTTCACTTAATATAATTTTTTCCAAGTCTTTCCATTTCCTAACAAATGGGGCAATGTCATTCTTTCTGATGGAGGCATAGAATTCCATTGAGATCACACTTTATTTTGGACATGCAGGCTAAGTCAGAGGAAGAGATCTACTCTTTTTCTTTATTCTTTTTCTTTTAACTAATACTGAAGCTTTTGATGGAATGTAGGTCTTAGAGATAATGCTTTTTTGCTTTTAATAGAATTATTAATACAGTTTCTCTGAATTCCGTGCTGCTGTTTCCTATGCCTCACTTTCCCTGTCTACTCCATCTCACCTTAAGAGGTAGTATTTAAAAGGTGTGAAACATTTTTTCTATAGCCTTAGTTTCATCAAGATCTTCAGAAAAACAGAATAATCCCTGTTTTCCTGAAGTTTGCCTATATTGGCTCATAGGGGCTTATCTGATTCTGATGGTTTGCTCCTGTGCCTCCTGGTAGTTCCTTGAGGTACTGCTATTGGGATCTCACTTGCCCTGATACATTAGATTATTTCCTTTGGTGTTCATACATTGGGGCATGTCTTCTGCTCATCTCCTCAACTTTCTATTGTCGTCTTTTTTTTCTAGAGGGGAGACCAGTGTCTGGAAGCTCTGCAGATATATAATCTCAGGACAGTTAGTGAGTAGTTGGAAGTATCCTTTCTTTTTGGCTCCATGACTGCCACTCAGTCCATGCCTTCACCACCATGAAGTTATTTACATGTCCTCAGACATAGTTTCCTCACTCTTCTATTCCTGTATCTCTTGATTCAACCTGTACATTCTTGTCAGGTGGATCTTAAAACACAGTTCTTCATATAGTCTTCCTATTTAAGATCTTTTGTGAGACAACTTCATTTAAAAGTCTAGTCAACCTTTCTTTTCTTCTCCCTCTGCTAGCATTATATACCCTCCTCTAATCATCAAAGTCTATCATTTCCTAGTTTTTCTTTTCTCATCTTTTTGTTGTTCATCTCCATTTACCTGCCTTGAGAACCTTCCAAGCCATCTAAACTCTTTAAAACCAACTTCTTTTGCAATTGATGCAATCTAGGATTCAAAGAAGTGTGACTACTCCAAACTATTTACCTGCCATTCAGTTTTGAAACATGGCCATGTGTAATGTTATAAAAAATAGCAACTTAGAATACTGCAAATACTAAGTGAATATATTTGCTGAAGTTGTAACAGTTTAGATTTTGAGATTCTGAGAGTTAAATAAGGTATCATGAAGAACACAAAGATAAGTCTTGGGCATATTTCAGCTCTGGGCCCAACTGTTTTATGCCATTGGATATATTACCTAACTCTCGAAACCTTACTTCATGTATAAATTTTAGATGAATATTGTAAAACTAGTATCATGAATTAAAAGTTTACAGAAATTAAATCTATTAACATATTTTATTTACCTTCCTTTTTTAATGTTAAACATAGTGACTGGTAAATAATAGGCATTTAATAAACTTTAATTCAATCAACTGACTATATACTCACTTACTCTAGCCAGATATTATTATCTAATATCTACACATATTTTACAATAAATCATTTGAATTTAACTAGGTTAAAATTAAGACAGGATTGCAGAACTTATTACTACAAAATCATTTAAACTTATGTTTTTCTTTAATAAAGTTGTCTCCGTTATGAACATGTATATTTCAGTTGAGTTTACTTTTACACAGGTTGGATGATTGAAATGCCTTTTGACAACCCAATGAAGACAGTTGCAGAAACGGTGTCCTGAATACAATAAAAACAGGTATCACCTGAATTTCAGCAGAACAGCTTATTGACACCAAAGAAATTTTTAGAGATAAAACAATAAGGAGAGAAGGAGCTTTTGATTTTAGGGAGGTTCGTAGAGGAGACAGTATGACTAGGTCTTTACTTTGAACACTTATTTGTAATTCAGGGGATTGGAATAAGTTACAATTTTATATACAAAACAGAGCATCTTTTAAAAAAATAAAACTAGCTAGATGAGGTTTCCCAGTAAAAATTCAAGCCTGATTCTTCCCTTCCTTTAATAAAGGATAGGTTATCACTGTTATGATAAAGTAGTCTAAAACTACAATTCCCTCCCTCATGTTGTATGATGTACCAAAAGAAATTTATGGGGAAATGATTCCTTCACTGTTTAGCTGTGATGCTTGCTCCTTCATTGCCAGATTCCTTTGGCCTCTTAAGATGAGTGTTGACCCTTCTAGGTACTGTCCATCAAGTTCTTTGTATCCAAAGGTGCTTAACGAGATCAACAAAGCACAAGTATCATATTTGAAAAGGTGTTGGTAAGAAGAAATTTCTATGAACTTGGAACAGATCTGAGTCACTTTAGAAATAAGGGAGATTTAGTCATTTCCTCAGGATCACAATCCTAGAGAGTGATGACATTTGATCTATTTTATCAAATGAAAACATACAAGCTAACAGGATTTCTGTAAAAAAAAAAAATAGGACCCATTGTGTGCAAAGTAATTAATACCTAATAGAATTTCAGAATTGGTAGGTTCTCTACTCCTCTGCATAAAGTTCCACCAAGTCCTCAAGACATAACAGTGAAAGGCAAAGCAAATGTATTTGGCTATTATTGGGTACCTGGTAAACAGAGATGCCTTAACTCTGACAAAGTGCATATCATAGTCGTTAATGTGACCTTTCTGAACAACTATATAGTCTATATGTTCCAGTGTGAGCCCATGGGCGGTACAATCATATCTGAGACTGAGAAACTTGTCATCAATGTAAAACACCTCCTCATCTTCCACCAACATCAAAGTATGAGCATGGAACTATTTGTGGAGTTCTCTGATGTCTTCAATAGGAGGATTCTGGGCTTAAAGAGGGAAGCATAAAAGATAATCATTTGTGAGAGGGAAGCATAAAAGATGATTATTTGTGTCCCTTTTCTCATATTTCAATGTTTCTGATGAATGAATCCTGAGAAATGTAACTTCACCAATGTCTTCAGAAAATGCCTCTAGTTGCAACAAATACTTACACTTCTTGTTTATAGCTCATCCATGATAATTTTGACATCATAGAGTGACTCATCATCATAATCCATTACACCCAGACCATAAATGCCCTTTCAGAAATTGTCACTTGTAACATGTGGAGTTTCAACATATCCAATGCTATTATCTGTAAATCTGACCTGTCATCACATTTGGTAGCTTTTTTCAGATGTCATCAAGAAGAATGGTGAACCAAACATCCAGAGCTCCCCTAAAGGCTGTACTGAGAATCAGATTGTCTATTTCTTTAACAATGATATCCACTCTCCAACCTGGATCTGAGAACCAATATCACCCTTAATAATCAACCATTTGTCAAGCTAATTTCTTGCTGCAAAAAATTAATTTAACTGAAAAACCAGGATGGTAGTAGATATTTTTATTGACATGGCCTCAAAGGAGTAACCTTGTGACCCTACCCCCACTCCAATAACAGTGTTCAGATTTGGGGAATTTTACTTGGAAGGTGAATCCTTAAGCTGGCTCTTCTTCAGATGGTCTCTTCTTCTTGACAGTTTCCAGGTCAGGTCCTTGAAGAAGAGGAGGAACTTGGGGAACTTTACCTTATATAAGGTTAACAAACTTCACTCTATACAGAAACTGCTACTAAAACTTAGAAAAAAAGCCTACTAAGAAGAAAGAAAATTGGGCTAGGAATCAACACTAAAGTTCAAGTTGGAGTTAACTATTTACTGGTTATTGCACTTCACATTTGTACCTCCTCTTAGCTTCTTAAATACTGTTCCCCATTACATTTTTGTGCCCAACTATAAGGGAAAGATAACCTTATTCTCAAACTTAACTCTTTTGGACATTTGTGGGAATTTTTCTCAAAAATAGGTAATTCAGTTCTCTGGTACACATTGGTGAATTATCAGATTCATCCACTTAAGGGCTGAACCTTACAAGAGTGCCCCCCCACCTTCATATGTCAATCATCATCCCTTCTTTGTTAGATCATTTGTTAGAATGGTTCACAGTCCTCAGAAATAGTTTACTCCTACATTAAGGATTATAAAAGGATATCACTCCGGAATTAGAATAGTCCATGTTCTCTCCAGATGTGCCAGTTTTCAGCCAACCAAGTGTTTACAACTTAGAAACTCACTGAACTTTGTGATTTAATTTTAATTTTAATTTTAATCTTTTAGTTGCACAAAGGAGTTGCCCTTTCAACAATGCAGTTTGTGAATATAATGCAAAGTCCAGAAGGCAAATCCCAGAATAAAAAAATAAACTGAATTTAAGAGTGCTAAAATGAAATAGCCAGTATACTCAGTTACTGGGGAACTTGGAAAACTACAGAATAGTAAAAAATGGGCACAGGAAATGAACCATACTTAGGTAAACTGTAGAGTAGGAAACTGACAATACTCAAAGTCTAAGTAAAATAGACTGTGGGCTGGTCTTGCGTTTGATTTCATGCTCTGGGCATTGTCCCAGAGCATTTTTTCTCAAGGCTACCACTTTAGCCACAACTCTGGTAGTGTCTTTTTGCAGGTTAATTGGAAATAAAAGTCTCATCTTTCCTGCCTGGGTTGGCTTCAAACATAGATCCTCAGAACTGAGCCAACTGAGCATCTAGGATAACACTCAGCTTCATCTCAGTTTTCAGGTAACTTGTTTGCCAGTATTCAATCCTTGTAAGTCTTTCTGTAGCATTGGCCTCCCATCACCACACAGATTCTCTTTCAAGTATATTTATTCTTTGTTTTAATATGTTTATTGTAAAAATACTGTTCAGAGGGGTTAGTTACATGAGCAAGGTAAAGAGCGTACATTTCCTATCAAGCATTGTTACCTCCTCCTTTGATTTTCCTATACCATCCCTAACCTCCCAGCTCCACAACTACACTATACACTCCCCCTACTCCGGCATAAATTGTAAAGTTTGTTTTTCAACAGTGTCTTGTGCATCTCATTGTTACAATGGGCCAACCTGTATCCTTATTTAAGCATTTTGTTTTTTTTTTCCCCTTTCCCTCCCCAAATTAGAGAAGTGTATATACAAGATGCAGGGCACCAACATCAAACACAGTGGAAACAGGTTATACCATGTGGGTGGATGGGAATACAAAGAAGCAAAAATCACATGGAATATTATAAATATGTTAGAAACAATAGCAAGAAAGAAAAAACCACTGAGTCTCTATCTTGGGGTTCATTTTGTTTATCATCATCTTATCTGGTCAAGTATTATATTTATACTTAATTTTTCCCATTCAGTCCTACCAGTGGCTCCTAGTTACTTTTCCATGGTGGCATTTCCAATTAACAAACCCTGCTGATAAATGAAAGCACGTATTATGATCAATAGAATAAAACTAATTTGAGCTGCTGTTTCTCGTTTTTAGCTTTAAGCTCTTTGGGAAATTTTCAAGGGCCCTACATAGCATATTTGTAAACATGAAGTTGAATGACCCACTAACTATGAAGTCTCTCCTTACTTAATTTAAGGTGTTTGAGAAGGGTCAGGTGTGAGTTGGCCAATTGAACCAAAGCACAGATTCCACTTCAATTTGGCCAGTAACATCTCCAATACTGGTCTTCTGCAATACTACCAGACATTTCCCCTGGCTATGATTAGTACTTATTGCTCATCTCAAAGGGTTGGCCTTCACTACATACAGCTAAGTTTCTCAGAAATGTCAAATTTTCCCCAAGTATAGTTGACTTGGAAAGAATGGAACTGGTCAGTTTCAGGGGTTTTTGAGAGTCTTGCTTTTTAGAAGCAAGTTGTCTCGGATCACATTTTGCTGACCTATCATGAATTTCATGCCCATGGGGTCTGAGCTCCATGACAGCACAAATAGGACCTCTTGTGGCCTCCCTGCCACACAGTCATAGTAGTACTCAGAATGTGGACAGAATCACCACAGTATTTACCTCGCTTATCCAGTCTCAATTTCAATCTGGGTAGATTCAAAATTGAAAGTCATACAGAGTGTCTGCTCCAAGACTGAAGTTGCTATCATTTTGTAGGATTAACTAGAAGGTCCATCAAGACCATGGAACTAAGCATGGTCACATTAAGGGCATTAAGACTGTTTGGAGTTCCCCAATCAGGATGTTTTCACAGGTCAATACCTGACAAACATTAGACACTCATCTGGGCATTATAAAACTGAATCATGTTTTTGACCAATTTGATCATTAACACCCTCCTTACTAGAAGGCAATCTCTTCCCCCACTAGAAGGGAAACTTGCATTCCTGCTATTTAGAAACCCCCAAAACTCCCTCCCTCTTGGCAGAAAACCCTCCCTCCTTCTTGGTAGAAAACCCTTTAGGTGAATCTTGCCTTTTTTTTTTTTCTTTTTTTGGTCGGTGTTGGGACTCAACTCTGGGCTTGGGTGCTGTCTCTCAGCCCTTCAGCTCAAGGCTAATGCTCTAGCAATTGAGTCACAGTACCACTTCCAGTTTTCTGGCTTTCTGAGTGGTTTATTGGTGATAAGAGTCTCACAGACTTTACCTGCCAGGCCTCGCTTTGAACCGCCATCCTCAGATCTTAGCCTCCAGAATAGCTAGGATTACAGGCGTGAGCCCCCAGTGCCTGCTTTTTTCTTTTCTTTTCTTTTCTTCTCTTCTCTTTTCTTTTTTCTTTGTTTTGTTGGTTGTGAGGCCTGAAATATGGGCCTGTACACTGTCCCTCACCTCTTCAGCTCAAGGATAGGTCTCTACCACTTGAGCCACAGTACCATTTCTGGCTTTTTCTGCTTATGTGGTGCTGAGGAATTGAACCCACAGCTCATGCATTCAAGGCAAGCACTCTACCGCTGAGCCACCTTCTCAGCCCTTCATCTGAGTTTTTAGTTAGCTCACTGACAATGTTCAATCCTTCTAAGGCCTTTATGCAACTTCGGCCTCCAGTCACCACACAAACTCTTCCCTTTTCAGATAATGTTTCTAGAACTAATTTGCCCATGCCATCCTACTAGAGCATTTCATTTATGGGTTTAAAAAAATCTTTTAGTATAATTAACAAACCTCTGTTCATCTTATTCTATTCTACATTTTATTTTTTGCCAGTCCTGGGGCTCCCTGAGCTTCTTTTGCTCAAGGCTAGCACTCTGCCAGTTGAACCACAGTGCCACTTCCAGCCTTTTCTATTTATGTTGTGCTGAGGAATAAAACCTAGGGCTTCATGCATGCTAGGCAAACCATTGACCACTAACCCATATTGCCAGCCCCAAAACTATATTTTATTTATACTAATCATCAGAATAAAACTGATTCATAAGCTTCTATCTAGTTTCTGGCTTTGAACTTTTTGGAAATTTTTGGGGGAGTCCTGAAAAGCATCTATGTTAATAGGAAATACAAATGACCATCTAGGGAAGGGGTCTCTCCTAACTAGTATAAAATGTTTGAAAATGGACAGGTGGATGAAATGCTAGGGTAAAAGGGATGTCCAATTGAACCAAAGCACAGGTTCTACTCTAGTTGGCCAGGAAGGTCTCCAACACTGGTCCTCCACAATACCATTAGACATTCCCCCTTGCTATGTTTAATGCTTACTGCTCATCTCTTCACAGGTTCGGTCTTCCCTGCATCTTGATAAGTGTCCCAGAAATGCCAATTGTTCCCCCCTACCTCGGGGAGATAGGGGTTTTGTCTTAGATCCTTATTCTTGGGAACAGCAACAGCAGGGTCTTACAAGTTTCCCCAGGCTGTGTTTGGCATTCCATGCCTTGGGGGAACTGAGGTTCATCACAGTGGGAAGTGGACCACTTGTTTTTCTGGTGTCTGTGTCACACAAACTTAACAGTAATGGCGGACAGAATATTTAATCCATTTCACCCAAGCATTAATTTTTGTTGGTCATAGGACTTGAACTCTGGGCCTGGGTGCTGTCCCTAAGCTCTTCAGCTCAAGATGAAAGCCCTACTACCTGAGCCACAGTGCCACTTTCAGATTACTGGTGGTTAATTGGAGATAAGAGTCTCAAGGACTTTTCTCCCTGGGCTGGCTTTGAACCCCAATCCTCAGATCCTGAGTAGCTAGGATTGCAGGTGCAAGCCACTGGCACCGGCTTTGGACTTGAATTTTAAGTTTATCCAGAGAGTCTGCTTCTGAAACTGAGGTTCCAATGCCATACATCCTTGGATCAGCTAGGAGATAAATCCAGGCTTCAGAGTCAAAGTGGGCAGCTGAAGGAGTTTAGTGAATAGGACTGTTTTGAGTTCCCCTTGCAACATATAAGATTTAAAACACACACATGCAAGCACATATGCATAACAAGTTTTTGTTTGGACTAGTGCACATTATGGAGCTCCATAATGAAAATTATCCATTATTTATGAGTGTTCTCAGACCTTTGTCAATATTCTCCCAGTGGATTATCAGAAGCAGGTCCTTGGATCATTTTTCTTGGGTTCCTTAGGCCTAGAATTCTTATTCCCCCTTTTATCAGGCCTCTGGTGATTTGTTTTTGGTGCACTCAATCCTCCCTATTGTAAGTTTCTTGTGCACCTCTCTCATTTTCAACTCTCCCCTTACTGGAGATTTCTCGAATATGGCTTCCTCCAGCTCCCACATTTTTTTTAAGAAGTCAACAATACATTTTATTCCACAGGAAGAAAAGTGGTGACTCTGACTTGAAAAGTAGGTTTACAGAGTCGGAACACACTGGTGATCATCATAGTGTTATACAGTGAAGAACTAGGTAGTTTATTTTCAGTTCATCAAGCAGCGACTATGGATTTTTGAGGCACAGATAGATGACATTTGAAAACAAGGTGGCCCAGGATCCAGATCCCACATTTTTATCCTTGGGCCAGAGAATGAAAACGCACCTCAAGACTCAAGTTCTCTTTGTGCCTAAGACACATTCAGCCCATGATAATCCCCAACCAACAAGGTAATATGCTCTAGTTCAATTTTTCCTCTCACGGCCAATGCATGAGGTTATTTTTTATTGGGGTGCTTCCTTGGGCCCTTTCCTGACATTGCTGCTACACTTTCCATCATTAACCACAACGGATGATGTTTAACCCAACCTTGAGCTACCTCAACAAGGCAGGATGTGTCTCCTCTGAGGGTCTCCACACATCCCCCTTGTGTACCAAGGATCCTGGACTAGTCCCCAAATTGTTGGGAATACTCCCCTGTATAACCCAATATCCCAAGAAAGACCACCAAGTTGAAAGGTATTTAGCACGACAAATTTTAGTTCTGTTAAAGGGCTTGTTACTGACAGGAAGCCAATTAAACAACTACTCTGAGTAGGAAGATTGCCCAGGTTTTACCCATAATGAGTTACTACTTCGGGTATTGATCAGAAGTCGTGTTAACAATCTTACACAATTGGTTCTTTTGAAGCTCAGCTGGCTTCAAAAAGGGGGTTTAAGAGTTTCAGAGCAATCCACTAAACCAGGCCAGAAATTGTTAGAAAATTCTTACTCAGCTGGTACTCTATGAATTAAACTATGCCTCAAGTCCCTAGAATGATTTTAGTAACAGGATATACTTTAGTTAAAAGTTTTTTGTAAGATGATGCTATGCTTAGTCAGTGCTTTCCCTCAAGCAATCACTTTCAGTGAAAAAGATTCTAACTCCTACATAGTCCATTCCCAGACAGAATTTATTATCAGCAGCTCCCCCTTTGGAATGGAGGCTTATGAGCTTCCAGGTGAAAACACCTTATTCACATATTGTCTTGGCTCCCTTAGGCAAACACCTCAACAAGTGGTTATGAAACCAACAGCTGTGTGTGGCTGATCCTTTATTAAAAAAAAAAAAAAAAACCAAACAAACAAACTTGTCTTGTACTTCTGCTCCTGGCACAAGTCGAAAGAAGAAAGCCTCTCTGAGCACAGAGCACAGATTGGGCTGCAGCATTTTCAGCACCATAGATGAATCAGTCAGATCCCAGCTGCTTGGCTGACCACAGGGCACACTTCTAATGCCACATTTCTGAGGCAAAGCAGTTCTAAGCTGCCAAGATACTATGGTAGGAAGAGGCCTGATGGAGAATTCTTGGTGGGAAGGAGAAGGTGATAGTTTGGATTTAGGTTTTAGAAAATGCAAGCCATTTTCTGAATTGCTTGAGGCAGCGAGCAGAACATGTTGTCTAGCCCTCTAGATGCAGAGTATGAGAACACTTCCCACATCTTACACTCAATCGCTCCTGCCTGACAGTCTTCAATTCCCTCTTACAGGAGTTAAGCAGTTTTTAAGAAAGCAAAAGTTAGCGAACCTGATCTAGCTGGTGAAGAAATCATATCCTTTGGCTTTAGAATAGATCAATTTCTATCTCAGAACAAGAGGAAGGAAAGAAACCACATTCTACAGAATTTAACACCTTAAAGATGCTAGTTTGCTGCATTAAATTTTCATTGTTAGAGTCATACAAGAAAAAAAAAAGACAAGCTGAGAATTTCTTGAGCCTTTGCTAGCCTAGTACTGGGTTCTTGTTGTAGTTGTTGTTGTTTTTTTCCTAATACTTTAGGGATTCTAATAAGAACTGAGAAAATGCAGACATTAGCCTGAAACCTAATTAATCTGAAACCACAGCACCTAAGTTACCGAATTCTAAATCTAGTCTCAAAGCTGAAGGCCAAGGCTTCCCTGCCCCCAGCATCTTCAGAATAGCAGTATTGTCTCTGTCTCAGGTTTGTTTTCTTTAAAGAATTCGAGAGCAGAAAAGTTTTTAAAGCAGTTTTTCTTCAAAGCGAAAACAGAGCAGTGAAACAGATTCCTCAGTGAAAAGAGAAACCAAGAGCTGGTCAGAAGGGGCCCACATCCCTCAGGTATATGTAGAGCCCTTTGTCTCTGCCCCTTAGGGAATGTTCCTGGATTGATTGGTCAGTGGGTGGGCTTGTGCTACATGGCATCTCGTAATTGGTTTCCCAATCTCAGAGTTTGAGATGGAATTTTCCTTACTGGATACTCCATCTCAGAGCACAAGCATGGAAAATACTTTTGCTTGGATGGAGGGTAGAGGGACCCTTCCCAGACAATAGTCAGAAAAAGCACATGTGTTAGCACCTAAAGCTTGATGGAACAAGGTGTGTATTTTTTTCTGCATCATTCATCCCCATGTTGGAACCAGTTCCAACCAGTTCCAACCATCACCTTTTATCCATAACTACCCAGCTGAAGTGGTTTAACTCCCTCTGCATGGCACATCTCCACTTGTTACTCACAGGACACTGTACATTGTGGTGTCCCATGAAACACTATGTTGACAGAGAGATTGGATATCTAAATTGCTGTTTTAAAGCAGCAAAGCCCTCTGACTTAAACTTGCACACTTACCTTGAATGCAAATTGATTTCTACTTATAGAGGCAAATTCAGTTCTGCTTTGAGCCAACAGTTCTGCTTTGAGCCAAGATACCTTTAGCAAATCTAGGGCAGAGAAATAACTGGACTCTATTTCTAAAGCACCATTCCCCGGGTGCTTGTGTTATCTTCATAGTCCTGTATTTTGTTGTGGGAAGTAATTTCTCCTGAAGGTACATTCTGAGCTGCATTTAGCCTGAAGATCATATTTGTGCATCCGAAAGTATACTTAGGAATCTAACTGCAGATGAAGCAAGTTCTTAGTAGCAGAACTATATGTTCAATATATAACTGGTAATGACGTTTTGATGAGCAAATGAATGAAAATTGATAGAAACAGTGATATCGATCAAGCTGCATTGTATTTATTAACTGACTTGTTGAATGATGACCCTTTGTAAAACTACTTAAAGGATAATATATGTATATATTAAAAAGCAATACTATGTATTTTCTGTGAGTGCATATCAATCCACAGTGTAAGTATCTTAAGGACAGGAGAACTCAAATGATCATAACAATGTAAATAGTAATGGTTTAGTCTCTTATCTGTTGAAAGCCCAGAGGAAGACAGTACAGGCATGAAGATTCCAAGAAGATGGAGGCATACCCCAGCATTAGGATTTAGCCCTCAGTGTCTTGGCCCAAGGTGACTCCTAAAATGCCAGTAATCACTTCCAAGATCCAGGAAGTGAGGTGAAAGAACAAAAAGAAGGAAATAAAGAAATACAGAACATGTGTGTACTGTCCTTTAAGACAATATCCTAGATGCTATCAGGTAACATTTTTATCTGTATTATTGAGAAATGTTATCATTATATAATGATATGCATGTAAAATAGAACCTGATGATGAGCTATGAACTCTGCCTGGAGAGTTCAACCAAATCCTTCTTGCACAGTGTCATGATACATAGGAAAGAGAAAATAAATATTCTGTAAAATTATGAAAAGCTTATGAAGTTCAATAATCTCCAAATATCATGCTCAGGGAATGTAAAGTATCAGGAACAATGTAGCAGTGAATTGGAGAGTGAAATTGGAGCTATTGAAATGGTCATATAGCTTGGAGTTATGGCACTTTCTTAATATGCACAGGGTCCTGGGTTCAATTCCCAGCACTAAAAAGGAAGGAAGGAGAGAGACCAAGAAAGATTTGTGAGGTGGGCCTAACACCATCATAGAAAATTTATTCTCTAGCCCAGGATTTCATACTGTTAATTACACATTTTTACTGTACGGGAGGTTTTAAAAGTACAGTTGCCCAAGTCTCAGCCATTTTTATTTGAGTGGGTGCAGATGTATCAACTTCAGCTGATATGACTTGGGGGCACCAGTAAAGCACCCAGGATAGAGATATCATGGTAGAACATATGTCTAGAACTTGAAAAAAGGTCTGTGAGACTTTTATTTCTGTAGAAAAATAAATGCCCATGGTATGTTAGCCTAAGTATGGATATAGAGTAGTCTGAGTTTAAATGTACCAATATACCAGTTTTTGCAACCTGGAGTAAATTACCTACCTCTCTTTAAGCCTTTGTTTCTTATTTTGGACATGGGAGCCAATGAGACTACAGTGCGAGTGTTCATAAAGTGTTTTCAGGCTATGCATTTTTAAAATTTGTCATAATTACTGTTAGTTGACTTGTTTATATAGTGTAAATTTGCTTCAGGTGCTGATGAGCAAAGCAGAAGATAATGAAGTGTCCTGTATTCAGTCTCTTAGGTACTTGATGTCATTCTTTACACTCCAAAATTTGTGAAGTCAGAGTTGAACAACAGGGCAGTTTTAAAATTTTTCTGTATGGAGTCTTAGCATTTTTCAATATCAAAGGGCCTCTGGAAAGATGGAAAAAGAAAATAGAGAAACCAGGGCTGGGAAGGTGGCTCAGTGGTAGAGTGCTTGCCTTGCATGCATGAGGCCCTTAGTTTGATTCCTCAGCACCTCAAAGCAGAAAAAGCCAGACGTAGGGCTGAGGCTCAATTGGAAGAGCTCTAGCCTTGAGCTGAAGAGCTGAGGGACAGCTCCCAGGCCCAGAGTTTAGGCCCCATGACCGACAAAAAAAAAGAAGAAGAAAGAAACCACAACTGTTCTTTTCAGATGGCTTAATGTTAGTCCTTTTGACCTATGATGACAAATTACCAGACACTGAATTGGTTATAAACAACAGATTTATTTCTACATTCTGGAGCCTGGAGGCCCAAGATTGCAATGCCAGCATAGTCAGGATTTTTGTTTTTCAGATTGATGCACTGTATTAAAGATCAGGATTGAAATCTATTCGGTTTGGTTTATTTAAATACCATTAATGAAGGCTTGCCTCCACGACTTAATTACCATCCAAATATCCACATACACACACAAAGGACAACTTCTATAACATTATATTTGAGATAGAATTTCAATATGTGAAGTTGGATGAAGATTGTAAATAAATGTATTGTAATTATACATTCTTTTTCTTTTCCCATAAGATTGTGGATCTAAGAACAGTAAGATCCAGACACTGATTTGATCTCAGAGCTGACCTCTGAGCCATTCTATGATTCTGGAGTATTATATTTATCTGGCTTAATCAATTCTCTGTGTTCACTACAAGATTATTTGGAGAATATATAAGATAATTACACTGAGAAGTTATTTAGAGAATTAATTCATATTGTTTACTTTTAACTTTTGAGGTAAGTACTTGGATTCAAATTCAGAGCCTTGCATTTGCCCGGCAGGCACCTGACCACTTGAATCATGCCACATCCAGCAATTTTTGCTTTGATTGTTTGTTTGTTTGTTTGTTTTTTGGGTCCAGTTGTGGGGCCTGAACTCTGGGCCTGGGCGCTGTTCCTCAGCTCTTCAGCTCAAGGCTAGCGCTCTACCACTTGAGACACAGTGCCACTTCCGGCTTTTTTCTTTTTGCTTATGTAGTGCTGAGGAATTGAACCCAGTGCCTCAGGCATGCAAGGCAAGTGCTCTACCACTGAGCCACCTTCCTAACCCCTGCTTTGATTTTTTTTGAGATAGAATCTTGTATTTGTTTATTCCTAGGATACCTGGATAGTGAACTTCCTAGTTTTATGTTCAACATAGGTAGGATGACAGCCATACATTGGCACACCCAGCTTTTATTGATTGAGATGGAGGTCTCTTGTATGTTTTCCAGCTTGAACTTGAACTGCAACTATCGACATTTCCATTTTCAGAGTAGCTACGATTATAGGTATAAACCACCTCATTTGACTTCTATTATATATGTTTATGAAAATTCTGAAAGTATGAGAAAATCCTCTAGAGTTACTAACCATACCCAGATTCTAGGTGATACATTAATGTTTATTCTGTCAAAAATGTGTTTTGTGACAATTTTTTTAAAATTTTTTATTGGCAAAATACCATACAGAGGGGTTACAATTACATGGGCAAGGTAATGAGTACATTTCTTATCTAGCATTGTTGCCTCCTCCATTGTTTCCCCTTTCCATCCCTTCCCATCTCCTCCCCTACCCCCCCCAACTCCCTACCCCCAGCGAAAGTTGTAACGTTCGTTATTCGACATAATGACTTGTATAGCTCATCGTTGCAATGGGTCCAATGTATCCCTATTTAAAGGTTTGTTTTTTCCCTTTCCCTCCACAAATTATACCAATATCAAATATAATGAAAGCAGGGGTTATACCGTGGGGGAGGGACATACAAAGCAACAAAGAAATCATCTTATAAATATGTTAGAAACAATTTCAAGAAAAAAAAAAACATTTGAATACTTATCTTGTGGTTCATTTCACCTAACATGAACTTATCTTACCTTTTCTGCTTGTCTCAGACATATACTAGCTATTGCAAATAAGGGAAACCATGGGACCTATGTTTCTTTGGGCGTGGCTTACTTCACTTAATTTTTTCCAAGTCTTTCCATTTCCTAACAAATGGGGCAATGTCATTCTTTCTGATGGAGGCATAGAATTCCATTGTGTATATATACCACATTTTCTTGATCCATTCATCTAATGGACATCTGGGTTGGTTTCATATGTTACCTATGGTAAATAATGTTGCAATAAACATAGTTGTGCTTGTAGCTTTAGTGTGGTCTTGTTGGTGATCATTTGAGTAAATGCACAAAAAATGGGATTGCTGGGTCATAGGGGAGCTTTACGTGGAGTCTTTTGAGGAAACTCCATACTGCTTTCCAAAGTGGTTGAACAACTTTACACAACCACCAACAATGCGGTAAGGTTCCATTCTGTCCCCATCTCCTCCAGCATCTGTTGTTATTAGAGTTCTTGACTCTAGCCATTCTAACTGGGCTGAGGTGGTATCTCAATGTTGTGCTGATTTGCATTTCTTTTATAGCTAGAGAAGTTGAGCATTTCTTAATATGTCTATCAGCCATCCTTCTTTCCTCTTCAGAGAAGTTTCTCTTTAAGTCTTTAGCCCACTTACTTATTGGGCAGTTGTTTCTTTGAGGATTTGTTGTCAGGGGATTTAATTTTTTGAGTTCCAGGTATATTTTAGATATGAGACCCTTGTCCATTGTATGGCTAATGAAGATCTTCTCCCAATCCGTGGGCTTCCTATTTATCTTGCTAGCTATGTCCTTTGCCTTGCAGAAGCTCTGCAATTTCATGCAATCCCATTTGTCCAACCTTTCTTTGATTTGTTATGTTTCTGGGTCTCTATTAATAAAATTTCAGCCTGTTCTAAGTATACCTAGGGTTTCTCCTATTGCATCCTGTAATGTTTACAGAGTGTCTGCTTTGACTCCAAGGTCTTTGATCCATTTGGAGTTGATTCTTGTGTGGGGTGATATATAAGGATCTAGCTTTGGTTTTTCACAAGGTATTAACCAATTTTGCCAGCACCATTTACTTAAAAGGCTGTCTTTCTTCCACTCTAATTTTTTAGCTTCCTTATTGAAGATTAGATTGCTATATATCTGTAGGTTCAATTCTATTCCATTGGTCTTGAAGTGTGTTCTTGTGCCAGTACTGTTTTGAATATTATGGCATTATAGTAGAGTTTGAAATTTGGTATTGATATTCCTCCAGCACTGTTCTTTCTGTTAAGGATCTTTTTTGTTATTTAGGGTCTTTTATTGTTCCATATGAATTTTTGGATTGTCTCTTCTATTCCTTGAAGAATGAGTTTGGGATATTGATAGGTATTGCATTGAATTTGTAGATAGCCTTGGGAAGTATTGCCATTTTCATGATGTTGCTCCTTCCAATCCAGAAGCATGGGAGTTTTTGCCACTTTCTAAGTTCTGTTTTGATTTCCTTTTTCATGGTTTTAAAGTTTTCATCATAGAGGTCCTTCATTTCTTTGGTTAAGTTAATTCCTAGGTATTTTATTTTTTGTGGAGCTATTACAAATGGAGTTGCTTTCCTGATTTCAGCCACCCTTTTCTCATTGTTGACATACAGAAAAGCCATTGGTCTTTGAAGGTTAAATTTATACCCTGCTACTTTGCCCAAGTTTTGCATAAGCTTGAATAATTTGGGAGTGGAGTCCGTGGGATTCTTTAAATACAAGATCATATCATCTGCAAAGAGGGAGAGTTTTACTTCATCTTTCCTTATTTAGATCCATTTTTTATGTTTGCATCTTGTCTTATTGCTGTAGCTAGGCATTCTAATACTGGATTGAAGAGAAGTGGTGAGAATGGACAGCTTTGTCTCGTTCCTGATTTAAGAGGAAATGACTAGTTTTTCACCATTAAGTATAATGCTGGCTGTAAGTTTGTTATATACAGTCTTTATTTTATTGAGAAATGTTCCCTGGATTTCTAATTTTTCCAGAGCCTTCATCATCAATGGGTGTTGAATCTTGTCAAATGCCTTTTCTGCATCTATTGAGATAACCATGTGGTTCTTATCCTTGCTCCTGTTAATGTGATGAATTATATTAATTGATTTGCATATATTGACCCAGCTTTGCATCCCTGAAATGAATCCTGTTTGATTGTAGTGTATGATTTTTTGGATGAATTGTTGAAGTCAATTGGCCAAAATTTTGTTGAGAAGTTTTACATCAATGTTCATCAAAGAAACGGGTCTATAGTTCTCTTTCTTTGATGAGTCCCTGCCTGGTTTTGGGATGAGGGTTATGATGTCTTCATAGAATGAGTTCGGTAGTGAACTTTCTCTTTGAGTTTCATTGAAGGGCTATTGGTGTGAGCTCTGCTTTGAAGGCCTTGTAGAATTCTGCTGTAAATCTGTGTGGTCCTGGGCTTTTCTTAGATGGGACTTCTCTTATTGCTGTTTCTATCTCAATGCTTGATATGGGCCTGTTAAAATGGTTTAACTCATCTTGGTTTAGTTTTGGCATGTTGATATTTGCTAGGAAAAGGTCCATTTCTGCCAAGTTCTCAAACTTATTAGCATAGTTTTGAGAAGTATTCCCTTATAATGTTCTGAATCTTGGTTGTTTCTCTGGTGGTTTCCATTCTCATCTCTGAGTTTATTTATTTGGGTGTGTTCTCATCTTTTTCTGATAAGATTTGCTAAGGCTCTGTCAATTTTGTTAATTTTTTCAAAGAACCAACTCATTGTTTTGTTGAATCTTTCTATGTTTTATTTGGATTCTACTTCATTTAATTCTGATTTAAATTTAATTATTTCTTTCCATCTACTGGATTGGGGTTTATATTGCTGCTCTTTTTCAAGGAGGTTCAGATGTCTCATTAAATTGTTGGTTTCAGATCTCTCCAACTTGCTTCTGAGTACTGCCTTTTCTGTGTCCCAGGGGAGCTGGTAATTTGTGTGTTCGTTTTTGTTGAAAATCATGAACATTTGAATTTCCTTTCTAATCTCTTACGTGACTTACTGGTGATTCAACAGTGTGTTGTTCAGCATCCAATTGTTACAGGACTTTCTTTGGTAGCTTTTGGTGTTGAATTCTAATTTTATTTCCTTGTGGTCTGAGAGAATTCAAGATATAACTTCAATATTTCTGAAAATGGAGGTTTGCTTTGTGACCTAAAATGTTGCTATTTTGCAAAATGTTCTTTGTGCTGCTGAGAAAAACGTGTCTTCTGATGCTGCTGGGTGAAATATTCGATAGATGTCTGTTAAATCTAGTTGATCCTTGCAGTTGGTTAGATCTGCAATTTCTCTATTGAGTTTTTGCCGAGTTGATCTATCTAGTGGGGATAGTTGTGTTTTAAAGTCCCCAACAGTTAATGTCTTTGGATCTATGTGGGATTTGAGGGAAAGTAGTGTTTCTTGGAGAAATTTGGGTGCTCTGTTGTTTGGCAAATAGATATTTAGAATTGTAATATTCTCCTGAAGGTCGATCCCTTAATTAGTATGTACCAACCTTCTTTTTCTCTTCTAACTAATTTTAATTTGAAGTCTATTTTATCTGATATTAGGATTGCAACTCCTGCCTGTTTATGGGAGTCATTTGCTTGGTAGATTTTATTCCAGTCTTTCACTTTGAAAATGTGTTTGTTTTTATGGGCAAGGTGTGGTCCTGAAGGCAGCAGATAGAAGGATCTTGCTTTGTAATCCAACTAGACAATCTATGTCGCTTAATTGGTGAGTTAAGTCTGGTAATGTTGAGAGATAGGACTGAGAGGTATTTATTTTTATTGTGGAAATACCGTACAGATGGATTACGATTACATGAGCAATATAATGAGTACATTTCTTATCAAGCATTGTTGCTTCCTCTTTTGTTTCTTCTTTCCACCCCTTCTCAGACCCCTCCTTACCCGATCCCCATCCCCCCACCAAAGTTGTAAAGTTCATTTTTCAACATAATGACTGGTACATCTCATTGTTGCAATGATTTCACCTGTATTCCTATTTAAACGATTTGTTTTTTTCCCTTCACCTCCACAAATTATACCAGCATCAAATACAGTGAAAGCTGGGGTTATTTTTGTTATGTTGAAAAACGAACTTTACAACTTTGGCCAGGGGATGTGGGAGGGAGGAAGTGGGGATCAGTGTGGGGGGATATGGAAGGGATGTGTATGGGAAACAAAGGAGGAGGCAACAATGGTTGAAAAGAAGTATACTCATTACCTTGCCCATGTAATTGTAACGCCTCTGTACGGAATTTTCACAATAATAAAACTTCTAAAAATGTTTATCACTTATTATAATTCAAATACCAAACAAGAGTAATTTTATATAATCATTAAAAGTATCATTTTATTACTATCATAAAATAGAATAAAAGACCAGTCCCAATTATTACCTATCATTATTCTTAATTCCTAATCATTACCTAAATATCTTGAACAATCTAAATAGTCATTTCTTTAACATAGACATAAATATTCTATCTTTTTTACTTAACATTTTCCAGGGGCATATATTCATGTTTCTAAAAGATTTTTCACAGCAGTTAAAAGATGCGTTTGTGAAATTAATGTGATACATGTTGTTGTTGTTGTTGTTGTTTTCAAAGCCTGGGCATTGTCCCTAAGCCTTTTTGTGCTCAAGGCCAGTACTGTGCAACTTGAAGCACAGGGCTAATTTCTGTTTTTGAGTGGTTAATTGGAGATAAGGATCTAACAAGTACTTTTCTGTCTGGGGTAGATGTGAAAACAATTGTTAGATCTCAGCCACCAGACTAGCTAGAATTATAGACGTGAGTTACTGGCACTTAGTTTGATAATTTTTTTAATTATGTTTTAAGATGTTTGTTTCACTATAGTGCACATAATTCTATACATAAATTTTTATATATATATATATAAATATATATATATATATATATATGCTGATGACAAATTCCCTCTAAAAATGTATGTCTTTCTACACATAACATTTATACACACACACACACACACACACACACACACACACACACACATATTTTTGAAGACAGACTCCCTTTAAAACTTTTCTTTGGGTCCAGTTGTGGGGCCTGAACTCTGGGCCTGGGCGCTGTCCCTCAGCTCTTCAGCTCAAGGCTAGCCATCTACCACTTGAGCCACAGTGCCACTTTCAGCTTTTTTCTTTTTTGCTTATGTGGTGCTGAGGAATCAAAACCAGGGCCTCATGCACGCAAGGCAAGCATTATACCACTGAGCCATCTTCCCAGCCCATCCCTATAAAACTTTTATGCTACTATTTTTTACCATTTTCATTTCAAAGATATACAATCTATTTTTCCAAAAGTTTCCTAGAGTAAAATGACTAATATTTCACTAGAATGTAGAGTATATTATTTTCAATGTAATTTTAGATATACACATAATGTTGTAGTAACATTTATAGTATATTACTTGAAAAAATTCTGTTCAAACCCTTAAATATTTGTGTGGAATGACAGGGAGAGAGGAAGTTAATTCATACTGGTTAGGAATGTGCAATGCTTCAAAAATCTGTCCAATAATTTGTTATAATCACATAGTCAAGCTACCTGTTATGCTTTAGTTTTTTTTTGCTTCTTTATTTATTCAAAAATTTAACATGGATGCATGCACAGTGGTAATATTAAAATTATTAATAAAAATACAAATAATACAAAATCATAGACACATATCAGACTTTCAATAATTAGAACTTATGATGCTAATAATAATTTTGTTGAAGATGATGATGACTACAGTGTACCCTGATAATGACAATGATATGATTTAAAAGGAAAACTTTTTAGACATCTTTGAAGCTAGATTTCCCACATTGAATACATAGTAATAAACAGCATTGGATTACATACAATAAGAATAACAAGGGACTGGGAAGGTGGCTCAGTGGTAGAGCACCTGCCTTGCATGCCTGAGGCTCTGGGTTCGATTTCTCAGCACCACATAAGCAAAAAAGCTGGAAGTGGAGCTGTGGCTCAAGTGGTAGAGTGCTAGCCTTGAGCTGAAGAGCTGAGGGACAGCGCCTAGGCCGAGTTCAAGCCCCACGACTGGACCAAAAAAAAGAATAACAAGAGGAGAGTTTCAATATCAAGAAATACAATCACATAATCAGGTGAGACAGTAAAAACCCTAATGTTATTCTTGAAGTCTCTCTAATGTATACTCACTTTTTTGGTGGAATTGTTTGCTTGTAAATAAAATCGTTTATTTCCACATGTTGATTATCCCACATAGATAAAATATAATAAGCTGAGTGCTTTGTTATCAAATGATCTTGTTTGTTCTAGCCTTGGGAATTTAGGAGAAAGCCTTTCACCACCTACATAGCCAGTGGCTTGTTTATATATTCCTAGAAGGTAACAACACATGCCTCAAGCATGCTTCACTCATTAGGCAGAAATCCTTGGTCAGTTTTGGTTTCTATCCAGTTCACTGGAGAAAATCGATGTATAAATTGATGAAGAACACTTGGCAACAGGTAAAGCAGTAAGAAAAATTTTGATGGACTACAATTAGTTTTCAACTTAGTGTGATTAGTTCAAGTAACATTCTTATATAGATACTATTGAACAACCAATGTTTTCCAATGGTATGTTGAGTATGTTCTTCAATACAGCATTAGACACATGACCCAATTTACATAATACCACTTACATATCTGTAGGTGCCTTAAAAGGACACAGGCCTTAGGGCCAGGAGGTAAAATTTATTTTTACTTCTGGATGAAACAATTTGTGACTTTATACCAACAAACTGAATTTGATTCTTTCCTTATTTGTAAGCTAAGGTGGAAAATGTAAGGACTCTTCACTTTTCTTTTTTCTTGCTCTAGGAGTAAGCAAATGTATTCCTCAATATTTCTGATAGATTACATCCATTTACAGATGAGAAATGTAAGGCCCAACAGTCAATGTAGTGAGTAAATAATGATACTAGAATTTGTGTCTGAGCTCTTCCCTCTGCATGCTTACAAGGAGCAGTAATTTGGTGATGGAGAGGATCAATATGAAAAGACTATGTAAAAAGTTGTTTAAGACTAGGGGACCAGTGATGAGTACATGAAACAGACTTGTGTCAGGGGCATAAAAAGGAGTACATAGAAATCATATTAGTGCTGGGTGCCAGTGGCTCATTCCTGTAATCCTATCTACTCAGGAGGCTGAGATCTGAGGATCACGGTTCAAAGCCAACCCAGGCAGAAAAGTCCATGAAACGCTGATCTCCAATAAATACCACTAGAAAACCCAAAGTAGTGCTGTGGCTCAAGAGGTAGAGTGCTCGCCTTGAGCTGAAGAGCACAGGGACAGTACCCAGCCCCAGAGTTCAAGCCCCACGACCAACAAAAACAAAAACAAACAAAGAAAACAAGAAATCATATTAGTGACAGAAACTGAGAAAATCTTGATCATTCATCGTATCTAATGGGTGGGAGTAGAAGGATAAGAAGAAATCTAAAGGGTTCTACATCTATGACCAGGCAAATGTGTTAGTGATATTCTTGGTGATAAGGATTACAAGTGAAAATGATGGATTTAGGGGAAAAAACTCTCTGATAGTTCTAAAGTTTATATTAAACAGATGCAAAGATATATCTTTTTATTTATTTTTATTTTTATCTTTGGTTCCGGTCGTGGGGCCAGAACTCTGGGCCTGGGCGCTGTCCCTCAGCTCTTCAGCTCAAGGCTAGTGCTCTGCCATTTGAGCCACAGTGTCACTTCCAGCTTTTTTTCTTTTTGCTTATGTGGTGCTGGGGAATCGAACCCAGGGCCTCATGCATGCAAGTCAAGCTCTCTACCACTGAGCTACCAATAGATCTTTTTAGACATCATCAAAATATCCTCAACCATGAATATGAAAAAGAATGATAAAATTGGGGGCATTATTAAAGGGAAGAGGAAAAGAAAAGTTATGACATAAGTGTAAGCAATTTGAGCACCAGTGTGGACAAGATTGGAAGAAAGAGATAAATAAGGAAACAAGAAAGTAATAAAACAGATTTACAGAAGTAAAGAAAGGAAAGAATTTGCAGGAAGAAAAGGTCAAAACTTACAGAGGTATTGAAGGAAATATGCTATTTGGATTTGAAAACTAAAAGGACATAGACAAGTTCAATAAGAACAGTGTTTTGGTGAACTGGTAGAGATGTAAGTCATATTGATGAAATTTTGAGTTATGAAATAAAACTCTAGATCCATGAATTCAACAGATCCTGTTGATTTTAAATGTTAGGAACAAATGCTCTTATCCTGACCTTAGAAGTATTATACAGATGTAACTGTCATGACCTTTACTTAGAGAAATTCTGTGAATATTTTTGAACACTGGCCAGGAGATTATGGATTGAACTACAGCAAAGACAAGCCTAATTTGCCCTACAGTTCCAATGAGTGACCCATGTATCTACATCAGTTTGGGATTTTATAGAAATATCATTAGATATGTTTGGACATCTTATCAGCCTATTCATTATAAATGTAGAACAAGTAACATCAAGTACTAGGTTGAACTTACAGTTTTACTGATGTTATTGAAGACTCTTCAAATTGATTCTTCTTTAGAATAGAAAATGCCTCAATATCCATTGAGACGTCATAACTGCCATATGCTCTATTTAAATCTAATTCTTGTTAGGGATATCTCCATGCTGAAATAACCCTGCCAATCAACCTGCCACAAATTCTTGTATGTAGGAAATGCTCTTATAAACTTCAAGCTTTTATTGAATGGAAGAGTTCAGACATTACCCTCCCCACAAGGATTAAATGCCTAAAAAATAAGACATTTTGCTTTAATGCCTTTCTTTCATTTTCTGATACACATATGCAAGTAGGGAAGGATTCTGATGTAACAATAATACAATGGTGACTTGTAATAACACAATGTCTAGGATCTAGTGTTAATTCAGTTACTTACTAATTAGTTCCAAAGTGTGTGAATATTTATATTTCTCCTGGGTAAACTAATGAGCTCCAAGAAAATATCCCTAAGGAGCCTTCTAATTCAAATATCAATGTTTGTCTCAAAATGCTTTAAATTCTACACGCTTTAATGTGGTCATAGAGTTATACTCTGGAACTTTTTTCCTCAGAGAGTGAGTACTACCCTATTGGTTAACATGGACAAAGTACCTTCATACATAGAATGGGTGTGTGCAAACAAGAAGTGGTAGATTGTCAACGTCTAGTGCGTTGGGGTCCCTGGGTAAGGGTCACGAAATCACCAGGACACAGGGGATGCAGCATGCAAACAGCAATTGCCACTGCATGCTGTGTTTTATTGTTAGTGGGTATTTAAAGACAAGCAAGCATAATCTTTGCCAAGATTTGGTTAGAAAACATTCACACAAAAAATTTCCACAAGTATATTTTAGATATGAGACCCTTGTCCGTTGTATGGCTAGTAAAGATCTTCTCCCAATCCGTGGGCTTTCTATTGATCTTGCTAGCTATGTCATTTGCCCTGCAGAAGCTCTGCAACTTATACAATCCCATTTGTCCAACCTTTCTTTGATTTGTTGTGTTTCCAGGTCTCTATTCAGAAAATTTCGGCCTGAGCCGAGGAGACCCAGGGTTTCTCCTATTCCATCCTGTAATGTTTTCAGAGTGTCTGCTTTGAGTTCGAGGTCTTTGATCCATTTGGAGTTGATTCTGGTGCAGGGTGATATATAAGGATCTAGCTTTAGTTTTCTACATGTAGTTAACCAGTTTTGCCAGCACCATTTACTGAAGAGGCTGTCTGTCTTCCATTCTATTGTTTTAGCTCCCTTATCGAAGATTAGATGGCTATAGGTCTGTAGGTTCATTTCTGGGTTTTCAATTCTATTCCATTGGTCCTGAGGTCTGTTCTTATGCCAATACCAAGCTGTTTTGATTACTATGGCTTTATAGTAGAGTTTGAAATTTGGTATTGATATTCCTCCAGCAGTGTTCTTTCCGTTGAGGAGCGTTTTTGCTATTCGGGGTCTTTTATTGTTCCATATGAATTTTTGGATTGCCTCTTCTATTTCCTTGAAGAATGAGGGTGGAATTTTGATAGGTATTGCGTTGAATTTGTAGATAGCCTTGGGAAGTATTGCCATTTTCACAATGTTAATCTTTCCAATCCAGGAGCATGGGAGGTTTTGCCATTTTTTAAGTAATGTGTTGATTTCCTTTTTCAAGATTTTAAAGTTTTCATCATAGAGGTCCTTCACTTCTTTAGTTAAGTTAATTCCTAGGTATTTTATTTTTTGTGGGGCTATTACTAGCCATACAACGGACAAGGGTCTCATATCTAAAATATACTTGGAACTCAAAAAATTAAACCACCCAACAACAAATCCTCAAAGAAACAACTGCCCAATAAGTAAGTGGGCGAAAGACCTAAAGAGAAGCTTCTCTGAAGAAGAAAGAAGGATGGCCAATAGACACATGAAGAAATGTTCAACATCCCTAGCCATAAAAGAAATGCAAATCAAAACAACATTGAGATATCACCTCACTCCAGTTAGAACAGCAAAAATCAAGAACTCTAACAACAACAGATGCTGGAGGGGATGTGGACAGAAAGGAACCTTACTTCATTGTTGGTGGGAATGTAAACTTGTTCAACCACTTTGGAAAGCAGTATGGAGGTTCCTCAAAAGACTCCATATAGAGCTCCCCAATTACCCAGCAATCCCACTTTTGGGCATTTACCCAAATGACCACAAACAAGGCCACACTAAAGCTACCAGCACAACTATGTTTATTGCAGCATTATTTACCATAGCTAAGATATGGAACCAACCCAGATGCCCCTCAGTAGATGAATGGATCAAGAAGATGTGGTATATATACACAATGGAATTCTATGCCTCCATCAGAAAGAATGACATTGCCCCATTTGTTAGGAAATGGAAAGGCTTGGAAAAAATTATATTAAGTGAAGTAAGCCAGGCCCAAAGAAACATAGGTCCCATGGTTTCCCTTACTTGCAATATCTAGTATAGGTATGAGTCAAGCGGAAAAAGTCAGAGAATGTGATGTTAGGAAAACGAACCCTCAAATATGTATTTTAATGTTTTTGTTTCATTCATGCATGTGTTTCTAACGCATTTATAATATTATTTCTTTGTTGCTTTGTATGTCCCTCCCCCACAGTGTAACCCCCGCTTTCACTATATTTGATGTCAGTATAACGTGTGGAGGAGACGGGGACAAACAAGTCGTTTAAGGATTCAGGTGGACCTGTTGCAACAATGAGAAGTACAAAATGTCATGTCAAAACCAGCTTTACAATGTCGGTGGGGGGGAGGGAGGGGGGGTATGATTGGGGGGGGGGAGGGGGGAGGCTGGGAAGGGAGGTGAAGGGTAAACAAAGGAGGAGGCTGCAATGCTTGGTAAGAAATGTATGCATTTTCCTGCCCATGTAATTGTAACCCCTCTGTACAGTATGTTTTCAAATAAAATAAAATTAAATTAAAAAAAAATTTCCACAGATACATTTTACTTAACCTAAGAGACAATGTCTAGGTATATTATTATCTAAACTATTTTAGAGCAAGCTCAAACCACTTCTCCAATCTCAGGAAAATGCTTGACAAGCTGTTCACTTATGCTTAAGCAAGCAGAAAAGCTACTTCCTCAGCTCTCAGGAGTCTGTGACATGTGTCTGGAGATAGGGAGAGAGAAGGTTTTCCCTCTCTAGCCTGGCATTCCAAGAGCTTTTCTAATCCCAAACACAGTCCTCAGACAATCCTAAGGCTGGAGCCTGCATCATTCTGCCCCCTCAACATAGACCCTGAGTCTTCACAATCTCCTTCTTTTTTCTTTTGTTTTAAAAGTAAAGCTTTCCACAGGGTTATCATAGAAGCTTGCATTGGCTTCATAAAAATCAAATATAACAGCACAAGCGCAAACAGAATAATAACAATAATAATTTCCATACCACTAGCAGTATGTGAAATGCTTTGTAGTATTCCATTCAGATCCAACCCTTCCAACTGTTTAATAAAGGTATCAGCAATATTAGAAGCATCATCATTTGGAAATTGTTTACCAAAAATATCATGTACATTAAATTGCAACTGAGCAATCAATTGAGCAGCAGTAGAATTTTTAGATAAATACTGTTGTATTATATTCCAATCATGTAAAGATTTATTATATTTTACATTAGTAATGTAAAAGGTAGTCGAATTTTAATCACATTTTAACAATAACTGTTTTTCCACAACCAATAACTTTTTTCCTAACCATCCCACTGTCTGTTTAACAACATTAATCTGTGTTTGTAATCAAGCATCAATTTCTACCTGTGAGACCCACAATTCATGTGAATCCTGGTGCCATTCTTCCACAAAGTGTTCAATTTGTAAGGAAGTGTGCAGGGCAATTCCAGACACCACAGCAACAGTGGTAATAGCAATTAAGCTTAAAATCACAACCACAATGGCTCCAATCATACGTTTTGTATGTTTTAGCAGTTTGGTAAAAAATTCAATAACAACACTATCCAAAGGATTTTGGGACCATTCTCTTCCTAATTTAACAGGTAGCCAAATATAAGTTCTTTCTTGTAAAATCATAATACTATCACTGTCATTAAAATTAGGAGAGGAATTAACACAAGAATACATGCCACAATTGAAACAAGAAATAGTAGGAGAAAATGTAAAGTTTCCCACCAAAAATACATAAGGCAGGGATACACAAGCAGTTACATTATAAGATTTATACAAAGTAAAATTATAAGTGGACGCAGAGTTCGCCATCCCCGAAAAACGATCCATTTGATAACATCAGGGGTTTTAGCGCCGCTGCGACCTTCCAAAGATGAGTCTGAACAGCAGTGGGTGCAGCCATGAAAGCCCATCGGGCATCTGTAATGCCTCCATCTCCCCAGGCCATCAATCGAGCTCCAGTAAGCGATCCATTAATGGCATCCGGCATCCTAGTAACATTTGATAAATCACATCAGGTAATATTTCATTCTAAACATGTGTTAATAAACTGTCCAAAAGGTCCCCAATTAATGAAATTATTGAACATTTTTCCAAATGTTCCTCTGCACTCTTGCCACACAAAAGGCTTATATTTTAAATCAATATAAGTAAAATCAGGGCACATAGGTAAGGATAACTCACCATCAAAGGTGACACTTTCCCAGCTACTATTAATGGACCAAGTAGTTAATCGCTGTAGCTGTGTTCTACAATTGAAAGTGCGTTTCCCAGGTAAAACCCAATGTTGCCAATTCATAACTAAACAAGGAGGAGGCCCCAAACAAACAGGCAAGGAATGAGTATAGTAAGTAAAATTAAAAAAGCTACCATCATCCTTATTATAAAATGTCAAATTATTCCAAGGAGGAGATAAAATAGCAGGAACAGTATAGATGGTTACATCCATGTCTCTCCAAACAACAGGTTCCAGTAAAGGAGGGTTAGGAACAAAGGCCCAATAACTTACGTAAGCATTAGCATGGACAGAGTTTACAGTAAGCAGGGCACACATGGCCAGGAACAAGTTCTCAGCCGTGACAGGTTTACCAGTGTGACAGATTTACCAGTGCGTTGTAACATCTTTTGTCCTTCTCCAGTCAACTTTTTAACCTGCCCCCAGGTGGGCAGCAGGGCTTTCTTCTTTCTCAACTGGTGGCTGATTCCTTGCAGGATACCGTGCTATCCTCACTGGGCCGTGTCTGTATCCATCTTGCAGGAAGCCAA
This sequence comes from Dipodomys spectabilis, assembly GCF_019054845.1. Lineage (NCBI taxonomy): Eukaryota > Metazoa > Chordata > Mammalia > Rodentia > Heteromyidae > Dipodomys > Dipodomys spectabilis. Next base: position 502,195 of record NW_024870780.1, read on the forward strand.
CATTGTTTGCCATCCTGTGTAGACACAAAACCCTATCCTCGCCCCTTAGGTAATAATGTTCCTAGTTGCCATTTTGTGTTCAATGTAATCTTAATCCTTATGGGAGCATTTAAATAAGGTTTTTCTGATATTTGTTCAAAATGGCGCTCAGCTCTAGTTAAAATATCTCCTTGTGGTAAGTTAAAAAAAATTAAGAACAAAAAGAGCTTGATGTAAAATTGTTTTAGGATTTTGCATGGAAAACCACAAAATATCCATACCTTTATCCAACCTTTTCTTCCTTTTTAATTTTTTAATTTGTTATTTTAGTGTGCCATGAACTCGTTTAATAATGGCTTGTCCTTGGGGGTTATATTCTATTCCTGTAATATGTACCACATCATAAAGTTCACAAAATCTTTTAAATTTAATACTTTTATAGGCTGGTCCATTATCAGTCTTTATTTTGGCAGGCACTCCCATAATGGCAAAAGCTTCCAATAAGTGTTCTATTACATGGTTAACAGTTTCTCCCATAAGGGCAGAAGCCCAAACAAATTTAGAATAAGTATTTATTGTAACATGTACAAAGGAAAAACGGCCAAAGGCTTTCACATGGGTTATATCCATTTGCCAGAGCTCATTAGGTTGTAATCCTCGAGGATTTACTCCAGCAGGTACAACTCTTAAATGCATTGATCTGCAAATAGGACACCTTTTTATAATTTGTTTAGCTTGAGAATAAGGTATTTTATAATGCATATGTAAATGGACAGCATTTGTATGTAAATGAGCATGATCCTGTTCAGCAGAAGCAAAACTAACTAATTTATCAACCTGATTATTGCCATATACAAGGTAACCAGGTAACAAAGAGTGAGCCCTAATGTGAGTTACAAACACTTTGGCATTATGTTGTTGTAGCAATGCTTGTAATTGTTTAAATAATTGGTTTAGCTGGGGTTTAGATGAATAAGTAACAGCAGTGACTGTTTTAGTCACAACTCCTACAGCATAGGCAGAATCAGTAACAATATTAATATCTCCCACAAAATCTTGTAACACTTTAATAATAGCAAAAAGTTCATTTTGTTGAAATGATGTTAAAGTAGTTGTTTGTACCCAATATTTATTTTTTGTCCAATAAGCACTTTTTGTTTTGGAGCCATCTGTAAAAACGGTAAGAGCAGTCGGAATAGGGGCCTTGGTAATTATATCATTAATGACAAATTGTTGTTTACGCAAGCAATCCCACAATCTACCTTTGGGAAAATGATAGGAAAATTGTCCAGTAAAATTTACTAATGCTATTTGTAGCATTTCAGACATGTTTAACAAATATTCTATTTGGTCTTTTGGCAAAGGAAAAATAATTTTAAATCATACCCCGATAGGGTAAATACCCGTTGCCTGGCCTATTGAATAATAATTGCCAACTGTTGTTTATAAGGCATATTATTTTTTGTAAATCTATGCCGTGTATAAATCCATTCTAATGGTAGCTCATTTTGTCCTAAAATTCCTGTTGGGTATTTCCATGTATCTAAAATATATAAATTTATGGGTTGATTTAGCGTTACTAGATGTAAAAACATTTCTTTTATTCTCTGTTCTATAAATTGTAATTTTTTTTAGCTTCCTTAGTTAAAGTTTTTTTGCTATGTAAATCAGGATCCCCTTGTAACAAAGAAAACAAATTATGTAACTGATAAGTAGAAATTTTTAAGGCCGGTCGCATCCAATTAATATCTCCTAATAGCTTTTGAAAATTATTTAACATGTGTAATTGATCACGTCATAAAGATATTTTTTTTGAGGTGTCACTGTTTGTCTAGAAACCACATATCCTAAATATTTTACCATCGTATCTTTTTGTATTTTTTTAGGTGCTATTATTAATCCAAAATCTTTAAATATAAAGGGAAAGCATCTTTTAAAGGAATTTTTTTATTGTTTATTTTTGATCTATACAACCTTGCCCAGTGCTCCCCTTTTTTACATTTAGGGCAAATTTTTGGTCTTCTCTTGTTAACTCCAGTAGCTTTTTTATAACTTTTTTTTATATGTCCCATTTGACCACATCCAAAAGACTTTAGATTAGAGGGTTTTGTTTGCAAAGCATGCCAGGTAGTGGCCATAGTTTCAGCAAACACCTGCATACGCCTGGATTCAGATGTAATGTCTCTGCAGGCCCTTAAATATGTATTCACATCCCCAGATTCTTTAATAGGCAATAGGGCCCGTCTACAGTCCTCATTAGCATTCTCATAAGCCAACATGCGCAGCAGTTGTTGACTTGCAGCCTCTCCCACAACAGTACGTTCCAAGGTCAATTTCAATCGCGATAAAAATTTAACATAGGGTTCATTAGGTTTTTGAATTACTTTAGTCCAAGAGCCATAATGCTCTCCTACCGGTTGAATCCTTTCCCATGCCTCAATACCTATGTCTCTTAACTGCTCATGGATCTCTTCAGGAGAGTTCACTTGCATATGAGCATCTGCATATAGTTCTATTCCACTCAACATGGGAAAGGTTATGACCTGTAGGCATGGGTTACTGCTCTGTGCATTTTGTCTAGCCCTTTCTGTACATAACTCAGTAAACCACATTTGCCATTGTAGGTATTCAGGTTCCTTAAGCAAGGCTCTACAAAGCATCTTCCAATCTTCAGGAGCAAAATTATTGTAATGTTGAGCAAACCCATTAAGCAATTCCTTAACATAATGAGACGATGACCATACAACGTCACTGCCTTCTTGAGTTTACCAATATCATCAACAGCAACACTTTCATATCTGGCTGGTTGAGCTATACCATTCATAGGGGGTGGTCGAATTACAGGATAAGAAAAAATAGGCATTTCATCATCAAACTCACTGTCTGAGCCCTCTGTTTTGTGAGGGAGTGACACTGTAAAAATTGCATCGGCCAGGGGAAGAGCCGAAGGCTGCTTTACTTTCACTTTCTCAGGTTCTCCTTTCACTCTGCTAATTTCCAACTCCATATGTTGTAATTTTGATAAAAATCAATTCCATTTGCTCAGACATTTTATTTACCCTTTCAGTTTGTTCCTTTTCAGCCTTTTTTACCTCTTGTTTTTTCTCTGTTAATTGCAATGCATCCTTATCTATTGCGTCCTTAACCTCAGAGTCCAATTGTAAATCTACAATAGAAGGGGTGGCCTCTTTCTTTAAGTCCGCTATTAATCTTTCCTCATTCAAGGCTTTAAAAAGGGTATGTACAATAGCCCAAATGGACCAAAATCTAATAGGAATCTTTTCCCCTTCTCAAACAGCTCTTTCTACAATATTTTTTACTCGTTTCCAATTATCAACATATAATGTTCCTTCATCGGGGAACCAAGGATTCCATTCCCTAACTACATTAATACACATTTCTATGTCAGAAGAAGAAATATTTACACCATAAGCAGCAAGTAAATGTTTAAGCATATGTAAGTACGGAGTAGATCTAACTTGTCCCATCACCCTGTAATTAAAAGTACTTATCTGAATATCCCTTCCTGAATTCAACAATGCAGGGTCTCTGTTCGGGCGCCAATTGTCAACGTCTAGTGCGTTGGGGTCCCTGGGTAAGGGTCACGAAATCACCAGGACACAGGGGATGCAGCATGCAAACAGCAATTGCCACTGCATGCTGTGTTTTATTGTTAGTGGGTATTTAAAGACAAGCAAGCATAATCTTTGCCAAGATTTGGTTGGAAAACATTCACACAATAACCTATGAGACAATGTCTAGGTATATTATTATCTAAACTATTTTAGAGCAAGCTCAAACCACTTCTTCAATCTCAGGAAAATGCTTGTCCAGCTGTTCATCTATGCTTAAGCAAGCAGAAGAGCCACTTCCTCAGCTCTCAGGAGTCTGTGACATGTGTCTGGTGATAGGGAGAGAGAAGGTTTTCCCTCTCTAGCCTGGTGTTCCAAGAGCTTTCCTAATCCCAAACACAGTCCTCAGACAATCCTAAGGCTGGAGCCTACATCATTCTGCCCCCTCAACATAGACCCTGAGTCTTCACAGTAGATGAACAATGTTCTTAACAGTTTGTACAGATGAAATGGAAATAGAGCAACTTTGAAATCAAAAGGAACATGCAAAAAAGACAAAGGCACAAAGTAGAATGTGCCAAAGAAATGCTGATGTACAATTTCAAATAATGTGCTTAGGTGTGAGGGTGTGTTCAAAGTACAGCGTCAGACAATGTGCTTGGATACCTTGAGAAAAAACGGCATTAAAACATTCTGGGACTATGATACAAGCAGAAGCCCGTTACGCTGACTCTAATCATCCACAACATCATCAATTTAGGGAGTATTTTCCAAGAGCATACTGAGAAAAAGAGGGCTCATCACAATTAGTGTTCAGGTTGAAGTAATGACAATCATATAGCTTTTCTTATAAGTCTTCATTTATTTTGGAGCATTAAAGTGGGAAAAGCCAAGTAAATATTTTGCATGTATCTAAATTAAGTGGGATGTATTATATTGGTCTTTCTTTAACGTGGAAGTTATAGGTTATGTCTTTTTATACTGTAAGTTGGGACAATTATCTGCTTTCTGTTATTTTCGTCTCCTCCCCTTCTTTTGCCCTTCCACTTAAAGAGACATATTTGAACTTGCAATTCTAAATCCTTCAAAATTATCTGAATTTCTTCATACTTCTGGCAGCCTCCTATATCTTTCTCAAGGGAATATCTTCTCACTACCATTTTTATCCCATATGATATTGGATATCTTCCTGCCTAATTCAGTGCAAGATTAGACTCATCCAGATATCTCAACAATTGTACCACCATAAAATCCTATCTTACTTAGAAATCATGATTTTAGTATGTCTGGTGGCATCTGTCATTTTTGAATGACCCTAATTGATACTTACATGCAAGCATGTTTTAAACCAATATGCCTCTCAGTAGATGAACGAATCGGCAAAATGTGGTATATATATATATATATATGGTGGAATTATATGCTTCCAATTCATAAGAAAATGGAAAGACTTGGAAAAATCCTAAGTAAAATAAGCAAGACACAAAGAAACAGATTTCATTGTTTCCCTCATGTAATAAGAAAGAAATGTCTAAGATAGTCCTAGCAGATGAGCAGAATGGCTCAATAGCTATGTATATATAATCATATAAGATCATGCTGAGCAAAATGAACTCCTCGATATGGAAACAGAGGTTTTTCTTTGTGGTTGTTGTTTTTAATGTACAATGTGATTTCTTTTTTTCATTTGTGTTTTTCCCCTATGTTTTATTCCCTGCTGTATTTGATTTCAGGACCCTGTGTATTGTATATACATTTATCTTAATTTGGCAAAGGAAGAGGAACAACAAAGTGATGAGACAAAGGGCAAACCAATGCAATAGCAATACTCACAAGACAATATGTTGGAAATTCACATTACAACTTGTGAGGGGTATTGGAGTGAAGGAAAAGTGTGAGAAAAATGAGGGTGGAGGTAAAAAAGTTCGACATGGTATGTATTCACTACTTTACAGTTACTGCAACTCCTTCAATACATCACCTTGACAATAAAATTAAATTTTAACAAAAGCACATAAAATATAATAATTTCACTGTATTGATATAGTAAAATTATTCTATGTGTATTAACTTTTTAAAAAATGAACACTATTTGACATCTATTTGAATTCATTACCCCTTCTTTTCAGAGGGTCATCAACTTGAATGTTATCCAATATTTTCACAATATACTTGCCATTATATTGAAAAAAACATAATTTTAGTATTGTCTCATAGTAAAACAGAAAAGTTTAATTCTATGGAAACTGCTAACTTTTAAAACTGAATAATTAAGAGGACAGAATACATATTTTCTTCAAAATTCCTATGACTATTAACTACTCATTTTCAAATTCTGAACATTCTGTACCAGAGACATTCAAAACAGTACCTGTTTGCATGTTACTTAATTCTGCAATAGATGCATATTCCAATGGGGTGGTACATATTGAGAAGTCAACAGAAAAAATAGCCACATTCTGGTAGAGGTTAAAACTATAAAATATCTGTAATAATTAATTCCTCAAGACTAAACATTTGTTCATCAGAGTAAGCTATTATTTCTATGCCCAACAATCCCACACTTTTATGTCATAAAGTTATCCTAACCCAACAGTTTCCAACTTGTAATGTGCACCTTAATATTCCCTAAACTTACAATATGACTAGCTTATCATTATTGTGAAAAAATACTACACTTCTGCTAATGTGATGCCCTTCCTCTTGTGGAAAGAACACTACACTAAACTTTGCTGCAACATTTCCTCCCCAGTAGTATTCTTGAAATCAGAACACTTGCAAATATTATGTATATTTATTTTTTATCTATTATAGATATTCCAGAGACTAAGATCGGAAGATTATGGTTCAAAGCCCACCAAGGCAGGAAGTTTCCTTAGATTCTTTTCTCCAATAAACTGCTCAAGAAAAGCCAGACACAAGTGACACTGAGGTTGAAGTGGTAGGGCACGAGCCTTGAGAAAAACAGGCTCAGAGAGAATGGCCAGGCCAAGAGATCAAGCCCTAGGACAAAACAAAAAACAAAAACAAAATAAAAACAAACCCCAACCCTAGCATTTTTCTCATTGTATACAGAGGCACGTAATTAAGGAAATTGCTTCCTGTGTTACAAATAGAAGAACCAAGATGTCACACAATTGCTCTCTTCACACCGTGTTACACCAAAGCCTCAAAAAGTTGCTTTTTCTAAATTTATAAATTGTTATCATCCATTTGTCAGCAACTCTGTCCAGATTATTCACGTTATCATTTTATACATGAACTGCTGGAATTATGTATTAACTAAGTTCTAATTATACCTTGCTTGAAAGAATATTTTAGGAAAACAGAATGCCAGAATCATTTGTGAATTTGTCAATTAAACCCTCTACTTAAAGAGAATTTTGTAGTATCCTATAGAATATGAAATTATAAACAAAACCAAAATATTTATTTTAAATCTAAATTCTAATTTAGCAAGGTCTACAAAGTCCTACATTAGATGAACTTTGCTATTTCTCCAGGCTTAAACTTTTGTAAGCCTTCAAGATTTCTTTGGAATCCAACAGAATGATACTTACTTTTTCAAATTTTTGGTTGGGAAATCATGAGCCATTTCACATCTAGGAATATTCTGTAAAGAAGAGAGTATTAAAAACACAACTGAAGATTATATATGACTTACATTTCAATAGGAAACGACTTCTCAAAACATAATGACAAAATTATCCCAAACTTCTAACTGTGAATCCCTTTCTTGTTATTTGGTATGTTTCATTGAGACAAAATTATACTACCTGGTCCAGAGAAGGTATCACTATGTAATTACACTCTCTAATCTCCTGTCTTAGTCTGAGTGCTAGAATTCCAGGCTTGTATCACATTGCCCTGCCATAGTTTGTTGGTTTATTTAATCTAGATACAGACTAGCAATTCTGAACTTCTCCAATGATATTATTCACTAGACTGACTGCTCAGACTGTTTATGTACTATTTTCAAAGATGTTCTAATATTTGACACAGCATATGAACATTTTCAGATGCACCTGCAGGGGTCTCTGATTCATTCTTCATTGGATCTGATCCCATTAATAATGATTACTTGACTTTCTTACTATCTCTGATTCCTACCTATGTAATATACTCAAACATTTTTGAAGAAAGTTCACTTGAGGACTTTCTCATATTAAAAATTATCATTTCATCTAGTCTTACTCAGGACATATTTTCTATTGTTTTCTAACTTTTCTGCACATTCTGAGAGTTGTTTCATTTGTGTATGTGTGTTTGCACATAGAAGTGTCTCTGTATGTATGTGTATGTTTGTATGTATGTATGCAAAATCCTCAAGCTCTTATTCAACAATCTTGCTCATGACTAGTATTCCATCACTTGAGGCAACCTTCCAATCCAGGTTTTTGGCTGGTTAATTATAGATAGTGTCTCAGAGACTGTTCTTCCCAGGCTGGATGCACACTCAACTTTCCAGACTCCTTTATATTCTTAGGTTTTATTTTTCCAGGAGTATCAACTTTTTTTTTTTTTTTGGGTCCGGTCATGGGGCCTGAACTCTGGGCCTGGGCACTGTCCCTCAGCTCTTCAGCTCAAGACTAGCGCTCTACCACTTGAGCCACAGCACCACTGCCAGCTTTTTTCTTTTTGCTTATGTGGTGCTGAGGAATCGAACCCAGGGCCTCAGGCATGCAAGGCAAGCGCTCTACCACTGAGCCACCTTCCCACCCAAGGAATATCAACTTTTAAACTAGAAATATTTTTTGAGTGTGAAGTCTAAGCTCTAGCCCAGATTTTTAACTCAAGGATTCATATAAAGATAGATGAAGATACACATTACAGATCCTGAGTGTACACTGTTAGAAATGTGATCTTAAGCCATGTGCCAGTGGCTCACACTTATAATGCTAGCTACTCAGGAGGCTGAGATCTAAGGGTTGCAGTTCAAATCCAGCACGAGTAGGAAACAATAGCAAGAAAGAAACAAGTTGGGGCTGGGAAGGCAGCTCAGTGGTAGAGCGCTTGCCTTGCATGCATAAGGCCCTGGGTTTGATTCCTCAGCACCACATAAGCAAAAAGAAAAAAGCTGGAAGTGGCACTGTGGCTCAAGTGGTAGAGTGCTAGCCTTGAGCTGAAGAGCTGAGGGACAATGCCCAGGCCCAGAGTTCAGGCCCCACGACTGGACCCCCCCCCAAAAAAAAGAAATAATAAATTGTGTCCCTATCTTGGGGTTCATTTCACTTAACACCATCTTATATGGCCATATGTACATGGATAATGTTTTTATAAGTCATTTAAATTCCATATTTTGTCTTTACTAAGTTGTCTCTGAAACACATGTTATCTCATGTCCAATGATGTCTTTGAGCTATTTCAATGGTTTCCCTTATTTGCAATAACTAGTATATGTCTGAGTCAAGCAGTAAAGGTCAGATAAGATGATGTTAGGAGAATGAACCCCAAGATAAATATTCAAATGTTTTTTTTGTTTTTTTTTCCTTTCATGCAATTGTTTCTAACATATTATAAGATTATTTCTTTGTTGCTTTGTATGTCCTTCCCTCACCGTATAACCCATGCTTTCACTGTATTTTATGTTGGTATTTGTGGAGGGGAAGGGAAAAAACAAATTGTTTAACTAGGGATACAGGTGGACCGATTGCAACAATGAGATGTACAAGTAGTTACGTCGAAAAACGAACTTTACAACTTTGGTGTGGTGTAGGGGGTAGATCGGGTGGGGGGAAGGGGAGTATGGGAAGGGATTGGAGGGGAAACAAAGAGGAGGCAACAATGCTTGATAAGAAATGTACTCCTGTGATGGGAAGGTGGCTCAATGGTAGAGCACTTGCCTTGCATGCATGAGGCCCTGGGTTTGATTCCTCAGTACCACATAAGCAGAAAATAAAAAAGCCGGAAGTGGTGCTATGGCTCAGGTGGTAGAGCGCTAGCCTTGAGCTGAAGAGCTGAGGGACAGCACCCAGGCCCAGAGTTCAGGCCTCACGACCGGATAAAAAAAAAAAAAAAAAAGAAATGTACTCGTTATGTAATTGTAACTCCTCTGTATGGTATTCTCACAATTAAAAAAAAAAGAAAGACTGAAAAGCTCAGAAGACATTTTGCTTTTACTGGTATGGTTCAACTAAAACCAGAAAATACTTCTTTACATTTATATAAACTATTATAACTAGTGAGGATTTAAAAAAGTTTTAGAATATATATTTTATGTCAAAATATTTGTTTATTTTTCAGTTTTGTCAGTTGTGGGGTTTGAAATCTGGGCCTGGACGCTGTCCTTCAGCTCTTCACCTCAAGACTAGTGCTCTACCATTTGAACCATTGCCAGTTTTCTGGTGGCTCATTGGAGATAAGAGTCTCACAGACTTTCTTGCATAGGCTGGCTTTGAACCATGATTCTCAGCTGTCAGACTCCTTACTAGCTAGGATTACAAGTATGAACCACTGGCACCTACCTACATAATTATATTTTACATTTATGAGGTATGGTGTGGTAATCCCATTCATTTATATCTTGTGTAATGATCAAGCTATATCATATCCATTAGTTTCTGTGTGTAACATTTCTTTTTAGTGAGACTGCTCAACCCTTATCTTTTCGCTGTGATGAAATATATATTCTTAACTATAATCACTTTGCTTCTTGTGGTATACAATTAATATATTTACTTTTAGTCATGGAAGACCGCTAATTAAGGTTATATAAAACATGAATTGTAAAGTGAAAAAAATGGTTCCATTACTTGTTTTATCAAAACAATTATGCCTTTTTTCAATTATATTTCTGTGGGAATGTGTAATATTCATTGATTTAACAGTTAAAATTGATAACAGTTGATTCAAACTTGTATTTGAAAATTGCACACAACACAAATATACTTCCACTTTCATCTACCACATAATTAAAATAACAGTATAGCAAAGCTTGGTGTTAGAGGCTCATGTGTAAAATCCTAGAAACTCAGGTGGCTAAGAACTGAAGATTTTGTTTCAATGTCAGTCTAAACAGACAAAAATGTGAAAACTTGACTCAGACATATACTAGATATTGCAAATAAGGGAAACCATAGGATCTATGTTTCTTTGGGCCTGGTTTACTTCACTTAATATAATTTTTCCAAGTCTTTCTATTTCCTAAAAAATGGGGCAATGTCATTCTTTCTGATGGAGGCATAGAATTCCATTGTGTATATATACCACATTTTCTTGATCCATTCATCTACTGAGGGGCATCTGGGTTGGTTCCATATCTTAGCTATGGTAAATAATGCTGCAATAAACATAGTCGTGCTGGTAGCTTTAGTGTGGTCTTGTTTGTGATCATTTGAGTAAATGCCCAAAAGTGGGATTGCTGGGAAATAGGGGAGCTCCATGTGGAGTCTTCTGAGGAACTTCCATACTGTTTTCCAAAGTGGTTGAACAAGTTTACACTCCCACCAACAATGCAGTAAAGTTCTCTTCTGTCCACATCCCCTCCAGCATCTGTTGTCATTAGAGTTCTTGATTATAAATGTACTCATTATCTTGCCCATGTAATTTTAACCCCTCTGTACAATATTTTCACAATAAAAATAAAAAATACAAAAAAATGTGAAAACTTATCTCCAATTATCCAGCAAGAAGGAGAAGGTAAAGATGTGGCTCAAGGAATAGTGTCATCACCCATGAGCAAAAAATACAATGGAGACCATTAAACATAGAATTCAAGTCCTAAAAATTGCATATACACAGAAGACAACAATAAAAAGTACTGTGAACACCAATAATGAAGACAAAATAGTAGAAAAGATCATGAGAAATTTTGTGTTAACATCTGGAGGACAGAAATCATTTGACAGAATTTTGATTCATGAGAGGGAAAAATCAAAGTCTCATTTGTACAATCTCATTGTATCTATTTGTGGTGAAACCTGGCTATTGGGTAAAATGTGGAAGTGTAGATTGGATTACCTGACAAAGCAGACATTGCCTGTGACTATGCACCATCCCACTCTGCAAAAATCTAAACTTGTGCTCGTTAATTTAAATAAAACCTCATGTTAGAGACTGTTTGGTTCACATAGACAAGGGTCCTTATTTTGAGGCTTCAGACCAGTGCTTTTGTTTATAAGCACTCCTGCTTTACCCCCCTTCCCTTGACTTACTTAGCTGGCACCAAGCCAAGACTTTGAACTAGACCCCACTGCCTTAATCCTTCACTTTCTCCAGCTAAAACTCATTTCACATGCTACCTATGTCTTAGCATTAGTTGTTTTCTTTCTAATCCCCACCAGAAAACTCTTATATACATGTAAATCCACTATAAATACCCTAGTTAGAAAGGTAGTAAGTGTTTAGCATTGGCTGAGGCTCTCATCTGTAGATTTGCTCCCTAATAAATCTGTGCTACACTATCTCTTTTCTCCATGGCTTTTGAGTCTGACAACTGATTGGTTTGGTTTGATGTAATCCCATTTATCCAGACTTACTTTGATTTGTTGTGCTTCATGATCTTTGGAAGATTTGACCTATGCCAAGTGGCCCTTGTGTTTCCTGTAACATTTTCAAGGAATTTGGACTTACATTGAGGTCTTCGATCCATTTGGAATCGATTCTGGTGCAGGGGGATATATAAGGATCTAACTTCAGTTTTCTGTGTACAGCCAATTCTACCAGCACAATTTTTTGAAGAGGCTTTTGAGGAGCTTGAGGCCTTTGTGACTCCATCTTGAGCTAGATGTCATCTTCTGAAGTATGAGTTATGCAGCTGACCATGAGCCCTGCCTGGGAATGAACAGAAGAAGCAATTCCTGGGCAACTAGGAACATAAACAATCCTTGGGAAAACCGCAGGCAGGCAGGTTCTGGAGGGCATGGTGACCCCTGCAGTCAGGCCACAGGTGGTGCTTGTTTAAGAAAGGAACCCTGCAGTTTAGCAAGTGTGTCCTTGAGACTCCCTGTGGTGCAAGCCAACCAGTTTAAAGTACTTCAACCCTCTGATCTAACCAACAACCTGTTTCTGCTTTGTAGTGTGCCAATCATACTATAGAATTGTATTAAGAGTTTCCTGTGATGTGTTATAATTTGTTGTAAGATGCTATGATGTATACAAAGTCCCTGCCTTCCCTAAAAAGTGTATAAAAAGTACTATAACCCTGGGCTCGGGGCCTCTCAGCGTCATGGGCTGCTGCCATGTATGTGGGGGGACCAAGTTCTAGCTTGCAATAAAGACTCCTTTGCTTTTACATTGTTGATGGTCTCTGGTGGTCTTTTGGGTAAGGATTTCCAAATTCAGTTTTACATTTGGTACATTGGCCTGGAATCCCCCCAAAGCCCACCCAGACGCCTTAACCAAGGAGTCATGAGAAACCCGGCCGGTAAGTAGAGGTATTGCCATTCTGAAATCATCTGGTATTTGAGTTGCCTGCAGGTTCTGTATTGGGGTTGGCAAGAGGTCTTGGCAGACGTGCTATAAGACAGCCAACGGGGCCGGTGGGAGATGTCCCTCAGACCTCCTGGGGGGTAAACTATCCACTAGTGCAGAAGCTTGAGTCTGGCACTTTCTGACTGATAGTTTACAGGGTAGGCTATCCACTAGTGCGGGGTCCGGCACTTTCTGACTGACAGTCTACAATGCACATGCTGTGAACATGTCTTATCTCAGGGTTCAGTGTTTTGTCTGTGTGTCTTTTGTAATTCTTGGAATGTTTCTTCTCCCAGATTCATCCTGATGCAAGGGCTCAGAGGAGACTGGCTAACACCCCCTTAATATCTGTTTCTCTCTAGCTCCTTCTTTTTTTATGAAATTGCCACTGACCACTTGCAAGTGGCACCAGCAAGATCTTAGCCTCGGGCCTTGGCCCAGGGGGTCTGAGTACGGGGGAGAACCTGTCAGTCTGAAGGGATGGCCACTAGGGACTTCTTTCCCTTGCCCCAAGATGACTGGGAATTCTCCTTTGCCTTGGAAGGCTCCTGGGTCAATGTTTGCAGGAATCTAAAAGAAAAATCCTCCCGAGGTGAGTAGAGGGGGATCGAGTCCCCTGGTAAGTGAGTGGTGCTGAGATGTCGCCCCATTCACTGAGACCTGATTTTGTCTTTGTGGCCACTTGTCTGTCTTGTTTACTTTGGTGTGTTTTCTGTTCTATGTTTTCTGAGGTAGGGAAGTTCAGGGTGAGAGTGGCAGGCTCACTCAGCAAACTCTGGATTCAGCTTGAGAACAGCACAGAGTTCTGGGGGCCTATTAGTCCCCAACTCAGCCTTTGGTTGTTGTTTTGTCTAGTTCCGTTTTAGAATTGGTACCAGTTTTAAATGTGAATCCTTGGTTTTTGTGTTTATCAGTGTTTTTGATATTTATTTGAACATCTCTGGGGGAATAAAAGTCTCAGCCTCTGGCTGGGCTTGGTCACAAACCTGCTAAGTCTCCTTCCCCCCTTCTTTTGTTACAACAGCCAAGAGGAGGGGCATGGACAAGCCTAAGGTGCACCTTCTCCTGGTGGAGGCTGCTGGAGAGAGGTTAGGGTGTAGATAGCAGTGAGCCTGGTCTGGACTTTCAGCTGCTCCAGACAGCTTAACAATTTGTAAAGTGCTCTTGTCAAAATTGGGTAAAAATCAGGCCAGTTCAGTTTCAGGTGACCCCCTCCCCCAGCCCTCCTCCAACAGAAGGGATTCAAAAGACTGATTGGTGAAATCCTTGCTAAACAAGCAAGCCCTGGAAAAATGAAGCTCAACAAAGGTACTTCGTTTAAAAGATATATGTCTTAAATTTTTTTAAAAAACTAGAAAATGTTCGTACAACTGATTTTGATTTTTGTGTGTGCTTTAAGATCTGTGTGAGTGTTTTGTATGTGTTTATGAACATGTTCAAGATAAGAGTTGTCAGCATGCTGTAACAATGGGTGAGTTTAAGTTTAAAATTCAAAAGGTTATGAGGTTTGGACATTACCAAAAATTTTAAGGAATCTTCACATTGTTTTTAATGGCTTTTTAAGGATTCTTTAACTTAAAAATTAGAAAATCTAGTGTTGAGTTCTAATTTTATTCCCTTGTGGTCAGAGAGAATGCAAGGTTTCTGAATTTGGACGTTTGCTTTGTGGCTTAAAATGTGGTCTATTTTAGAAAATGTTCCATGTGCTGCTGAGAAAAACGTGTATTCTGATGCTGCTGGGTGAAATATTCGGTAGATGTCTGTTAAATCTAGTTGATCTATGCAGTTGTTTAGATCTGTGGTTTCTCTGTTGAGTTTTTGCCTAGTTGATCTATCTAGTTGGGAAAGTGGTGTGTTAAAATCCCCAACAATTAATGTCTTTGGAACTATGTGGGATTTGAGGGAAAGTAGTGTTTCTTGGATAAATTTGGGTGCTTCGTTGTTTGGTGAATAGATATTTAGAATTGTAATATCCTCCTGAAGGAGAGATCCCTCAATTAGTATGTAGTGACATTCTTTGTCTCCTCACGAATTTTAATTTGAAGTCTATTTTATCTGATATTAGGATTGCAACTCCCGCCTGTTTATGGGGGCCGTATCACCTTGCACCAGAATCAACTCCAAATGGATCAAAGACCTCGGAGTCAAAGCAGACACTCTGAAAACATTACAGGATGCAATAGGAGAAACCCTAGGTCTCCTTGGCACAGGCTGAAAATTTCTTAATAAAGACCCAGAAACACAACAAAGCAAAGAAAGGTTGGACAAATGGGATTGCATGAAGTTAGAGAGCTTCTGCATGGCAAAGGAATAGCTAGCAAGATCCATAGAAAGCCTACGGATTGGGAGAAGATCTTCACTAGCCATATATATCTAATATATCTAATATATACTTAGAACTCAAAAAATTAAATCCCCCGACAACAAATCCTCAAAGAAACAACTGCCCAATAAATAAGTGGGCTAAAGACTTAAAGAGAAACTTCTCTGAAGAGGAAAGAAGTGTAGTAGGAAGACCCCCTCCTCAGGCAAGCAAGCCCACGTAGTCGTCTGGAGTGACAGAGCCCACCGCAACAAAGTTGTTACTAAAGAAGCCACTTTATTGAGAAGGTTCCTGCACTGACTGGCCAAGGCCGCAGCACAGACTCGGGAGCTGATACTGCGACCCCGAGCAGCCCATGTGCTTAGGTTTTTATTAGCAAAAATCACAAGGTGACGCCTGGTCACATAGGCGACCAATGAGATTTTCACACACCCAAAAGATTGCACAGTCATACCAGACCACACGCAGGTGGCCAGTGATGTTACACTTTGTCACATAATGGCTGTTTAAACCATCCTACCACTTTTGGTTTAAATGACTTGCAAATTTAATGGTAAAGCGGAGCTTAAGGTAAACAAAGGAGTTTAACATATACATGTGAAAAAGGAGTTTATAGTAAACTCGGGATATCGCCAGCATGCCAGCCAGCATGCCAGCATGAGCCGGATTACTGGCTATCTGTTTAATCGGTCAGTCTTTAACAAAACAATGAAGGTGGGTTAAGTTAAGGGGAGGGGGACCTAGAGGCATTCTTTTCATTTCAAGAACTGGGCTGGTTGGAGCCAAGGTTTTTGTTTTTTTTTTATAATCCCTAAAACAAAAACAAAATCTTTAAAGAAGCTGTCCCAGCTCGAGTCTCCTCTCAGGGCCTAGTTCAGAAGGATGGCCAATAGACATATGAAGAAATGCTCAACCTCTCTAGCCATAAAAGAAATGCAAATCAAAACAACATTGAGATACCACCTCACTCCAGTTAGAATGGCTGAAATCAAAACTCTAAAAACAACAGATGCTGGAGGGGATGCGGACAGAAGGGAACCTTACTGCATTGTTGGTGGGAGTGTAAACTTGTTCAACCACTTTGGAAAGTAGTATGGAGGTTCATCAAAAGACTCCACATAGAGCTCCCATGTGACCCAGCAATCAGACTTTTGGGCATTTACCCAAAAGTATACAAACAAGACCACATTAAAGCTACCAGCACGACTATGTTTATTGGAGCACTATTTACTATAGCTAAGTTATGGAACCAACCCAGATGCCCCTCAGTAGATGAATGGATCAAGAAAATGTGGTATATATACACAATGGAATTCTATGCCTCCATCAGAAAGAATGACATTGCCCAATTTGTTAGGAAGTAGAAAGACTTGGAAAAAATTATAGTAAGTGAAGTAAGTGAAGCCCAAAGAAACATAGGTCCCATGGTTTCCCTTATTTGCAATATCTAGTATACGTCTGAGTCAAGCAGAAAAGGTCAGATCAGGTGATGTTAGGAAAATGAACCCTAAGATATGTATTCAAATGTTCTTTTTCTTTCATGTATTTGTTTCTAACGCATTTATAAGATTATTTCTTTGTTGCTTTGTATGTCCCTACCCCACAGTATAAACCCTGCTTTCACTGTATTTGATGTTGGTATAATTTGTGAAGGGGAAGGGGAGAAACAAGTCGTTTAAATAAGGATACAGGTGGACCCATTGCAACAATGAGAAGTACAAGTTGTCATGTGGAAAATGAACTTTACAACTTTGTTGCGGGGGGGGGGGGGGGGGGGGAGGGGTGCGGGGCCCCCCGGGAAGGATTGGGTGGGGAGGTGGGGGGAGGCTGGGAAGGGATGGAAAGGGGAAACAAAGGAGGAGGCTACAATGCTTGATAAGAAATGTACTCATTATCTTGCCCATCTAATTGTAACCCCTCTGTACAGTATTTTCACAATAAAAAATAAATAAAAATTAAAAAATTAGGAAATCTGGTATTTTAAAATCTAATATTTTAAAATGCATAAGGCTGTTTATACTGTAATCAAGATATCTGGCTTAACACAAATGCATTGGCTGTTTGGAATTTAGTTCCTTGGCTAAAATTTGGAGATAAATATTAGAAATTTAAGTGTAAAGGTTAGTTTAACACTGTCAAAGATGTTACCTGTTCTGTCTGTCTAAAACTGTGTATTTCATTCGAGAACCAAGAGATAAGAAAAGGGAAAACTTAGAAACCAACAGAAGACCTGTCTTTAGGGGTGAAGAGTGAACAGGCAGAAGCGCAGTTCAGCTGGTCATGCATGGTGGGACAGGCCCTAAAGAAGTCCACAGATAATGGGACAGGCCCTGGGAGGAGTCCATGCATGGTGAAAGGGGGCAAGCTGGCACAAAGGCATTTCATCTAACACTAAAGAGTTGGCTTAGGTACGTGCCCTTTCCATAGGAGGGGCCAAGTGGCCCATCTTTGTTCTGTCCCTTTTCCCTGCAGATAGACACTGGAAACATGATTGTTAAAATGAGTGATGTGATGATCTGATTAGTATTGCTAAAACTGCCCCTTGGACTTAAAAAGAGGGTTAAAAAGTTTATTTGCATAATGTGACTTGCTTTCAATGATGTTCTACAAGTAGTATATGTTTCTAAAAGTCATAAGGGTGTTAAGTCTAGCTTCTTGGTACAGTGATGGTGATTGTAATTCTTGCATTAAGGAAAAATTGACATTTAAGTTTAAAAGTTTTAATGTGTATCTATTTTAAAACAAGCAGCCAAGAGACAATGAATCACACTTTGCCTCAAGATTTTAAGAGATTTTTTAAAAATGCAACTAAAAACTAATGTATAGAATATTAAAAAGGAGATTAATAGGAGGCTTAAAAATTAAGGATGGATTTTTGGATATAAAGTTTAAGAGTAAAATTGTTCTTAATATTTGCCTCAAAGTGCACAAAAGGAAAAATTAGGATTACCAAAATAATTGCTATTCTAGTTTGCTCTTATAGGTTTTTTTTTTTTTTTTTAACAGTTTCCAGCAAGCCCAGAGCAAAGTACAGAGGATTCTTACAAGTTTGTTAGATGTAATTTTGGCTTTTATAAGTTCCAGGTAAGAGCATGCTTAAAAGCTACTTCTATGTTGACCACCTTGTTGCTTTTAATTGGAGTAAAGTGGCCTTCTATAAGACTCATTGATCTGCAAACTGGTTCGAAGCCAGCCCGGGGAAGAAAAAGGTCCCTGTGAGACTGTCACCTCTAATCATCCAGCGGAGTGCTGAAAGAGCAAGCAAAGTTGCTTTGGGACTCAAAGTGGCAGTGTTAACCTTGAGCTGTAGAGCTGAGGGACAGCACTCAGGCCCTGAGTTCAAGTTCAGCGACCAACTAAGGGAAATGCCAATGAGGCATTTTTTCCAGTGTGGAGAAGACACTCCTGGAACAAAAGCAATGGTGGAGCATCCAGAGGCAGTAAGCCACTGCTTGGATGGCGGAAATGTCGGATCCTAGAGTCATTTGTGCAGGGCCCTTCAAGAATTGATCAGCCAGGAGGTCATGCGAAGACAGTTTGTAAGCATGGCTAATGTCCATGACTATTTACCTCGTAAGGGACAGGAACTTGCCATCCTGTGATAGTAGTAAAAAGCTAAAGTTATAAAATGTGGGGGATAGTTTAAATCCCAGCCCTTGTATGTGCCAAAAATTCTACTTGGCAGTAATTTTTGAGCTGACACCAGCTACATGAAATTCATCTCCTCAGGAAAAAGTTTGTAAACCTGTAAGTGTGTTTCTATTGATATCTCTCTGAAGGTCTGCATAGGTAACTTGGGCATCATTAGAGACCACATTCCTAAGCCATCCAGAAAGATGCTTTTGCAAACCAGAAGGCTAAACAAGCTACACTGCTGTAGCCAGAGAAAAGATTTGTGCATTTGCCAAAAGTTAAAATATTGTTCTTTGTAAAGTAGGCTAAGGTTATAGGTTCCTGGCTAGGTAGGATCAACACCCCTGAGTCAGCTTAAAGAAGTTACAGAAGATGAATATTCACCCATCTTCTGCTTTTAAGAACAAGGGACCAGAGTCACTTTAAAAAGTTGTGGCCAAATAGACAGAAGGAAAAGGCATGGGAAATAGTACAGGCCTGAGCCCTCTATAACTGCCTAGAAAATCAGCCTTATTAAAAGAACTATCTAGTTTAAAAAGTTGTCATCTTGGTAAATTGTCCTGGGCTATTGTCTAAATAGTCTTAAAAACTAGTGGGGTCACAGCCTGCCAAGCCTATGCAATGTATCCTTAACCAGTCTGTGTAGGAATTTGCAGCCCAGCAGGAGGTGTGACAGTCCCTTGAAGCCACTGAAAGACCCTGCTGCTGCTGCTACAGCTTGACAGTCCCCTGGAAGAAATCTACATTGTTACCCTGACCACCTCCACTGTGAAAAAAGTAGAGTGAACTGCCTGATTCCATCACCTGAGACTGCATCCTGGTTGAAAGCTGCTAAAACTAAGATCTTGTGGGACATTCTTTTGGGTGATATCAAGAAACCTTCTCTATTCCCATAGTGGATATTGGGGGCAAGGATCACTGGCATGCTTGCCTTAGGCACTTCAGTGCATAGTGACTGAAAATCCACTCTATAGTCACAGCCAAGTTTGGCTCTGGTATGGTAATAACCTGAGTGTGTTTTCAATACAGGTAGTAATGAGACCCAGCCTTGATCTTAGACTTAAAATCTAGCAAGCTTCTGCATCCCAGTGGTGACTTGAGGCTGCTCTGAGATAACTTGGTTCTGCAAGCCAAAGGAAAAATGGGCATTTTAAAACTCTAGCCATAAAGAAGTTCAAGGAATTGCAAACAAGAGGAGGGTAGTAAAGAAAGCCTTGGGAAAGGAATTGGGAAAAAATTAGTATCCTCTTTGGATAAAAAAGGATTTGAAAAGTAAGGATTGTCTTAAAACATTAAATCATTGGAGTAAAGAAGACAAACCTCAGACAGTTTACGTATGTAGTAAATGGTATGAGTATGTCTTAAATTGGAGCTTCATGAGTACTGCTGGTATAAAATTAAGTTAACTGATATACGGAGTCAGGACTGGTGGAAAAAAATGTAAGAGCCTTTGGTACTCTTAATTTTGTTACTCATAGTTGGGTCCAGTGTTGTAAACCGGCTACTGATATTTGTTAGAAAACGCATTAACAGTGTACAGCTGATGATCTTAAAGGCTCAATATCAACTGGTACCCAATGGAGAACATGATGTGTGCCCATAAGGACCATGATTGGTCCTTAAGGTGCCTATCAGAAAGGGGGAAATGAGGAGTCTGAGGCCTGAGTGACTCCATCTTGAGCAAGATATCATCATCTGAAGTATGAGTTATGCAGCTGACCATGAGCCCCGCCTAGGAATGAACAGAAGAAGCAATTCCTGGGCAACTAGGAACATAAACAATCCTTGGGAAAACCGCAGGCAGGCAGGTGCTGGAGGGCATGGTGACCCCTGCAGTCAGGCCACAGGTGGTGTTTGTTTAAGAAAGGAACCCTGCAGTTTAGCAAGTGTGTCCTTGAGACTCCCTGTGGTGCAAGCCAACCAGTTTAAAGTACTTCAACCCTCTGATCTATCCAACAACCTGTTTCTGCTTTGTAGTGTGCCAATCATACTATAGAATTGTATTAAGAGTTTCCCGTGATTGTTATAATTTGTTGTAAGATGCTATGATGTATACAAAGTCCCTGCCTTCCCTAAAAAGTGTATAAAAAGTACTATAACCCTGGGCTCGGGGCCTCTCAGTGTCACGGGCTGCTGCCATGTATGTGGGGGGACCAAGTTTTTCTAGCTTGCAATAAAGACTCCTTTGCTTTTACATTGTTGATGGTCTCTGGTGGTCTTTTGGGTAAGGATTTCCGAATTCAGTTTTACACTGTCTTTCTTCCATCCTGTTTCTGGCTCCCTAATCAAAAATTATGTGCCTGTAGGAGTGGATTCATTTCTGGGTCTTCAATTCTTTTGTATTGATGGAATTCCGTGTTTCTATCGGAAAGAATAGCACTACCCCATTCCTGAGGAATTGGAAAGACTGGAAAAAAATGATATTAAGTGAAATAAGCCAGATCCAATTAAATATATACTGCATGATTTTCCTCATTTCTAATAACTAGAATATGTCCATAAATCTACACGTTAAACCAATAGGTAGTAAAAGACAAATAATTATACTTGGACATGAATAACTAACAGCAATCTAAGCATTCACATGGCGAAAACAAGGGCAGCTATTCTTAGGAGAGGATCACAATGGCTCAATACCTATGTACATAGGACCATATTGCAACGAACTCTAAGAATCAATCATGCATATGAAATACATATATCTGTATATAATTTTAATAGATGTCATAAAAATAACCGACTTCCCTGTAATCTCAAAGCAAAATTCTAGGTTTAGAAGATAAAACTGAGGAATGTTTTCAAAACAAAAACTAAAATATATAGAGGAAAAAGTGGGAGAGAAAAGATAAGATGAAAAGTACAGTAGCTATCTGTTGAAGAATTCATAAAAAATTTCCAAAACTATACAAGAGAGCTGGGGTACAGCTCAGTTGTAGGACTAGACTAATATATACAAAGCCATGGATTCAATCTCCAAGAAGGCATAATAAGGTAATAAATAGTAATAATAAAATAATTACTTGAAATAAATGCTTTCAAGTTAGAGAGGCCTGATTCCTAAAACAGTATACAAATTACTCTCAATTCTTGTATCCAATGACATAAAACTACAAGAATGAAGAGGAAATAGTTTTCCTTTTCTATCCTTTCCTTTAGTTTTCTGTTTTCTTCTTTTCCTTTTTCCTTTGTCACTACTGGTGCTTGAAATTGCTAAGGCTCTGACCACTTTAGATTATTTTTCAGATGAGGTCTTACTTCTTGGCCAAGCCTCCTTTGAGCAATAATCTCTTACGTATGGCTTCCACAAAAGTGAGATAACAGGGAAATTACACTATATCTAGCTTTCTGTGTTTTTATAGTTTCTCACGATTTTTTTTTTGTCAGAACTGGCCCTGGATGTTGGTGTTCTAAAGATCTGCCTTCTAATTAGCAAGCTTGGACTCAGACTATTTTCCAATGTAAACATTCGATATTGACTTCTATTTTCTAGATATCATTAAATTCTATTGAGCTTAGTATGGATCATTATGATGTTATAAGAAGAACACAGAGAAATCCCTTGAATATTTTCCCAGTTTCTTTAAATATTTATAGAATGACATCACAAGTAGGACATTAATATTTCACAAGTGCCTTATGCAGACTTCAGTTACTTTAATTATTTTGTGCACATATTAAGTCCAAAATAATTTTATCAACTCTATATTAATATATCATATTTACAGATAATGTTTCTTTACCAAAAATGAGTCTGTCTCATGCTTCCCTTTTATAATTAAACCCACTACTTCTCTTTGTCCCATCCCAAACCTGTTTCAACCTGGCAACCAACACATTTTTTTTCTCCGACTTCTAGCTCATGCAATAAATAAGCTTTTAGAATTTCCTTCAAATCTATGGTAGATTACTGTCAGTTGTTGTATGCCTTAATAATGTATTGTATTCCCACGAGTTGCCTTTGGTTCTGTCATTATAGAATGTAGCACAATTCATTTCCCATTCACCTGAAGAAAGCCTGAACTGATTTCCATTTCTTTGATTAGAGGAAATAATGCTGGTATAAACCTCTATGTTTTGGCCTTTGGGTGAATGTTACATTTTATTTCTATGAGACAAAGCCTGAAGAACTCAATTCCTGTGCTACTGTGGGTTGTTGCATATTTCATATTCTAGGAACCTGTCAAAATGTTTTCAGAAATGGCTTTCCCAAAGACATTCCTGCCAGCATCCAGTTTCTCTGTTTCTTGATAGCATTTAGTATGGACATTATTGTATTATGTGAAGTAATTCTCATACATGTTTTATAATGTTATTTTAGTTTTAATGTGCATTCATTTGATGACTGATGATGCTTTTCTTGTGCTTATTTTTCACAAGATGTATTTTGCTGGTTTTTAATCGATTTTTTTTAACATTAGGTTTAGAGCATTTTACGTATAGTCTACATTTGAGGCACTCTTCAGGTACAGGATTGCAAATATTTTATCCTTGACTATGGGTACCCTTCATCATCATTACCATCATCATAATCATCATCATCATCACTATTAGTATTACTATTATTAATTTTGTACATGTATGTATGGTCCTGGGGATTGAAATCAGGGCCCCTGAGATTTGTTGCATTTGTTAACAATTTACCATTTGAGGGGCTGGGAAGGTGGCTTAGTGTAGAGCGCTTGCCTTGCATGCATGAGACCCTGGGTTTGATTCCTGAGCACCACACAAGCAAAAAAGAAAAAAGCCATAAGTGGCACTGTGGCTCAAGTGGTAGAGCGCTAGCCTTGAGCTGAAGAGCTGAGGGATAGCACCTAGGCCCAGAGTTCAGGCCCCACGACTGGACCTAAAAAAATAAAAATAAAAAAAATAAAAAAACTTCTGGCTTTTTTGCTAATTAAGCAGAGATAAGATTCTCCGGGACTTTATTTTGTGGGCTGCCTTCAAACAGTAATACTCAAATCACAGCCTAGCTGTGATGAGATACATGAACACCCTGCTCCTAAATTCTCTTCACTATTTGTATATGAGACTAAATTATTTTAGACTTTTATTGAGTTTTATTGAGTTATACTATATCAAGTTTTCCTTTCCAATAATTTTAATGCCATATTTAAGTATACTTAAATTGTCAAGACATCTTCCTTTGCTTTATATTTACATCACTCTTTTGTTTTATGTGCCACTTTCAAAACCTGCTTGAAGATAATATTTGAATAAATTGTTATATTTAAGTCAACCTTCACTTTTTAATTCTCCCCAATACTGTCTAATCTATCACCACTTATTAAAGAGAATGTCATTCCACAAGTGTTTGGTTTTAAACTCTTATTAAATATTCCTTGATAATATGTATGTGGCTCTAGTCTGGTGCCCTCCAGACCCACTGAGCTTTGTAATCTTTCCTCTACAAATATAACAATTTTACACTAACACCTTTAATATTAGACAGAGAAATATATTCCAGTTTATTTTCTTTTGTCAATGAGTCAAGAGTGCTGGTCAGGTGTTTTAAGAAATTGTCATAAACATAAATAAAATTGTGAAACTGGGCACTGTCGGCTCATGCTTATAATCCTAGCTGCATAGGAGACTGAGATCTGAGGATTGCGGTTCAAAGCCAGCTTGAACGGGAATGTCTGTGAGATTCTTATCTCCAATTAACCACCAGAAATCCAGAAGTGGCACAGTTGCTCAAGTGGCAGAGCACTAGCTTTGAGCTGAAGAGTTGAGGGACAGTACCCAGGCCCAGATTTCAAGCCCCAAGAATGACCAAATAAAAGGAGGGGGATGAAGCAGGAGACAATTAAATATCTTTGCTCAAATGTATCCTCCAATCCACAAAAATTATATGTCTCTATTTACTTAGATTTTTGCCTTTATATTCAGCATTTTATAATTTTCAATGATACTGGGTGAACAACACTGAAATACATTTTGACGATGTGTGGAGATAGCACAAAGACATTAACAGAAAACAATTGAAAAATAAGAGGCAATGGGAATGGAGAAAGACAGAAACAAGTTAATCAGGCCCTTGATCAATATGTGCATGTGCAAAATATTTCAATAAGATTTCTTCGTACAATTAATATGCACCAATTAATAAATACCTTCCAAAGGCATTGGTATTCATGTATGACATAAAGGATAAATACAGCTTCTCGGGTGAAATGAAAAAAATATAGATGAGAAAATACATAATTACAGTAATTGTGTAAACGAACTAAGAAATTTGGTCAACATTCTGAGGGCTCATGGTTCATTAGACTAGAAGGCTATTGGTGTCTAAGATAATACTAAAATGTTAGACTTGAGCCTATCTTTAAGACTGCTTAATGCTAAAGTAAAATCAATAAAGGACATGTTTGACAAATAAAGTAAAATGACCGCTTATGGACAAATGAAAATAATAATATACATATATGTCTATATACATGTATGTACACATCTGTATATTCATTTATATGTATAAATATATAGTTATTTGTATATATACACATATAAATATGAAATATGCATAGGTACACATAGTATGTATACATATACACTTATTTAAAGAGACTTGAATCAGAAATATATTAAGAGCATATTAATGCCAATGAAAAACTTTAACCATCCTGAATATGTTATCCAAAAGTCCAAATACATATCTCTGTAATAATATACCAACAACCAAAGAACATATTAAAAGATCATAACATACCTAGACATTGCATACATATAGAGATTAGTGGAAATAGAAACAACAATAAGATAGCACTGCACAACCATTATGTAGGAATTGGAATCCTTATACATTGTTGCTTAGCACTTAAAGTGATATAGTCAGTTTATTAAACATACTGGCAATCTTTAAGATACTACACATATAGTTGCTCTATTATCCAGTATTTTTTTTTTTTGTCGGTCGTGGGGCTTGAACTCTGGGCCTGGAAGTTGTCCCTCAGCTCTTCAGCTCAAGGCGAGCGCTCTACCACTTGAGCTACAGCGCCACTTCCGGTTTTTCTGGTGGTTTATTGGAGATAGGAGTCTCACGGTCTTTCCTGCCCTGGCTGGCTTTGAACCGCAATCCTCAGATCTCAGCCTCCTGAGTAGCTAGGATTACAGGCGTGAGCCACCAGCTCCCGTCTTGTTTTTGTTTTTTTTGAGTCCGGTCGTGGGGCCTGAACTCTGGGCCTGGGCACTATCCCTCAGCTCTTCAGCTCAAGGCTAGTACTCTACCACCTGAGCCACAGCGCCACTTCCGGCTTTTTTTTTCTTTTTGCTTATGTGGTGCTGAGGAATCAAACCCAGGGCCTCAGGCATGCAAGGCAAGTGCTCTACCACTGAGCCACCTTCCCAGCCCCCCCCCCCCCGCTTTTTTTAAAGCATTTGTTAAGCCAACACTTTATTATATAATACAGAAGTTTTAGGGTTTTTTGGCCAGTAAGGAGGCTTGAATTCAGGGCCTGGGCACTGTCCCTCAGCTTCTTTTTTTTGTTGTTTTTTTTGGGTCCAGTCGTGGGGCCTGAACTCTGTGGCCTGGGTGCTGTCCTTCAGCTCTTCAGCTCAAGGCTAGCGCTCTACCACTTGAACTACAGCGCCACTTCCCGCTTTTTTCTTTTTGCATATGTGGTGCTGAGGAATCGAACCCAAGGCCTCATGTATGCAAGGCAAGCACTCTACCTCTGAGCCAGCTTCCCAGCCCTTATCCAGCATTTTGAATCATAATTTTATATACAAAATAGATTTCAACACATGCCCAATGAGACACATGTACAAGAATATACACAGCAAAACCTTTTCCAATAATATATAATAAAATATTGAAATGCCCATTGAGGACATTATATAATTATACACATGTATACAAAACAATATGCTCTATCCGTCAGAAAAATTTACATGAACTTACTTGGGAAACACTAATATTACATGGGAGAAATGGATAAAATAGACTGCATTTTCTAATTAAATGAGCTTTTTAAAATTGGCACATCTGTAGTGGTAGACTATGAAGTAATGGTTGGTCAAGTGGAGGGTAGGTTGAAATGATGACAGGAAGTAACTACTAATAAATATTGGAGTATTTTGAGGGGGTAGTAATGATAAAATGTTCTAGAACTGAAGGTGATGTTATAGTCCAACTCTTAACTTTCTATGAATCATTGTACTTTATCAAAGAATTACAGATTGCATTTGCATTAACTTTAGGAAAAATTTTAGAATAGTAGTGGGTGATTCTGAGTGATAATTTAGTATTTAAAATCACAGAATTCTGTAATGCATAAGTTTAGTATGTTGATGAATGAGACTATCAATAAAATATGAATTGTGACATATCCTCTAAGTCACTATATATGACGTTGTGAGTCAGTGAATCTTCTACAAAATTATGTAAATTGAGAGATGAGATAGGATTGAGAAGGATGAGGGACAATGATAATCAAGATGCATTGTACTGGGCTGGGAATGTGGCTTAGTGGTAGACTTAGTTGTAGTGAGAAGACCTGGGTTTGATTCCTCAGTACTACATAAACAAAACAAGCTGGAATTGGTACTGTGACACAAATTGCAGAGTGTTAGCATGAGGAAAAGAAGCTGAAGGACAGTGCCCATTGTCAAGGCCCTAAGTTCAAGACCCAGGACTGGCCAAAAAAAAAAAAAAAAAAAAGGAAGCATTGTATTAAGACAGGCACTAGCAGCTCATGCCTGTAATACTAGACACTCAGGAGGCTGAGGATTGAGGTTTGAAGCCAGCACAGGCAGGAAAGTCTGTGAGATTCTTATCTCCAGTGAAATCTGAGAAAAATCTGAAAAGTGCTGCTGTTCCTCCAGGGATAGATTTCTAGTGTTCATCCAAAGGAGCTCAGGGTCAGCTCCCAGGCAAAGAGTTCAAACCTCAGGAGAGAAAAAAGGAAAACAAAATAACTCACTAAACACTATAAACTGCATGGTCAAAAGCAACCCCCAATCACTTACTTAAAGTTAATTAAAAATATGATTAGAATAAAATACAAGTCATTTTAGGGACCAAACATAGATAGAATACAAAGGTTGTTTACAGGGACAAAGTAAATTTTATA
The DNA here is from genome assembly GCF_019054845.1 of Dipodomys spectabilis. Classification (NCBI taxonomy): domain Eukaryota; kingdom Metazoa; phylum Chordata; class Mammalia; order Rodentia; family Heteromyidae; genus Dipodomys; species Dipodomys spectabilis. Next base: position 530,178 of record NW_024870780.1, read on the forward strand.
TCACGCAGTTTGGGTTGAAATTTGTTCTTCAGTCTTATTAAATCATTTGTGAAATTGACAATAGTGCCAATTATAGATTTATTTCCTTGAGGAACAGGGTGAATTCTGATGTCTTTTTATAGCAAACCATAGTGGTAAAATTTTTGCCTCTTTTTGAAGTATAACTGATATTTTAAAGTAGATTTGCCCTACTATGATATTAATTTAATCAATCATTTCATTAGGGCAATGTTGGTCAGATTTTTTTCCAGTAAATCTTATCCCTTATAATAAATGAGAGCATGCTGTGTCAGTCTCCTATTAATATGACAAAATAGTTTATGAAATCAGCTTAAAAGGAGGAAAGATTAATCTTGGCTTCTGATTTTATACATTTCAGTTTATGTTTCTTATCCTCATTGCTTTGGGTTGGCACAGTACCCCATGTCAGGAACATGTGATGGAGTATGTATATTCGTGGAAGCCAGGAAGAAAAGAAGAGGAGGAATAGGAGTGGGAGAGGGAGAAAGAAGGGTAGAGAGAGAGGGAGAAGGAAAACGAGAAGGAGACAGAGAAGAAAAAGGAGGAAGAATAGGAAAGGACTTTGATCTTAAGGTCCTCTGATCACAAGTTCTCAGTGACCAAATCTCTACAGCTGTGCCCACTTGAAAAAGTTCACCACCTCTTTATGGCAACATAGTGAAAACTAATTATTAATCCCAATCCTTTATGATTTCAGATTTAATTTCTAGAGTGGTGGGTAGATATTTCTGTACAATTGTGATAACTTCTGTTCCTAAGTATTTACTTCAATTAATCAGAGGAGCTATTTGGCATGGAGTTGGTTTGGTTATACAATTGCTGGAGAAATGAATGAAGTATATAGACTGCAAATACATTTTATTTAACAGATAAGGAAGCTTCAAGAGATTTCATTTTTGATCTTCAAAAATAACTATTTCATCTAACTCATAATGACTTGAATTTTGCATAATTTTATGGCATTTTTATTCAAGTTTTTTGTCATCTATAGTGAGGTTATTCTTCCTAGTTGAAGGAAAAATGAATACTGTAACTTCTATAGAGAGTAGGTATAATATGAATTTCCTGCCATTCAATAATGTTATATTCAAATATATAGGAATAATTGGATAAGTCATGGAATATTTTGCTTTAGTTAGCTCATATTGAGATTGATTCAATTTCTAAAAATCAGTGTTGACATAAAATATATGAAATTCAGTGTTTCTCTGAAATGACTTGGTACTCAAACTTCAGAATATACATGACCAGTAACTAAGATTTCTGCATACTCAAAAAAATGTATGAATCTAAATTTTTATGTAAAAAAAGTTTAGGGTAAAAAGAATAGAAAATCATGTATCTGCAATAGATAAAATTTAAAGTTAATGACAAATTGCTTCAGTCAGCCTGATAGAGCCTATTGATTTTAGCTTACATGAGAAATTTGATTAATGATCCTTTTGTCACTTTTGAATAATAGAGTATTTCAATTTGTCCAAAGATTCTGTCATTGAAACCTTTAGTGCATAATTTTCATAAAAATGAAAAGTGTTTTTCCACAGTGCAGGTTCAGATTTAATAACTAAATAAATATCTAAATGTTAATTTGTTAAACTGACCTCTGGAATTCAAATAATAAGAAATTTATTTTATTCTTAGATATATTATATCTGTGCTGAATATGAGTGTCTCAAGCTTCTAATCCTTGCTATTCTGGAAGCTGGGCTTCAAAGCCAGCCTTGGCAAGGAAGTTTTGTGAAACACATCTCAATTAATCTCTCACACACACACACACACACACACACACACACACACACACACACACACACACACACACAGAGAGAAAGCCAGAAGTGGAGTTGTGGATCAAATGTTAGGGCACTGTCCTTGAGTGAATAAAACTAAGGGATAGGCCTTGAGTTCAAATCACAAGAACAACACACTCTCTCTCTCTCTCTCTCTCTCTCTCACACACACACACACACACAGACATGTACAATATTATGTCTAAATTCTTATTTTAGTTTGAAGAAATAAACAATATCATGAAAAGTAATATTTGTTGCATATCCTGCATTTTTGTGAAGTGCTTTTTAGTGGTTTTTAGTTTTCTGTTTTAAGATATAGCTTAGGTTATTAAAATTAATATTAATCTATTTAATAGTTATAATTCCTCATAAAACATTGGAGTACAACATTTGGTATTTTCTCTATAGTGTTAAGAAGTATTCTGAGTAAAAGAAAGAAATGAAGAATGGAAGAAAAAAGAAAGAAAGAAAGAAAGAAACAAGAAAGAGAAAGAAAGAAGAGAGAAAGAGAGAGGTAGGGATGGAGGGAAGGAGGGAGGAAGGAAAGAATTAAAGAAGGAAGGAAGGAAGGAAGGGACAAAAACAATTTAATTTATAAAATCTGATATTTAGCAGAACATAAATTTCATGTAAGTTAACTCTTCAGTAAATGCAAGGTTGCAATTGCCACTTCTCTGCATGTTCTCTATGCGTGAATGAAACCAACAAATGAGGGATCAGAAATAACCACCTGAATCTGTTTGCATCTGTAGTAAATATGTACTCAAATCTTTTTCTCATTTTCTATACATCATTAAATAACTATTTGCAAACAATTTACATTTAGTTATAAATATTCTAAAAATTGATGTAACCAAAGGATGTCAATGTATTATATAATGTGAACACTGGTATTTATAATGCTAATAATATTACATTCTTCATCTTATATTAATTATAAAAATTATATTATGTATTATTTCAGAGAAATTAGCATCCTCTAATTTTGGTGTCTGTGGGAGTCCTAATAGCAGACAGTAATTAAAATCAAAGGAGATCTGTATTTCTGAAAGCAATTAACTCATTGGAGAGTGTTCAAATACATCAGAAGGGCCTTAGAAATATTGCACCATGTTTACATGATTACCTATGATGTGATTCAAGAGCCACTAAACAATCGTACTTCACTTTGCCATTACTATAATTATTCCCATTGTAAGAAGAATCATTCACATAATTTACACGATATAGGTTTGTCCTTAAGTTATTATTTTCTGTGAAATAATATCCAAATGATACACTACACTAAGAGTTAAAGCAAAAGTTGCAAAATATATTGGACAATGTAACTCCTTCCAGATACACATTTTGAAATTGTATTCCCTCTCTGGTGACATTAGAATCAACTTTTCAGAGATGACCCTGAAATAATGATCCTGATAAAAGAAGCCCAATATAACTACTCTGCCATGTGAACATCCAGCAAATAAATTATAATGAACCAGAAAGTAGACCCCCCATAAGACAAGGAATTGCTTTGAATAACCATTTTTATAATCAATGTTCAAGCTTCTAGAGTATGGGTAATATACTCCTGTGTTTTTAAGCCACTTACGTTGAAGTATTCTCTTATAGCAGCCAATAGCTGACAAAAAGCAAAGGAATTTTTATTTAAATTTCAAATTTTCAGAAAAAAAGATTCATAATGTTTTATTATTGGAATTTGATTCTCCAAACCTCCAGGTAAAAAATATTTTTAAATGGGAATTGAATTGAGGTTCAACTCTCTATTCAACAATCATAATTAATTTTTTGAATATTTTAATATTTTTAACTACTTGTACAAAGGAGTTGCCATTCACTGAAACAGTTTATGGATACAGAGCATCTTGATCAATTTCACCCATTTCAACATTCTCATCCATCCCTCCCAATCAAGCCCAGTCTTTACGTATCTCAATATTATGTTATGTATGGAATTTCTTGCCATTTAACAAAGCAGTTTATGTGTACAATGCACTTGGAATTGTGTTACCACTTCAACATCTTCACCCCAATTTCACACTACCCCTTGCTTTGTATATTTCAATTCTGGGAAGTATGCAATGGTTTCTTTCCTATATTCTATCCTTTTCCCCTTCAATTTCCTACCCCTCTCACATTGCCCCCCACTGTCCTCTCTTGCAGTCCACATTTACTGGCATTTATTTTGTTGGGCTTTGACTTAATCTTTTAAGAGAATGATAGTATTTTCACACTACATAGACTCTGACACTTCAGATAATTCATTTGTATCTGTTTGCATACCATCCACTATGTTTAATAAATGTTTATAAATTTACATTTAGAAGCAGCTGCTATCTACCACAAGTGAGGAAACCTAAGTTTCTCTGGGTGCAGTTAATTTCACTTAACATTATTATTTCTGCGTGTTTCATTTTCTTTAAGAATGTTACAATATTATTCTTTCTGATGGATGAATGGAATTCGAATATTTATGTATATATATGTATGTATACATACATACATACATACTTGTAAATAGCGATCAATAAAAGTATATATGTCTTGTATATATATATATATATATATATATATATATATATACACACACACACATATATATGTAGGTTGCTTGATTTCCCTCATTTGTTGTATTAGAATGTGCCTATAATTCTACAAGTAAACACACTTGGATGGTAAAAGGGAAAACATTAGACTTGGACATGATAAATTATATGGGATTCTAAAACTTTATACAGTGAGATCAAATGGAGGATGCCCTTTGGAGAGGATCACAAAGGCTCAATAGCTATATCAATATTATCATATAAAATAATGTTCATCAAAATGATCTCCAAGAAATGATAATGAGAGTTTTATTATTTTGCTTTTTCCTTCTGTCTTCTGTTGCTGTTTTTATTTCTGTACCTTTGGTCTTATATGTAAGTTTGGAAAGGGCAAGGGGAAACACAGAAATGGTGGGACAAAAGGTGAACAAATGTAGCAGTGCTACTCAATAGACACTACATTGAAAATGAACTATACAACTTATGGGGGAGGGAGGTTGAAAGGGAAAAACTGGGAGAACATGAGGGAAGAAGTGACACTATTCAAAAGAAAGGTGCTCAATATCTGACTATGTAATTGTAACCCTTCTGTACATCATTTTTACAAATTAAAAATGGACTTCATAAACAGGCCAGAGTAGCTATACAAATATTAGACAAAATAGGCTTTAAATTAAAAGTGGAATGAAAGTAAAAAGAGACAAAGGAGGACATTAAATATTGATAAAGAAAACTCTCCATCATGGGGATATAACAATTCTAAATATCAATGCCCTGAATCCTAGAGCTCCCAAATTCATCAGACAAATACTACTTAACCTAAAAATATGCATGCATCCAAACACATTGTTGGTTGCTTGAACACATCATTCTTACCTCTGGACAGGCCATCCAGGTAAAACATTAGCCAAAAAATCTTCAGACCTAACTAACTACAATGACAAGCTATACCTAATAGATATCTACAGAATATTTCACCTAGCAGCATCGCAATATATATCCCTCTCAGCAGCCCATGGAATGTTCTCCAAAATAGATCATATCTTAGATCACAAGGAAAATCTGTGAAAATTCAAAAGTAAAAATGAAATTACTCCTTGTATCCTGTCAAACCATGATGGGACCAAATTAGATCTTGACATCAAAAGGCATTACAGAAAATTCTGAAACTCACAGAGACTGAATAACACATTGCTAAATCATAAGTGAGTCACTGAAGAGATATGGAGGGAAGTTTCAAGGTTTATGGAATTCAGTGGAAGTGAACACACAAAATACTACCTCCTCTGGGACACAAGGGCACAGGCAATACTCAGAAGAAAATTTATAGCTTTGAGTATGTACAGCAATAAATTAGAACAATCTTGAATCCGCACTAATTATGCACCAATAGGTCTTTTGAAAAACAGGAACAAGCCCAAACAAAAACCTGTAGACAAATTAAAGAAGTAAATAAATCAGAGTCTCAAAAAACATACAAGCAATCATAATTGACTTTTATATACTAGTAGCTCACAAATTCACCCAATGAATGTCAATGTAGCTATTTTCAGAGATAGACTCAACCAGCTCAAACCAGTGAACAAAAAAAATCTAGAATTCTAACAAGCAACATTCTGTTTGACCTTAAAAAATTCTCTGTTGTTATTATTAAGGTGATTTATAGAAGAATTGCAATTACATGAGTTAAGTAATGAGTACATTTCCTTTTATGAAATGTCTTCAGTTCTCTCATTTGTCCTGTCCCCATCCATGTGTTAAATAGTTCACTTTTATCAATGTTCAATGAACTCCACTGCTGCAATTTTTCACCCTTATCCCTAAAGCTCTGTGCCCACCCCCCACTTTCCTGAAGACGTACAATGAATACACTAGGCATAAGGTAAAGAAGACAGAATCATCACAAACTATAAAGAACAACAAACCAAAACAAAACAAGTCTTCTGTTTCTGTATCTCATAGTTTGAGTATATACAGCATGTTATATAAATATAATTGTTTTTTATCATTAAGTCAATTCAGGGATTAAGGTGTGATAACTTATAATGTTGCTTTCTATTTAATAATGCTCTTTATTTTAACATTAAAGTTGTAACACAATTCAAGTCCTAGTGAAATTTGAAGGTTCAAATTTAAATTTAAAATTTCAAAATGTTTAATACTTCCACTTTGGCAACCAAAATGAAAAACAGGGATGTTTTATCCTCAAGAATGTAATTATTTCATGTGCAAAAAAGTAAAATAAATGTAATATTAATTCAGTGGAAAAATAAATACTTATGCAATGCATCAATTCCATAGATTATGAGATCTATTGATAAAATTAATATAACTTGTAAAGTTGGTTTTTCGACATAACATCTTGTACATCTCATTGTTGCAATGGGTCCACCTGTATCCCTATTTAAACAATTTATTTTTCCCTTCCCCTCCACAAATTATACCAATGAGGAGATTGGAAGGAATGGGAAGGGGAAACAAAGGAGGAGGCAACAATGCTTGATATGAAATGTAGTCATTACCTTGCCCATGTAATTGTAACCGCTCTGTACGGTATTTTCACAATTAAAAAAATAATAAATAAATAAATAAAAATAAATAAAACCCAGGATTGGCAAAAATTTATTTTAAAAGAAAAAATGATTAAAACTCCTATTAAGTAGATTACTTAAGACATGAAGCAAGTGATAATATTCTTTTCTAGGTGAAGTTGATATAGAAATCAAAATGTAAAGATTCCAGAGTTCTGTGTGCTTATACGTGTCAATTTATACATATGCTTGACTCACCTCGACATTATATGAAGATAACTGAGAACAGAACTAGAATTAAAAAAATCACTCAAGGGCTGGGAAGGTGGCTCAGTGGTAGAGCACTTGCCTTGCATGCCTGAGGCCCTGGGTTCAATTCCTCAGCACCACATAAGCAAAAAGAAAAAAGCCGGAAGTGGTGCTGTGGCTCAAGTGGTAGAGTGCTAGCCTTGAGCTGAAGAGCTGAGGGACAGTGCCCAGGCCCAGAGTTCAGGCCCCACTACCGGACCCAAAAAAAAAAAATCACTCAAACGTTTAGCTTTATTTTGTGACTAAATATGTCTTTTTTATCTCTTTATTTTATTTGAAAAATCTGGTAATTTATTTAAGTCACATCAACAATAATGAGAAATACACAGCCCCTAGCTCCTTAAAAGACAATCAATAAGACAAAAAGAAAACAACAAAGAAAAAAATTGAACCTCATTTTGCACGTAGTCTTTGTATGTTGTGGTGATTTGTAACTGTAGATTATGTGACTATCCCATGAATCTGGGCTCAAATCACTAGGGCTACTGGAAGAAAATTTCAAATTCTATAGCAGCTAACACAGCTGTGCAGTTGTTTGTGGGTTTCACTACAGTAGCAGCTGGGCCTGAATTGTACAAAGGAAATAATTTTAGTGCTTTGAAGGCAAAAATGTGATGAAAAGCATACTTTTATCTTGTTAGATGAAATAAGAAGACCACACCTTAAAGCTTACTAAATGATCAGCCCTTTAAAGAACAGTGCCATTTTTAAGGAACTCTAGATCATTCAAGTCCTTCATTCCATCCACAAGCATTGTTGCCATTCACAAATCATTGCCAAAGTGAATTTCCGGTTCTTTTTGATATTTCAAATGGTTTAGGAGTAACAGAAACAATAATTCAAGTTGTTGAGAAAATTTAATTTAGAATAAGCAAGCAAATCAGATTCAACTCCATAGCATATCCTTCAGGAAAAATGAACTGAGGAATATGGCATGTCCTCTGTAATTTAATATTAGACATTAGGGCAAAATGCCAGAAGCAGACTCTACAAGGAAACCGAAGTCTTTGATAATATATATAAAAGGTTACCTAGGGAAAAGTAATTTTACTTACATTTTCTATTGTATGATAACATTTTTGTCTGCTAATGAGAGACTCAAAAAGATTTTAATTATGATATGAAAAATGTATTGACAGAAATGAATGAAATCAGGGAGTAGATGGTACAGGAGCTGGGTGATTCTTTAAATATTTTCATTATTTTGCATGATCTGGTATTTTTGTATTGTGGAAGTATGAATGTATTTTATATCTGTGCAGGAAAGGTTGATAAGTGTCTGATACCCAATGTCAGGAATCTAACCTGAGTCAGAGTGGTAAATATGTGTGTGTGTGTGTGTGTGTGTGCCTGCAAGCATGTATTTAGAAGGAAGAATCTTATTTTCCTCAAGGTATATACTTAATTGTATTAGTTATATTACATTAATGACAGCAGATTAAGGTAATTAACATTTTGACACATATGTTTATATTCCTATGATTGCATGAACAAACTAAAAAGTTATTTTTGGTGTATGAGTTTTGTGGAAGGTCAGCTGAAAGTATAAACATTTGGAATCTTGAGAAAGATACCAAAGGCAATCATTTCACTGTAGATCAGTTTTAGACAACACTTGCAAGGATATATAATCATATTTCAAAGTGCAACATTGGTTTATTTTCAAAAGCTACACTATTCTATAACTTTGTAGGAAAACAAATTAAATTATGGAAACATAAAAGTAATGTGATTATTTATTGCATACAGTTTTACACTTTAGTTTTGTCAAATCAAAATACCATTTATTTCTACTGTATAGGAGGAAAACCCTAAATATTACAGTTTAAGCCATATTTCATTTTGGGAAGCTTTGTCTGTATGAATAAGTTTATTTCTTTTGTTTCTGCTTTCCTATTCATAATTCTGTTTCTCATAGTATTATTCTAAGGACATTTTCTTTATCCCAATTTGGGGCTTGAATATAACTCATGCTCAGTTTGCTAACAGTAGTCAGTCTACCATTTGAACCATGTCTCCAGCCCAGAAATTTTTGTAGTTAATTGGAGATAGAACCTCATGAATTTTCCTACCATCTTGAAAACCATTATCCCCCAAGTCTCATCCTTCTTAATCACTAGGATTATAAATTTGAGTCATGGACCCCAAGAGTCAATGACTTTTCATGTCTTATAGATTCCACATGTTTGCTAGTAATTGTAATAATAAACTACCACAGATTGGGTAGCATTAACACTATAAATACATTCCCTCTGAGTTGGTGGAAATAAAACTCCAAGATCAGAGTTGCTTCTTCTGAGTCCTCTTTCCTTGGCATATTCAAGACCTTCTGCTTCTCTTGGAGGAGAGTTCAACTTCAATTCTACCTTTGAGATTCTGTTTCCAAATGCAGTCACTTTCTAAGGCAATGGATTTTTGATCTTTAGTGTGATTTCAGTAGGACAGTATCCAACACATAATATGTTACTTAATGGATAGGAGAAAATCTCTAATAGGAAATTATTTGGTTTGGGCATGGAAGTTATGCTATATTTAAAAAAATAACAAAAGAGGCAAAGGTTTTATTAGAGCTTGTAAAATGAGTATGAAGTCTTTACCTCAGACATACCAAATTCTTACCCTGACACACACTTAAATGCCTAGTGATACTGGATGGTTGAACCCAAAATCCTATACTTGTGAAACAGCATCTCTTTTATTGCCATACCAGCAGATTGTAATTTGGTTGCTTATTTTGAGGTAGTATCACTATGCCTGGGCCTGCTTGGACTGCGGTCCTCCTAACACAAGCAAAACACATTGCACCCAGCAAATGGTTAGAGTTTCTGAAACTTCTTTTTTTGTCTGGGCTTGCCTGGAACTGCAATACTCTAATCTCTGTTTTCTAAGTAGATAATATTGCAGGTTTGAGCCACTTTATCCAGTAAAAGTATACAATTTCAAGATATCTTGATATTGCCTATATTTGTGCTTAACATATATTGCTAAACTTAATTTAATTTTCTCCCTCTTTTGTTTAGTACTCTGAGTTGAAAACATTGACTTTCTTGATATACATGGCTTTGTTTTGGGTGGAATCCCATCACAATCCAAAAAATCTCCCAAAAAGTTTATGTCAAGAATCATGAAAAAAAGGCTTCAGGTTGGAAAAAAAACACTGATCCTTAACTTATAATTGCAGTATATTTATAATGTTAGTCAATGCTTTCTGAAGTATGAGAAGAGAAGGAAGACAGAAATGTGAAAGTTGTCATCTCTGTAGAATTTCTGTAGTTGTCACTTCATGTTATCTTTCTTCCTTAAGGCTTGCTTTATTAAAATCCTCTGAGGACTGGTAAGTTGGCTAGTGGTAGAGCGCTTGCCTTGCATGCCTGAGGCCCTGGGTTTGATTCCTCAGCACCACATAAGTAAAAAGAAAAAAGCCAGAAGTGGTGCTGTGGTAGAGTGCTAGCCTTGAGCTGAAGAGTTGAGGGACAGCACCCAGACCCAGAGTTCAGGCCCCACGACTAGACCCAAAAAATAATATAAAATGAATAACAACAACAACAGTAATAATAACAGGAATAAAAATGGTAATAACAATAGCAACAACCACAGTAGTAATAATAGTAACAATAACAGTAATGACAGTAACAATAACAACAGTAACAATAACACTAATAACAACAATAGTAATAATAGCAACAATAACAATATCAGTATTAATAGCAATAACAGTAATAATAGCACTAATAATAGTGTTAAAATAGCAACAACAACAATAATAGTCACAACAAGAGTAATAATAGTAACAATAACAACCATAAGAGTAATAATAACAGTAGTAATAAGAGTAACAATAACAACAACAATAACAGTAATAATAGCAAGAACAATAGAAATAATAGCAACAACAACAATAACAGTAATAACAACAGTAACAATAACAGTAATAACAATAGTAATAACAACAGTAATAATAACAATAGTAAAACAATAACAGTAATAATAGTAATAACAATAGTAACAACCACAGTCATAATAATAGTAAAAATAACAGTAACAACAGTAACAATAACAGTAATAACAACAGTGACAACAGTGATAGTAACAATAACAACAGTAATAATAATAATAATAACAATAACAATAGTAACAACAGTAACAATAATAACAGTAAAAACAACAGTAATAACAACACTAATGATAACAGTAACAACTGTAGTAACAATAGTATTAATAATAGTAATAACAATAGCAACTACCCCAGTAGTAATAACAGTAACAATAACAACAATAACAATAATAGTAATAACAACAGTAATAATAATAGTAATAACAACAGTAATAACAGTAACAATAACAGTAATAATAATAGTAATAATAACAGTAAAAACAATAGTAATGACAACAGTAATAATAACAGTAACAATAGTAATAACAATAGTATTACTAATAGTAATAACAACAGCAACTACCCAGTAGTAATAATAGTAACAATAACAACAATAACAATAATAGTAATAGTAATAACAACAGTAACAACAATAGTAATAATAGTAACAATAACAGTAACAATAATGGTAACAACAGTAATAATAATAGAAATAATAGTAATAACAACAGAAATAACAACAGCAATAATAATAGTAACATAATAGTAATAACAGTAGTAACAACAGCAATAACAACAGTAACAGTAGTAACAACAGTAATAATAACAGTAATAACAATAATACTAATAATAGTAACAATAGCAACAATAGTAATAGAAATAACAGTGATAATAACAGTAATAACAACAGTAATAATAATAGTATCAATAATAGCAACAACAACAATAACAGTAACAACAACAAAAGCAATAATAGAATTAATGGTAATAACAACAGTAATAATAGTATTAACAATAGTAATAACAATCGTAATAACAGTAACAATAGCAACAACCACAGTAGTAACAGTAGTAACAACAACAATCGTAATAGAAATAAGAGTAATAATAATAGCAACAACAGTAATAACAATAATAGCAACAGTAACAATAACAATAATAGAAATAATAGTAATAACAGCAGTAATAATAGTAACAATAACAATAGTAATAACAACAATAACAGTAATAATAGCAAGAACAACAGGAATAATAGTAACAATAACAACAAGAATAATAATAATAGAAATAACAGTAAAAACATCAGTAATAACAATAGCAATAATAATAATAAGAACAATAGTGATAACAACAATAGTAACAACAGTAACAACAACAATAACAACAGTAATAACAGTAATAAAAACAACAACAATAACAGTAATAGTAACAAGAACAACAATAGCAATAATAGAAATAACAGTAATATGAATAGCAATGTTAAGAGTAATAATAGTAATAACAATAGCAACGACCACAGTAGTAATAATAGTAACAACAATAATAATATCAATAATACAAATAATAGTAATAACAATAGTAATAATACTACTAATAGTGGTAACAATAACAACTATAACAATAATAAGTGATAACAATAATAATAGTAACAACAATAACAGTAATAATAACAATAGTAACAATAGTGACAACAGTAATAGCAACAATAACAATGGTAATAATGAAATAACAGTAATAACAACAGTAATGATAACACTAATAACAATAGTAATAATAATAGTAACAATAGTATCAAAAACAACAATAGCAATACTAATAACAGCAATAACTATAGCAATGCCAATAACAGTAATAGAAGTAATAATAGTAACAATAACAGTAATAATAACAGTAATAACAATACCAAGAGTAATAATAGTAAAACTGAGAGTAATAATAACAATAATGGCAATAATTGTAACAACAATGTAGACATAGGAGTAGGAACTATGGTCATAACCACAACAATAGGAGTAATAACAATAGTAACAACAATAACAGTAACAGTAATAAAAATAGTAATAACAATAGTAACAAAAATAACAATAGTAATAATAGTAATAACAATAGCAATAACAATAACAGTAACAGTAATAACAATAGTAATAACAATGATAGTAATAACAATAGTAACAACAGCAATAACAGTAACAACAACAATAGTAATAATAATATCAATAAGCATCATAGGAGGAAGAGGAAGTCAGGTGCCTGGTCTCCAAGGAAACCACCAGGAAACCGGAAGTGGCATCATCTTGGTGTCTCTATGGCTCCCAGGGGCCCAAGGCCCCACCCCAGGAACAGGAAACTCCATGAGGAAACTCTGAGCTCCACCAGCAAACTGGAAGTGGGGCCATCTTGGTCTCTAGGGCTCAGGGTCACTCAGGGGTCCAGAGAACCCAGGGTGCTGAGTTCAAGAACCAAGAGAGCCTGCCCCCCTTCCCTACTCCCACCCCCAATAACAAAGAAGAGTGGATGGATGGATGGATGGATGGATGAGTGGATGGATGCGTTGATGGAGGGATGGATGGATGGGTGGATGGATGGATGGATGGATGGGTGGATGGATGGATGGGTGGATGGATGGATGGATGCATGGATCGATGGGTGGATGGATGCATGGATGGATGGGTGCATGAGTGGATGGATGGGTGGATGGATGGATGGATGGGTGGATGGATGGATGGATGGATGGATGAATGGATGGATGGGTGGATGGATGAGTGGATGGATGGGTGGCTGGCTGGGTAGATGGATGAATGGATGGATGGATGGATGGATGGATGGATGGATGGATGGATGGATGGATGGATGGATGATGGATGGGTGGATGGGTGGATGGGTGGGTTGATGGATGGATGGATGGGTGGATGGATGGATGGATGGATGGATGGAAGGATGGATGGGTGGGTGGATGGATGGATGGATGGATGGATTGACAGACGGATGAATGGATGGATGGGGGGATGGATGCATGGATGCATGGATGGATGGGTGAATAGATGGGTGGATGGATAGGTGGATGGGTGGGTGGATGGATGGATTGAGGATGGATGGGTGGATGGATGTTGATTAAATATGGGTGGGATTAACATTTTCACACTTGAGTGACTTGGACCCAAGTCCTGACCTCAATGGAGTAGGTCAAGCTCTGTCTCTGTCTGTCTGTCTCTCTGTCAGTGTATATCTGTCTGTCTGTCTGTGTCTCCTTCTGTCTGTCTCTGTCTTTGTCTGTCTCCTCTGTCAGTCTGTCTGTTGGTCTACCTGTCCATGTCTGTGTCTGTCTTTGTCTCTGTGTCTGTCTGCCAGTCTCGCTGTCTTATTCTTTCTTTGTCTGTCTCTGTCTGTCTGTCTGTCTCACTCTGTCTCTCTGTCTCTGTCTGTCTCCTGTGTCTGTCTGTCTGGGTCTTGTTCTGTCTTTGTCTGTTTCTGTGTCTCTGTCTGTCTGTGTCTCTTTGTCTGTCTGTGTCTGTCTGTCTGGGTATCTGTTTCTCTGTCTGTCTGTCTGTCTCCTCTGTCTTTCTGTCTGTTGGTCTGCATGTCTATGTCTGTCCATGTCTGTGTCTGTCTCTGTCGCTTTGTGTCTCTGTCTGTCTGTTTGGCTTTGTGTCTGTCTTGCTCTATGTCTCTGTCTTTGTCTGTCTCTTTGTGTCTGTCTGTCTGTCTGGTCTGTTTGGGTATCTCTGTGTCTCTGTCTGTCTGTGTCTGTCAGTCTATCTCTGTCTCTGTCTGTCTATCTGTGTCCCATCTCTCTATCCCAGTATCTGTCTGAGTCTGTCTCTGTCTGTCTCCGTTTCTCTCTGCCTTGCTCTGTCTGTCTCTCTGTGTCTGTCTGTCTGTCTGTCTCTCTCTGTGTCTGTCTGTCTCACTTTGTCTGTCTGTCTCTGTGTCTGTCTGTGTCTCTTTGTCTGTCTGTCTGTGTCTCTCTGTGTCTGTCTTTGTCTCTCTGTCTCTGACTCTGTCCATGTCCATGTCTATGTCTCTGTCTGTCTGTCTCTCTCTGTCTGTCTGTCTGCTCTGTTTGTGTATCTCTGTGTCTCTGTCTGTCTGTCAGTCTTTGTCTCTGTCTTTCTGTCTCTGTTTGTCTATCTGTGTCCCATCTGTCTGTCCCAGTGTCTGTCTGAGTCTGTCTCTGTGTCTCTCTGTGTCTGTCTGTCTCTGTCTTTGTCAGTCTGTTTCTCTGTCTCTTTTTGTGTCTGTCTGTCTTGCTCTATGTTTGTCTTGCTCTGTGTCTGTCTGTCTGTTCTGTTTGTGTCTGTCTCGCTCTATCTCCCTTTCTCTGTCTGTCTGTCTCTGTCTCTCTGTGTCTGTCTGTCTGTCCGTCTCGGTGTCTCTCTTTCTCTTTCTGTGTCTGTCTGTCTGTCTTTGTCTCTCTGTGTCTCTGACTCTGTCCATGTCCGTGTTTATGTCTGTCTGTCTGTCTGTCTATCTCTATCTCTGCCTTGATCCATCTGTCTCTCTGTCTCTGTCTGTCTTTCTGTGTCTGTTTGTGTTTCTGTCTGTCTCTGTCTCTGTCTGTCTATGCCTGTCCATGGTCTGTGTCTGTCTGTCTTTGTCTCTCTGTCTCTGTCTGTCTCCTCTGTCAGTCTGTCTGTGTCTCGTTCTCTCTTTCTTTGTCTGTCTGTGTCTGTCAGTCTACTTCTGTCTCTGTCTTTCTGTCTGTCCGTCTGTCTCGTCTGTGTCTGCCTGTTGGTCTGCCTGTCCATGTCTGTCTCACTGTCTGTCTGTCTCTGTCTCATTCTGTCTTTGTCTGTCTCAGTCTGTCTGTCATCAGTCTACTTCTGACTTCTGTGTCTGTCTGTCTCTTTGTCTCTCTGTCTCTGTCTCCTGTGTCTGTCTGGGTCTCGTTCTGTCTTTCTTTGTCTGTGTCAGTATCTGTCTGTCTGTGTGTCTGTCTGTCTATGTCTCTCTGTCATTCTCTGTCTGTCTTTCGTGTCTGTCTTTCTCTGTGTCTGTCTGTCTTTCTCTATGTCTGTCTCTGCCTCTGTCTGTCTGTCCATCTGTCTGTCTGTGCCTCTCTCTGTGTCCATCTGTGTGTCTGTCTCTGTCTGTCTTTGTCCCAGTGTCTGTCTGTCTTGCTCTATGTCTGTCCATCTCTGTCTGTCTGCCTGTGTCTGTCGGTCTCTCTCTGTCATTCCGTCTGTCTGGCTCTGCCTCTGTCTGTCTGTCTGTCTCTCTGTCTGTCATTCTGTGTCTGTCTGTCTATGCCTGCCCATGTCTATGTCTTCTCTGTGTCTGTCTGTCCATCTATCTGTCTGTGTCTCTCTGTGTCCATCTGTGTGTCAGTGTCTGTCCCAGTGTCTGACTCTGTCTCACTGTCCCTGTGTCTGTCTGTCACTCTCTGTCTCTGGGAACCGCGCATGCGCGTTGCAGGGCAGCGCAGCCTACTCCCGCGCAGGCGCAGATCTGTACCCCGCAGAGCCCGGGAGCACACGCATGCATGTTCCTGCTCGGCGGGGGGCGGGGGGGGGGGGGGGGGGGAGGGACGGGGCGTGCTGGCTCATGCATGTGCGGTGCAGCGCAGAGGACCTCTCCCCCAGGTGGCACGCATGTGCAGTACCAACCAGAGCAACCGAGGGAATCCCACGCATGCACGCATCACATGCGCGGCCCGAACGGTACCGGCCGACTCACCCAGTGCGCATGCGCAATGCGGACGGAACCTCGATCCTCCGGGGTCCCCTAGGCACCTCCCGGCGGACTCACGCTGTGCGCATGCGCAACTCGACCCTCCAGGGTCCGCTCTGCGCCTCCCGGCCGATTCAATCTGTGCGCATGCGCCGTGGGTCCACACGCGGGAGGGCAGAGGGAACAAGCAGCCAAGGGACACGCATGCGCAGCGGCGCTCCGCTAGGAGCGCTAGGCCCCTCCCCGCATGCGCATTGGCGCAGGCTGGCTCAGCCCCTCCCAGCTGCCTAACCCTGTGGGCAAGCGCAATGGCGCTCCGCCAGGCCGGCTCAGCCTGTCCCCGCTGAAGAACGCTCTGCGCATGCGCAATAGCCATCCGCTGGGAGCGTTTGGCCCTTCCTCGCTAACCCTATGTGCATGCGCAGTGCCGCTCCGCCGAGAGCACGCGCATGCGCGCCCGCATCTTGGCGCCGGCTGATGACATCGACGCGACAGCGATGGCGGCCGCGCCCGGAAATGCAGCCGTGGCGGGGCCGCGGAGCGTCGCCGCCGCCGCCGCCATGGCCACAGCTACGCCGTCCGGATCTGGAAGCGGAAGCGGAAGCGCGCAGGACCCCTGAGGACGCCGACCCGGGCGGCCCCTGGATCACCCTCGGAGCCGTGGAGGCCTCCGGGATGCGGCGCCTTTAAGAGGCGGGGCCACGGGGAGGGCGTGGCTTTGGGGAGGGGCGTGGTGTCGCGGTGGGCGTGGCCTGCAGGGCGTGGAGCTGACTGGAGAGTCAGTGGGGGGCGTGGCCTGGAACAGAGGCTATTGGGCCGCTGGGGCTTGGGGGCGTGTTCTGGAAAGACACCATTGGGCGGCTGGAGGTAATGCCATTGGTCGGCTGGGCTGGTGGGCGTGGCTCGGAAGTAAGGCCATTGGGACGCTGGGCCTAGGGGGCATGGCCTGGCAGGGACTAGGCTATTGAGGGTCCTGCCTTTGGGGGCATGGCTTGGAAGTAAGGCCATTGGGTGGCTGGTCCTGGGGGGGCGTGGCCTGGCAACAGTGATGCTATTGTGTAGTCTGGGTTTGAGGGCGTGGCCTGGGCGTGCTGCCATTGGATGGCTGGCCTGGGGGGCGTGGCCTGGCAGGAACCAGGCCATTGGGTGCCATAGCTTTGGGGACTGAGCACCCAGCACCTCCCCATGGTGACCCAGGATGGGGAATAAGCCCCCAGTACCTACCCATGGTGACCCAGGACCAAGACTAAGCACCCAGCACCTCCCCATGGTGACCTAGGGCCAGTACTAAGCACCCAGCATCACCCCATGGTAACCCAGGATGGGGACTAAGTACCCAGAACCTCCCCATGGTGACCCAGGGCCAGGTCTAAGCACCCAGCACCTCCCCATGGTGACCCAGGCCCAGGACTAAGCACCCAGCACCTCCCCATGATGACCCAGGGTTGGGACTGAGCACCCAGCACCTCCCCATGATGACCCAGGGGAGGGACTGAGCACCCAGCACCTCCCCATGATGACCTATGGCAGGGACTAAGCACCCAGCACCTCCCCATGGTGACCCAAAGTGGGGACTAAGCATCCAGCACCTCCCCATAGTGACTCAGGATGGGGACTGAGCACCCAGCACCTCCCCATAGTGACTCAGGATGGGGACTGAGCACCTAGCACCTCTCTATGGTGCCCCAGATCCAGGAGTAAGTACCCAGCAACCTCCACATGGTGACCAAGGGCAGGGACTAAGCACCCAGCACCTCCCCATGGTGACCCAGGACCAGGACTAAGCACCCATCACCTCCCCATGGTGACCCAGGGCCTGGACTAAGCACCCAGCACTATCCCATGATGACCCAGGGCCGGGACTAAGCACCTAGCACTATCCCAGGGTGACCCAGGACCAGGACTAAGCACCCAGCGCCTCCCCATGGTGACCCAGAGTGGGGACTAAGCACCCAGCACCTTCCCATAGTGACTCACAGTATCCCCCAATCACCCAGCAGCATCCCATAATGACCCAAGACAGGAACTAAGCACCCAGCACCTCCCCAGGATGATCCCCAAGCACCCAGCACCACCCCATAGTAACCCAGGGCTGGGACTAAGCACCCAACACCTCATCATAGTGACCCAGGATGATTCCCAAGCACCCAGCACCATCCCATGATGACCCAGGGCTAGGACTAAGCAACCAGCACCTCCTCAGAGTAACCCAGGACCAGGACTAAGCACCCAGCACCATCCCATGATGACCCAGGACAGGGACTAAGCAACCAGCACCTCCTCAGAGTAACCCAGAACTGGAACTAAGCACCCAGCACCACCACCTGGGGAACAAGGACCGAGCCTAAGCATTCAGCACCTCTCCATGGAGACCGAGGATAGGAACTAAGCACCCAGCACCTCCCCATGGTGACCCAGGAACGGGACTTCACACCCAGCACCTCCCTACTGTTTACATGAGTCAGGTACCAAGCACCCAGCACCTGCCTATCACTAACTCAGGACAGGTACCAAGCACCCAGCACTTCCCCACAGGGACTCTGGATAATCACCAAGCACCTAGCGTCTCACGTGTGTGTCCTTTCCCTCCCCCTGACCCCATCCCAGGTTCTCCACGTGGCGCGATGACCGCTAGTTGTACAGGATGATGGACTGCGTGCCTGGTGGCAAACTCCTCAGCTACCTGCGCGCCCGCCAAGATCCTGTGCGCACTGGCCTACCTGCAGGTGAGCGGACCAGCAATGATGGGGGCCGCCCATCCATCCATCCATCCATCCACTCATCCATCCACCCACCTATCCATCCATCCACCTATCCATCCACCCACCCATCCATCCTCCATCCATCCACCTATCCATCCATCCACCCATCCATCCTCCATCCATCCACCCATCCATCCATCCACCCATCCATCCTCCATCCATCCACCCATCCATCCATCCACCCATCCATCCTCCATCCATCCACCCATCCATCCATCCACTCATCCATCCATCCATCCATCCATCCATCCACCCATCCATCCATCCACCCATCCACCCATCCATCCATCCATCCACCCATCCATCCACCCATCCATCCACCATCCATCCATCCAGAAAGTTCCGGAAAGTTCCCCCAAGATTCCAGAAGGTCCCAGAAAGCTCCAGAAGGTTTCAGAATAACTCAGCACATTCCCCAGGCAGGTGTTCCCTCCACCCAAACACACCCCAACCCTCCCACCCCCCTTCCTTGGCCCAGGAATGATTTTGGGGGGGAAGGGGGGAGGGAAGGAGGGTATTGATGATATTGGTATTGGTATTGATACTGATCCTCTCATGGTCTATTGATGATAGGTTTTCCCAGGGGATCTGTTTGATCTTAGGACTTGAGACGCTTCCAGGACAACCCATGGAAGGTTCTAGAAAGAAGCCAGGTCTGGGGCTGGTTTCTATTTCCTTCCCCCCCGCTTCTCCCCAACATCTGGGACCCAGTTGCGTTCATCCCTTGGGATTCTCCTCCATGGGAGAAGTTGAGGATGGATGATGACATCACCCCTTCCCATGATCCTTTGCGGTGACTGGTCCAGGGTCCCTTGACTATTCTTGTTGTTGTTGTTGATTTATTATGATGATTAGCTCATGTGCATGGTCTTGTCTTTCCCTTCCCCCCGCCCCAACCAAGCTTCTAGAAGCTTCTGGAACAAATTGCTGATGGATTTCCTGTGTGTGTGTCAGACTCAACCAGAACCCAGCGAATGGTTTCCTCTTCTCAACGCCTGGAAACCCCCACAAACTTCCTGGAAGGGGGGAGGGGGAGGGGTAATGGAAGAAATGAATAATGAATGAATGAATTCCCTCCTTCCTTCCCTCCTTCCTTCCTTCTTTCCTTCCTTCCTTCCTTCCCTCCTCCCCTCCTTCCTTCCTTCCCTTCCTTCCTTCCTCCTTCCTTCCTCCTTCCTTCCCTTCTTCCTTCCTTCCTTCCTTCCCCCTTCCTTCCCTTCTTCCTTCCTTCCTTCCTTCCCTCCTTCCTTCCTTCCTTCCCTCCTTCCTTCCTTCCTTCCTCCTTCCTTCCCTCCAATCCTTCCTTCCTTCCCTCCTTTCTTCCTTCCTTTCTTCCTTCCTTCCTTCCCTCCTTCCTTCCCTCCTTCCTTCCTTCCTTCCCTCCTTTCTTCCTTCCTTTCTTCCTTCCTTCCTTCCCTCCTTCCTTCCCTCCTTCCTTCCTTCCTTCCCTCCAATCCTTCCCTCCTTCCCTCCTTCCAATCCTTCCTTCCTTCCTTCCCTCCCTCCCTCCCTCCTTCCTTCCTTCCTTCCTTCCTTCCCTCCCTCCCTCCCTCCTTCCTTCCTTCCTTCCTTCCTTCCCTTCCTCCCTCCCTCCTTCCTTCCTTCCTTTCTTCCTTCCTTCTTCCTTCCCTCCAATCCTTCCTTCCTTCCCTCTAATCCTTCCCTCCTTCCTTCCTTCCCTCCTTCCTTCTTGCCAATCCTTCCCTCTTTCCCTTCTTCCTTCCTTCCTTCCTTCCTTCCCTCCTTCCTTCCTTCCTTTCCTCCTTCCTTTCCTGCGTCCAATCCTTCCCTTCTTCCTTCTTTCCTTGTCTCCAATCCTTCCCTCCTCCCCTCCTTCCTTCCTTCCTTCCTTCCTTCCTTCCCTCCTTCCTTCCCTCCTTCCTTCTCTCCTGTCCTCCTTCCTTCCTTCCTTCCCTCCCCTCCTTCCTTCTTTCCTTCCTTCCCTCCTTCCTTCCTTCCTTCCTTCTTTCCCTCCTTCCTTCCTTCCTTCCCTCCTTCCTTCCCTCCTTCCTTCCTTCCTTCCCTCCTTCCTTCCCTCCTTCCCTCCTTCCTTCCCTCCTTCCCTCCTTTCTTCCCTCCTTCCTTCCTTCCCTCCAATCCTTCCCTCCTTCCTTCCTTCCCTCAAATCCTTCCCTCCTTCCTTCCTTCCCTCAAATCCTTCCCTCCTTCCTTCCTTCCTTCCCTCCTTCCCTCCTTCCCTCCCTCCTTCCTTCCCTCCTTCCTTTCCTCCCTCCTTCCTTCCTTCCCTCCTTCCCTCCTTCCTTCCCTCCTTCTTTCCTTTCCTCCTTCCCTCCTTCCTTCCTTCCCTCCAATTCTTCCCTCCTTCCTTCCCTCCAATCCTTCCCTCCTTCCTTCCCTCCAATCCTTCCCTCCTTCCTTCCTTCCTTCCTTCCTTCCTTCCTTCCTTCTTTCCTTCCTTCCTTCCTTCCTTCCTTCCTTCCTTCCTTCCTTCCTTTCTTCCTTCCTTCATTCCTTCCTCCCTGATCCAACCCAGGGCCTAGGAGAAGCAGCGAGCTCGGGGCCCACAGCACCCATGCTGGTTGCTGATGGCTGAGTCCTTCCTGTGTGCAACGTGGAACAGCAGCTGGGTGGGGGGAGGAGGGGCGCAGGGAAACTGGAAGCCTCTGCTGCTGTGGCTTTTTTTTCTCCTGCAGGCCCCACATGAATCATGGCCTGGAGGAAGCTGGAAACATCTGGAAGGAATTAGCAGGAAATGAGACCAAGATGTGGGAAAAGCCTGCGCCTCCTCCTCCCCACTGTGGCTGCTGCTGCTCCACCTCCTCCTCTTCCTCCTCTTCCTTCCTTCCTTCCTTCCTTCCTTCCTTCCTTCCTTCCTTCCTTCCTTCCTTCCTTCCTTCCCTCCTTCCTTCCTTCCCTCCCTCCTTCCTTCCTTCCTTCCCTCCTTCCTTCCTTCGTTCCCTCCACTCCTTCCTTCCTTCCTCCCTCCCTTCCTTCCTTCCTTCCTTCGTTCCCTCCACTCCTTCCCTCCTTCCTTCCTTCCCTCCTTCCTTCCTTCCTTCGTTCCCTCCACTTCTTCCCTCCTTCCTTCCTTCCCTCCTTCCTTCCTTCCTTCGTTCCCTCCACTTCTTCCCTCCTTCCTTCCTTCCTTCCCTCCTTCTCTCCTTCCTTCCTTCCTTCTTATGTCTTTCTGTCTGTCTCTGTGAGTCTCTGTATTTCTGTCTCTGTGTCTCTTTCTGTTTCGCAGTCTGTTTGTCTGTCACTCTGTCTCTGTCCATTTGTCTATGTCTCTGTGTGTCTGTCTCTGTATCTGTCTGTCTGTCTCTGTCTGTCTATCTCTGCCTCTGTTCATCTGTCTGTCTGGCTATCTATGTCTGTGTCTGCCTCTTTCTGTCTCTGTCTGTCTGTCTGTCTGTCTCTGACTCCATTTTTCTGTCTGTTTCTGTTTGTGTTTGTTCATCTGTCTCTCTGTGTGTCTGTCTGTCTGTCTCTGTGTTTCTCTGTATTTTTCTGTGTCTGTCTCTGTCTGTTCGTCTGTCGGTCTCTCTGTGTGTCTGTCTGTCTGTCTTCATCTGTCTGTCTGTCTGTCTCTGTGTCTCAATCTCTATCTGTCTCTGTCCGTTTGTCTCTCTGTCTATGTCTCACTCTGTATTTGTCTCTGTCTGTCTGTCCATCCGTCTGTCTGTCTCTGACTCCTTTTTTCTCTTTTACCATTTCTCTGTCTCTATGGTTCTGTCTGTACGTCTGTCTGTCCCTGTCTGACTCTGTGTCTCTGTGTCTGTCCATTTGTCTGTCTCTCTGTCTGTCTCTGTCTGTCCATTTGTCTGTCCATCTGTCTCTGACTGTTTCTCTGTCTATTTCTCTGTCTGTCTCTGTACATCTGTCTCTCTGTGTCTGTCTGTCTGTCTATCTCTATTTCTGTCTGTCTCTGTTTCTCTTTGTGACTTTCTGTCTGTTTCTCAGTCTGTCTGTTTATCTCTGTGTCTGTCTGTCTGTCTCTATGTCCATTTGTGTCTTTGTCTGTGTCTGTCTGTCTGTCTCTGGTTATCTGTCTGTGTCTGTCTATCTCTCTGTCTCTCTCTGGGTCTGTCTGTCTGTCTCTGTTCATCTGTCTCTCTGTGTCTGTTTGTCTGTATCTCTCTGCCTATCGCTCTATGTCTATTTTTCTGTTTCTGTCTGTGTGTCTGTCCATGTTCATCTACCTCTCTGTGTGTCTGTCTGTCTCTTGTGTTTCTCTGTATTTGTCTCTGTCTCTCTGTGTCCGTCCATCTGTCTATGTCTGTGAGTTTGTCTGTCTGTGTTCATCTGTCTCTCTCTGTCTGTTTGTCTCTGTCTCTGTCTGTCCATCTGTCATTCTCTGTGTCTGTCTGTCTCTGTATCTGTTTGTCTCTGTCTATCTGTGTCTGTCTGTCTCTCTGTCCATGTCTGTCTCTGTTCATCTCTCTCTCTCTGTCTCTGTGTCTGTCTGTCTTTCTCTCTGTCTCTGTCTGTCTGTCTCTATATTTATCTGTCTGTATCTCTCTGTCTGTGTGTCTCTGTCTGTCTGTCTCTATATTTATCTGTCTGTATCTCTCTGTCTGTCTGTCTGTGTCTGTCTATTTTTCTCTCTCTGTCTGTGTCTGTCCCTGTTCATCTGCCTCTCTGTCTGTCTGTCTCTTGTGTTTCTCTGTATTTGTGTCTGTCTCTCCATCTCTCTCTGTCTGTGTGTCTCTCTGTGTCTCTGTGTCTCTGTCTCTCTCTGTTTATCTGTTTCTGTCTGTTTTGTCTCTCTGTCTCTGTCTGTCCATCTGTCATTCTCTCTGTCTGTCTGTCTCTGTCTCTCTGAGTCTGTCTGTCTCTGTTCATCTCTCTCTGTGTCTGCCTGTCTGTCTCTCTGTCTCTGTCTCTCTGTCTCTGTCTCTCTGTCTCTGTCTGTCTGTCTATATTTGTATGTCTGTATCTCTCTGTCTGTCTCTCTGTGTCTGTCTATTTTTCCTTCTCTGTCTGTGTGTCTGTCCCTGTTTATCTGCCTGTCTGTGTGTCTGTCTGTCTCTGTCTCTCTCTGTCTATCTGTGTGTCTGTCTGTGTGTCTGTCGGTCTGTTTGTGTCTCTCTGTCTCTCTGCGTCTGTCTCTGACTCCATTCCTCTGTCTTTCTGGCTGCGTTTCCTCTCTGTCTGTCTGTCTGTCTGTCCCCCCCTCCCCCCCGCCCCCCCACATCCCCTCTTTCTCAGCTCTGTGCCCCCCCACCCCACAGGTCCGGCCTTTTCCCCTTCCTCTCCCTTCCTCCTCTTCCTCCTCCTCCTCCTCCTCCTCCTCCTCCTCCTCCTCCTCCTCCTCCTCCTCCTCCTCTCTCTTTTCTTCCAGAACTTTCTCTTCGGCCGTTTCTCCCTCCCCCTCCCCAGCATCCCCCCTTCCGCGCCTGGCCTGGTGGGGAGGATTCAGGTCTCCCCATCCCCCTCTCCCCGACCCCACCCCCCTCTTTTTCTTCCCTGCTTCCCCTCCCTCCTTTTCCCACTGACCCCCCCTCAGCCCAGGCTGTGTGGGGCGGAGCTGAGGCTCAGGCCGCAGTGTGGCGGGGCGGGGACATCTGGGCCTGGGCGGATAAAAGAGGAGCCCGCAAGTTGTGCTGTGCTGTCTGGAGACACAGGACAGAGAGACAGACAGACAGACAGACAGACAGACAGACCAGGTGAGGGGGCCTGGACGAGGGGTGGAGGGGGGTGAGGGGATCTTGGGGTACAGGGGATCCTGGGAGGGGGGGAAGGGGGAGGTGGAGGGATTTGGGGGTTCTGGGGGGGTCAAGGAGGAGAGGCCAGGGGTCAGGGAGATGCAGGGGGAAACATGGTCAATCCTGGGGTTCCCAGGACTCCAAAGTTCATTGGGGGTAAAGCACAAGGAATCCTGGGAAGAGGGGGTCAAAGGCCCAGAGAGCAAAGGTCCTGGGGTGCAGCCAGCAAAGGAGTTCAAAGGTCAAGGAGGGGGGTGACAGGTCAGGGGAGGGGGGACACCTGGGACATGGCCAAGATCAGGGAGCCAAGGTCCTGGGGTGCAAAGTTCAGGGGTGAGGGGGTCAGGAAGAGGGGGAATGGGAAGTTCAGGGGTGCAGGGATCAGAGGTCACCAATCTGGGGGGTGAGGGAGGGCATCTGTCACAGGGGTGCTGGGTCCTAGGTTCCCCCAAGTTCAGAGGGGAAAAGCCCAGGGAGCAAAGGTCCTGGGGTGCAGAGTTCAGGGGGTGCAGGGGTCACAGGTCACAGTAATCTGGGGTACCAGGGTCCCAGGTCCCAGAGGTAACGGAAAACCCACCTTAGGGGTGCAGGGTGTCAGGGTCCTCCTCTTCCCCCTCCTCCTCTTTCTCCCGTCCTCCTCCTCTTTCTCTTCTTCCTTCTCCTCTTCCTCTCTTCCTCCTCCTCTTCCTCCTCCTCTTCTTCCTCCCCATCCATCCATCCATCCACCCATCCATCCATCTACCCATCCATCCATCAACCCACCCATCCACCCATCCACCCATCCATCCACCCATCCACCCATCCATCCATCCATCCACCCACCCATCCACCCATCCATCCACCCATCCATCCACCCACCCATCCACCCACCCATCCACCCATCAACCCACCCATCCACCCATCCACCCATCCATCCACCCATCCACCCATCCATCCATCCATCCACCCACCCATCCACCCATCCACCCATCCACCCACCCATCCACCCACCCATCCATCCATCCATCCATCCATCCATCCACCCACCCACCCACCCATCCATCCATCCATCCATCTGCCCATCCACCCATCCATCCATCCATCCACCCATCCATCCATCTACCCATCCATCCATCTACCCATCCACCCATCCATCCATCCACCCATCCACCCATCCATACATCCACCCATCCATCCATCCAACCATCCACCCATCTACCCATCCACCCATCCACCCATCCACCCATCCATCCACCCATCCATCCACCCATCCACCCACCCATCCACCCATCCACCCATCCATCCATCCATCCACCCACCCATCCACCCATCCATCCATCCACCCACCCATCCACCCACCCATCCATCCATCCATCCACCCACCCACCCATCCATCCATCCATCCATCTGCCCATCCACCCATCCATCCATCCATCCACCCACCCACCCATCCATCCATCCATCCATCTGCCCATCCACCCATCCATCCATCCATCCACCCATCCATCCATCTACCCATCCATCCATCTACCCATCCATCTACCCATCCATCCATCCACCCATCCATCCATCCACCCATCCATTCACCCATCCATCCATCCACCCATCCATCCATTCATCCACCCACCCATCCATCCACCCATCCATCCATCCATGAAGCCACGCCCCCTGTGGCTGGTCCAACCCATTCTCTTCCTCCTGCTTTTCCTCCTCTTCTTCCTCCTCCTCCTCCTTTTCTTCCTCCTCATTGTTATTACTATTATTCTCATCATAGTTATTATTATTACTGTTATTGACATTGTTGTTTTTACTATCATGGTTGTTACTGTTATTGTTGATCATCATTATTGTCATGGTTATTACTATTATGGGTATTGTGGTTATTATTATTGTTATTGTTGTCATGATGTTTGGGTTATTGTTATGATTGTTATTGTTGTTATTGTTACTATGGTGATGGTTATTATGGTTACTGCTATTGTTGTCATGATGGTTATTATTGTTATTGTTGTTGTCATTGTTATTATTATAGTTATTATTGTTGCCATGGTTATTACTATTATGGGTATTATGGTTATTATTGTTATTTTTGTTATTATTGTCATTGTTATTGTTATTATAGTTGTTATTGTTGTCATGGTTATTACTATTATGGGTATTATGGTTATTATTATCATTGTTATTGTTATTATAGTTATTATTATTGTCACAATGGTTATTGTTGTTCTTGTTCTTGTTACTGTGGTGGTGATGGTCGTTGGTGTATTCTTCGCCAAGCCTTCCTTGTTGCTCAGGAGGCTGAGATCCGGAAGATCGTGGTTCAAAGCCACTTCCACCCCCTCTCCCCGCCCACCCCCCCAGGACCAACCGAGAGACCCGGATCTCCAGTGAACCCCCCAACCCGGAAAGGTAGGTGAGGAGCTCCGGCCCCGGGTTCGCGTCCCAGGGTGGGGGGGTCTGATGGAGGAGGGAGGAAGAGGAGGAGGAGGAGGAGGAGGGTGATGGGTGATAGGAAGCCAGGGGGAAATGGGGTGCTGAGTACTTAGTACTTAGTCCTGGGGAGGGGGGAGAGGGGATGGACAAAGACAGAGACAGACAGACAGACAGGCAGAAGAGACACACAGACAGATGCACACAGATGGTCAGACAGACACAGACATGACAGAGGGAGAGAGAGACACAATCAGACAGACAGACCAAGATGTGCAGACAGACAGGGAGAGACAGAGACAGGACAGACAGACAGACAGACAGAGACACAGAGACAGAGAGAGACAGAGACAGAAGAGACAGACAGGCACAGACAGTCAAACTGAGCCAGGACAGATAGACAGAGACACAGAGACAGGAAGAGACAAATGGACACAGGCACAGACAGAGACAGACAGACAGAGATGGATGTGAGAGAAACTGGCACAGACAGACACAGAGAGACAGACAGACAGACAGACAAAGAGAAGAGACAGAAGAGACAGACAGGGACAGACAGGGAGAGACAGATGCACCGAGACAGATAGACATAGAGACAGACATACAGAGGCACAGAGAGACGGGCAGACAGACACAGACAGACAGAGACAAGTGACAGATGGAGAGAGGCAGAAGAGACAGACAGAGACAGGAAGATAGAGACAGACAGACAGACAGACACAGACAGACAAATATGAGACAGACAGATGTAGACATGGAGACAGGGAGAGACCGACAGAGGTAAACGGACAGACACAAAAGACAGACAGATGTGAACAGAGACAGACAGGAAGACACAGAGACAGAACAGACAGACAGAAGAGACACACAGACAGATGTAGACACAGAGACGGACTGACAGAGAGAGACACACACAGACAGAAGAAGATGTGCAGACAGACAGGGAGAGACAGACAGAGACAGGACAGACAGACAGACGGAGACACACAGACAGAGACACAGACAGACAGACAGGGAAAGACAGATGGACAGAAACAGAAGAGACAGACAGGCACAGACAGACAAACTGAGCCAGGACAGATAGACAGAAACACAGAGACAAGAAGAGACAGACAGACACAGGCACAGATAGAGACAGAACAGACAGACAGACAGAGATGGACATGAGAGAAACCGTCACAGACAGACACAGAGAGACAGACAGACAGAAAAGACAGAGAGAAGTGACAGATGGAGAGAGGTAGAAGAGACAGACAGACAGAGACAAGAAACAGACAGACAGCTGTAGACACAGAGACAGACAGGAAGGGAGATGGACAGAGATGGAGAGACAGCAACAGACAGAGATAGACACAAGCACAGAGAGACAGACAGACAGAGACAAGAGACAGACACAGAGATAAGAGACAGAGGCAGATGGAGACACAGACACAGACAGAGATAAACGGACAGAGACAGAACATACCGACAGACAGACAGATGGAGACAGGGAGAGACCGACAGGTAGACAGACAGACTGAGACACAGATGTGAACACAGAGACTGACAGGAAGAGACAGAGACAGGACAGACAGACAGACAGACACAAGAGACAGAACAGACACAGACAGACAGACAGACAGAGATAAGAGACAGACAGACTCAGAGACAGAGAGAGACAGATGGACAGACACAGAACAGATAGACACAGGGGCAGACTGACTGACAGAAGAGTCAGACACAGACTGAGACAGACAGACAGACGTCAGCATACAGACAGACATGAGACAGAGACAGACAGACAGACACAGACACAGACACAGACAAGTGACAGATGGAGAGAGGCAGAAGAGACAGAACCAAGAAGACAGAGACAGACAGACAGACAGAGAGACCAATGGACAGATAACAGACAGAGACAGAGAGGTAGACAGAGACAGACAGTGGGAGACATGGAGACAGGTGGAGACCAACAGAGATAGACGGACAGACAGACAGACAGATAGGGAGAGACAGATGGATAGAGACAGACAGACACAGACAGAGAGACAGAGACAGAGAAAAGACAGATGGACAGAGACAGGAAGACAGACACAGACAGAACAGACAGACAGAGACGGAGATGTGACAGAAACAGGCACAGACGGACAGACAGACACAAGAGACAGACATGTGAATACAGAGACATACAGGAAGAGACAGAGATAGAACAGACAGACAGACAACAGAAGAGACAGACAGATGTAGTTACAGAGATGGATAGACAGACACAGACATGAGACAGAGAGACACACAGACAGACTAAGATGTACAGACAGACAGACGGAGACACACAGAACACACACAGACAGACACAGAGACAGACAGATGGACAGAGACAGAAGAGACACAGACAGAGAGACACAGACAGACATGAGTCAGAGACACAGACAGGACTGACAGACAGACGGAGACAGTTAGAATCAGAAGAGACAGACAGGCACAGACAGACAAACTGAGCCAGGACAGATAGACAGACAGAGACACAGAGACAGGAAGAGACAGACAGACACAGGTACAGACAGACAGAGAGACAGACAGACAAAGAGAAGAGACAAAAGACAGACAGACAGACAAACAGATGTACACAAAGAGACATACAGGGAGAGACAGATGCACCGAGACAATCAGACAAAGAGAACAGACAGACAGACACAGGCACAGAGAGACGGACAGACAGACAGAGAGACAAGTGACAGATGGAGAGAGACAGATGAGACAGACAGACAGACAGAGGACACAGACAGAGGTAGACACAGAGACAGACAGGAAGAGACAGACAGACAGAGACAGACATGTAGACACAGAGATAGAGAAGAAACAGACTTAGACAGACAGACAGACAGAGGACACAGACAGATGTAGACACAGAGACAGACAGGAAGAGATAGACAGTCAGAGACAGACATGTAGACACAGAGATAGAGAAGAAACAGACTCAGACAGACAGACGCAGGCACAGACAGACAGATGGGCAGACACAGAGGAGACAGATGGACAAACAGACACAGACAGAGACAAGTGACAGATGGACAGAGACAAGAGTCACACAGACAGACAGAGACAAAAGACAGACAGGTACAGACAGAAGAGAAAAGAGACAAACAGACACAGACAGGAAGACAGATGGGGACAGACAGACAGACTGAGACAGAAGAGACTCAGACAGACAGATGTACACACACAGACGGACAGGAAGAGAGTTGGACAGAGACAGAGACAAGAGACAGATGGACAGAGTCAGACAGACATGAGACTGGTAGACAGACACAGGGAGAGACAGAGATAACAGACAGACAGACGTCAACACAGACAGACAGAGACAAAAGACAGAGACAAACAGAGATGTGGAGAAAGACAGACGTCAACACAGACAGTGATGGAACAGACAGACAGACAAGATCGATGGACAGACAAGAGACAGAGATAGAGAGACCCAGACAGACAGACGGAGATGTACAGACAGATGGAGACACAGAGACAGACAGGGAGAGACAGAACAGACAGACAGAGAGACATGAGACCAATGGACAGATAACAGACAGAGACAGAGAGACACAGACAGAGACAGACAGACAGACAGAGACACAGAGATAGGGAGAGACTGACAGAGGTAGACGTACAGACAGAGACAGGCAGATGTCAACACAGACAGAACAGACAGACAGACAGAGATAAGAGAGACAGACAGACAGACACAGAGACAGAGACACAGACAGACAGACACAGACAGACAGACAGGGACACAGACAGACAGATACAGACAGACAGAGATAAGAGACAGACAGAGGGAGACAGACATAAGAGACAGACACAGGCAGACAGACACAGAGACAGACAGGGAGAGACAGACCAGACAGACAGACATGAGACCAATGGACAGATAACAGACAGAGACAGAAAGGCAGACAGACAGACAGATAAGAGACAGACAGACAGATTTCAACACAGAGACAGACAGACAGGGAGACAGACAAAGACAGAAAGTTAAAGACAGAGAGATAGACAGGGAGAGACAGATGGACAGAGACAGACAGACAGAGTAGGCCTTCCCGGTCTCTTTTTCCTTGTGTCTCTCGACTTCCTGATCGTATTCCTGTTGGTTGGTGTTTTCCTTCTTCCTCTTCTGTCTCTTCTTCCTCTTCCATCTCCTCTTCCATCTTCTCTTCCATCTCCTCTTCTTCTTCCATTTCCTCTTCCTCTTCCATCTCCTCTTCCGTCTCCTCTTCCCTCTTCTCTTCCTCTTCCGTCTCCTCTTCCATCTTCTCTTCCATCTCCTCTTCCTCTTCCATCTCCTCTTCCTCTTCTGTCTCCTCTTCCATCTCCTCTTCCGTCTCCTCTTCCATCTCCTCTTCTGTCTCCTCTTCCATCTCCTCTTCCATCTCCTCTTCCGTCTCCTCTTCCTCTCCCGTCTCCTCTTCCATCTCCTCTTCCGTCTCCTCTTCCGTCTCCTCTTCCATCTCCTCTTCCTCTTCCATCTCCTCTTCCTCTCCTCTTCCTCTTCCGTCTCCTCTTCCATCTCCTCTTCCTCTTCCATCTCCTCTTCCTCTTCTGTCTCCTCTTCCTTTTCCATCTCCTCTTCTGTCTCCTCTTCCGTCTTCTTTTCTATCTCCTCTTCCATCTCCTCTTCCGTCTCCTTTTCTATCTCCTCTTCGGTCTCCTCTTCCATCACCTCTTCCTCTTCCATCTCCTTTTCCTCTTCCATCTCCTCTTCTGTCTCCTCTTCCATCTCCTCTTCCTCTTCCATCTCCTCTTCCTCTTCCATCTCCTCTTCCTCTTCCCCTTCCTCTTCCTCATGTCCATGTCCTTCTTCCTCTTCCTGTTCTTCTGATACATCTCCTTCTTCTTCCCATTCTCCTTCCTCTTCCTCCCCGTTGTCTCCCTGATCCCCACAGGTCACCTCACATCCTTGAACCTCCATCCCCGGGCCTCCAACTTCCAGCCTCCATCCCTGGCCTCCATCCTTGGGCCTCCACCCCCTTGGACCTCCATCTCCAGCCTCCAATCCTGGCCTCCATCCCCAGCCTCCACCCCATTTGGCCTACTTTCCTCTACCCCCCTGGGCCCCCATCCCTAGCCTCCACCCAATTAGGCCTCCATCCCTGGGCCTCCATCCCCAGCCTCCAATACCTCTGGGCCTCCTTCTCTGGCCTCCAACTTCCAGTCTCCATCCTCAGCCTCTACCTCTGGCCTCCACCTTCCTGGACCTCCATCCCCAGCCTCCATACCTGGCCTCTAACCCCTAGGCCCCCACCCCTGGGCCTCCACTTCCCCTAGGCCTCCATCCCTGGGCCTCCACCCCCTGGGCCTCCAACTTCCAGTCTCCTTCCTCAGCCTCCACCCCTGGCCTCCACCCCATTGGACCTCCATCCCCAGCCTCCACCCTGGCCTCTAATCCCTAGGCCTCCTTCCCTGGGCCTCCAACTTCCAGCCGCCATTTCCCTGGGTCTCCACACTTGGGCCTCCATCCCCAGCCTCCCCCCCTCCATCCCAGCCCCAGGATGGGGGCCCCCCACCGCTGGGCCTCGCTGCTGCTGCTGCTGCTGCTGCTGCTGCTCCTGTGCGGCCCTCACCCAGCCCCCGCCACCCGCTGCCCCAGGACCTGCGCCTGCTACGTCCCCACCGAACTCCACTGCACCTTCCACAGCCTCAGGGCCATGCCCCACGTGCTGGACCCCAAGATGGAGCGCGTGAACCTGGGGTGAGGCTTGGGGAGGGGAAAGGGGGGAAGGAAGGGAAGGAAGAGGAAGGAAGGAAAGAAGGAAGAAAGGAAGAAGGGAAGGAAGGAGGGAAGGAAGGAGGATGGAGGGAAGGAAGGAAGGAGGGAGGGAGGGAAGGAAGGAAGGAAGGAGGGAAAGATGGAAGGAAGGAAGGAGGGAGAGAAGGAAGGAAGGAAGGAGGGAAGGAAAGAAGGAAGGAAGGAGGGAGGGAAGGAAGGAAGGAGGGAGGGAAGGAAGGAAGGAAGCAAGGGAGGAAAGGAAGGAAGGAAGGAAGATGATGATGAGTAATGATTCATTATTCTTGACCCTGACCCAGAAACAAAAGTTCTGCCCTCCCAGCGCTGGTTTTCGGGCTGTTTTCCTGATTTCCTCTTCCTGTCCTCTCGCCTGTTGAATTAGGTTCAACCACATCCGGGTCCTGACCCACGCTTCCTTCCCCGGTCTCGCAAGACTTCAGTTGCTGCTGCTGCACGGAAACGAGATTGCGGACATCGCCGAGGGCGCCCTGAGCGACCTGGGCGCACTGCAGGTGTGCAGGGAGCGGGTGGAAGTGGGGCGGAATTGGAAGGAAGTGGAAGGAAGTTTGGCAGGAAGTGGGGCAGAAATACACAGTGAAGTGGGACAAAGTAGGGGAGAAAGTGGGGCGGAAGTTTGAGGAAATAGATATGGAAGTGGAAGGAAGTAGGGCTGGAAGTGGGAAGGAAGTTGGAGGAAGAAGGAAGTGGGAAAAGAGTAGGGAGGAAGGAGGGGGGAAATGCGGAGGAAGACAGGCAGAAATGGGGATCAAATAGCAAAGGAAGTGGGGAGGAAGTAGGGAATCAATGGAGGAAGTAGAGACGTACATGGGAGGAAGTCAGGGGCAGAAAGGAGGCGGAAGTGAGACGGAAATGGATAAGGACCTGGGAAGAAGTAGGGCCGGAAGTGTAGCCGGATGTTGAGTGGAAATAGGGAAGGAAGTGGAGCAGAAGTGGGTCGGAAGTAGTGAGGATATGGATCTGGAAGTGGAAGTAGGGCCGGAAGTGGGGTGGAAATCAGGAAGTAGGGAGGAAGTGTGAGGAAGTAGGGGCGAAAATAAGCCGGAAGTGGGGAGAAGTGGAAGGAACTAGGGGCGGAAGTGGGGCGGAAGTGGTTAGGATATGGTTCCAGAAGTGAGAAGTGGGGTGGAAATAGGGAAGGAAGTGGGGAGGAAGCAGGATGAAGTAGTGGTGGAAGTAAGGTGGAAGTGGGGCGGAAGTGGTGAGGATATGGATCCGGAAGTGGAGTGAAAATAGGGAAGGAAGTGGGGAGGAAGTGGGGGCGGAAGTGACCCAGAAGTGGGGAATGACATATAGCCGGAAGTGGGGAAGAAAATGGAAATAGGACCATGGGTAGGACGGGAAGTGGGGCAGAAATAAGGAAGGAAATCTGCAGGAAGTGGGAGGAAGTCGAGGCTGAAGTGAGGCAGAAGTGAGCTGGAAGTGGGGCAGAAGTGGTGAGGATATGGATCTGGAAGTGACAGGAAGTAGGGCCGTAACTGTGGCCAGAAGTGCGGAGGAACTTGGAGGAAATAGAGGCGGAAGTCAGCCAGAAGTGGAGAGGAAGTGACCCGGAACTGGGGCGGAAGTGAGTCGGAAGTAGGGAGGAAGTGAGAATGGGGCAGAAGTGGGACCAGAAGTGAGGAATGTACTCGGAAGTGGGAGGAAGTAGAGGCGGAAGTCAGCAGAAGTAAGCCGGACGTGGAGCAGAAGTGTGACAGGAAGTGGTATGGAAGTAGGGTGGAAGTGAGACCGGAAGTGGGGCAGAAGTGACCCCGAAGTGGCCCTTCGGATCCCGGGAACGCCCCCTTTCACCCCCGCAGGTGCTGAGGCTGAGCTACAACCAGCTTCGGGCACTGCACACGGGCTCCCTGCGGGGCCTGCGGCGCCTGTCCCGGCTGTATCTGGACCACAACCGGCTGCAGTTGGTGCTCCCGCGGGCGCTGCTGGGGCTGGCGTCGCTGCGGCTGCTGCGTCTGGACGGGAACTGGCTGGCGGCGCTGGCGCCCGAGGCGCTGGCCACGCTGTGCGTGCGCGGGGTACCGGCCTGCACGTTGCGCGTGCTGCACCTGGCCGGGAACCAGCTGGCTGCACTGCCCGCCGGCACCCTGGCCCGCGCACCCTCGCTGCGCACGCTGCACATGCAGGGTAACCCCTGGGCCTGCATTTGCCGTGCACGCTGGATGGAGGACCTGGAGGGGCGCGGCCGAGGTGAGCAGAGGGGGCGTGGTCAAGCACAGGCCAAATGAGAGTTCAGGGTGGGGCTGAGGCGATGCAGAGGAGGCGTGGCCGAACTACAGCCAGTGAGAAAGGACGGGGGCGTGGCTGGGCGTAAGTGAGTAGCCGAGTTCCCCCAGTCACGCGGGGCGGAGGCGTGGCCGAGGCGCCCAGGGTGGTGTGGCTGAGCTCCAGCCAGTAAAAAACGGCAGTAGCGTGGCTGGGCGTGGCTGGGCATTAGTGAGGAGCTACAGGGGGCGTGGCCAAGGTCTAGCCACTTAGGTGGGGCGGGGACGTTGCTGAGGCTCCACAGGGAGGGTGTGGCCAAGCTTTAGCCACTCAGGCAGGGTGAGGGTATGGCTAAGGCTCTACGGGGGGCGAGGCCGAGGTACAGCCAGTCAGGCGAGGTGGGCGCGTGGCTGGGCGTGGCTAAGCACTAGTGAGGAGCTACAAGGGACATGGCCTATCTCCTGCCAGTCAGTTGAGATGAGGACATGGCTGAGGTGACACATGGGGGCGTGGCTGAGCTCCAGCCAGTCAGGCAGGGCACGGGTGTGGCTGAGGCTCGGCAGGGGGCGTGGCCAATCTCCAGCCAGTCAGGCATGGTGGGGGCTTGGCTGAGAACCCCCAGGAGGGGCGTGGCCAAGCTCCAGCCAGTCAGGCGCGGCGGGAGCGTGGCCGAGGCTCCCCAGGGGGGCATGTCCCATTTCAGCCCCGCCCTTCTCCCATGCCCCCCTGCAGGCGTGCTGCGCTGTGGGAAGGAACAGGCGTGCGTGGCCTGCGCTAGCCCTGCCGCCCGCTGCGGCTTGTACCTGCGTCGCCTGCCTCCACGCATGCGCTGTCACCTGCCGCGCATCCTCACCGGCCCGGCGGATGGCGAGGAGCTGCCGGAAGCGGAAGTTTAGGCAGAAGAAGAGGAAGTGGAGGACGGGGAGGAGGTGGGCGAGGTGCGGCTGAGGCTGACAGACGCCCGTGGCCGTGCCGCCGGCCTTGCCTGCCGCCTGCGGCGCGCGCCTAGCGTGCCCGACCTCGACGTGCAGGCCCTGCCCCCGATGTCCCTGTGCGCGTGCGCCTGTCGCTCAGCGCCGCCCTCACCTGCTACGCTGACCCCGCCCACTTCGCACATGCCCGCCGCCTGCTGGGAGGCGATGACGACACTGATGATGTCGCGCTGATGCTGCGCTGGGACCCGGAGGCGCCAGGCCATGCCCACCCGGATAGGGACCCGGGAGATGGATCTGGGGAAGGCCACGCCCAACCCTCGGGCGGAGATGCTGATGGGGACAAGCTGTATCAGGACAGGGACCCGGATGTAGGCCACACCCACCGTCAGGGCGGAGACCCGGATGTGGACCATATGTATCAGGCCGCAGACTCGAATGTAGGCCATGCCCACCATCGAACCAGGAACCCTGATATAGGCCACGTCCTCCAGGGAGCCAGAGACCGTGATGTAGGCCCTGCCCATGCTCAGGACAGAGACCCGGTTGTAGGCCACACCCATCTGCAGGACAAATACCCAGATGTAGGCTATATGTATCAAGCCTGAGCCCCGGATGTAGGCCCCTCCCACCAGCAGGACAGACACCTGGATGTAGGCCCCGCCTACAAGCATGCCAGACACCCGGATGTAGGCCATGAGTATAATCAGGATGTAGGCCCTGCCCACCCTCAGGACAGAGACCCTGATGTCAATAACCCGGATGAGGGCCCCGCCCATCCTGAGGACAGAGACCAGGATGGAGGCCTTGCCCACCCTGAGGCTAGAGACCCGGATGTCCATGACACGGATGAGGGCTCTGCCCACCCTGAGGACAGAGACCCTGATGTCAATGACCCAGATCAGGGCCCCGCCCACTCTGAGGACAGACACCCGGATGTAGGCCCCGGGTATGACCAGGATGGAGGCCATGCCCACCCTGAGGCCAGTTTCCCGGATGTCCATGACCCGGATGTGGGCAAGGCCTA
Source organism: Dipodomys spectabilis (assembly GCF_019054845.1). NCBI lineage: Eukaryota > Metazoa > Chordata > Mammalia > Rodentia > Heteromyidae > Dipodomys > Dipodomys spectabilis. Next base: position 567,693 of record NW_024870780.1, read on the forward strand.
CCTCCTGGTGCACGGCCCTGGCGCGTCATCATCGTCGCCAACGTCACTTCCGGGCATGGTGGCCCGGCTGTGGGCGCGGCCTGCCTGGCTGCTGCAGCCCGAGCTGACACTGCGCTGGGCCGGGCTGCGTGGGCCACACATGCGTCTGACGTGGACGGCGTGCATGCGTGGCCCCAAAGACCCAGAGGACGCACTCTGGGTGACCCTCAAACCCCATGATGACCCCGATGACGTGCACGTGGTGACCCCGGGGCAGACGCTGCGGCTGCGCTGTACGGCGCAGGGCTCGGAAACACCACGCGTGGCCTGGACGCGGCCCGATGGCTCCATCCTGCGGGGCGATGAGGACGGCGGCCATGATGGGGGGACAACGCTGGAGATCCACAGGATGCTCCAGGCCGACGCTGACTGGTACCGCTGCGAGGCCCGCATGGGGCCCCGCGGGGAAACCAAGGCACGGTGCGTGGCCGTGGGCACGACGGGGATGGAGCCATGGGGTCCGGGGCCTACGCGGAGGAGGAAGCCATGGAATCCGAGGCCTATGGTGTGAATGAAGCCACAGGATCTGAGGCCTACGCTGTGAATGAAGCCATAGGATCTGAGGCCTACACTGAGGAGAAAGCCAAAGGATCCAGTGCCTATGGCTCAGATGAAGCCATGAGATCCGAGGCCTACACTGAGGAAAAAGCCATGAAATCTGAGACCTATGGTGAAGAAAAAGCCTACGCTGTGAATGAAGCCATAGAATCCGAGGCCTATGGTGCAAATAAAGCCATAGAATCCGAGGCCTTCGCTGAGGAAAAAGCTATAGGATCTGAGGCCTACACTGAGGAGAAAGCCACAAGCCCCGCAGCCTACACCCTGTCTGAAGCCACAGCCCCCGCGGCCTATACCCCGTCTGCAGCCCCGGGCCCTGCGGCCTGTGGCGGCTTTGAGGCCGCCATGATGGGCCGGGTGCAACGCGTGTTCGTGGTGGCATCACGGGCACCAGCGGCCACGGATCTGGCGTTGCCTGCGGGCATCGCGCTGCGGCTGGGCTGCCGGGCGGAGGCGGAGCCGGTGGCGCGCGTGGGCTGGCTGCTGCCGGGCGGGCACTGGGCCTGGGCGGGGACGGAGCTGGGGACGGACGGGGTCGGGGTCAGGGCGGACGGGACACTGACGCTTCCCACACTGGGCCCACGGCACGCCGGGCCCTATGTGTGCGTGGCCATCAACGCGCTGGGGTTGGCGCGCTGGGACGCTGACGTCAGCGTGGGTGGGGCGGCGGGGGGCAAGATGGCGGGAGACAAGATGGCGGAATCAAAGATGGAAGAATCCAAGATGGCGGAAAGCAAGATGGCCAAAAACAAGATGGCAGAATCAAAGATGGAAGAATCCAAGATGGCGGAAAGCAAGATGGCCAAAAACAAGATGGCAGAATCAAAGACGAAAGGCAACAAGATGGCGGAAAACAGGATGGAGGGAATTAAGATGGTGGATTCCAAGATGGTGGACACCAAGATGGCGGAATCCAAAATGGAGGGAAGCAAGATGGCCGAAAACATGACGGAATCTAACATGCCCGACGCCAACATGGCTGATTCCAAGATGGCCAAAAACAAGATGGTGGACACCAAGATGGAGGGAACCAAGATGGCGGAATCCAAGATGGAAGGAAACAAAATGGCGGAAGCCAAGATTGCAGAATCCAAGATGGAGGGAACTAAGATGGCGGAAGCCAAGATGGACGAAACGAAGATGGCAGATGCCAAGATGGCGGAATCAAACATGGGGAGAAACAAGATGGAGGAATCCAAGATGGAGGGAACCAAGATGGCCGAAAACATGGTGGAATCCAACATGGCCGACACCAACATGGCGGATTCCAAGATGGTGGATGCCAACATGGCGGAATCCAAAATGGAGGGAAACAAGATCAGGGAAAGCAACATGGCGGAATCCAAGATGAAAGGAATCAAGATGGCGGAAAACAAGATGGCAGGAATAAAGATGGCCGAAAACAAGGTGGTGGAATCAAAGATGGAGGAATTCAAGATGGAGGGAATTAAGATGGCGGATTCCAAGATGGTGGAGGCCAAGATGGCGGATTCAAAAATGGCAGATTCCAAGATGGCAGGCACCGCTGCGGAAGCGGCTGCGGGGGCGTCGCGCGGCGCTGATGTCATTGTTGATGCACCAAGCTCGAGCCCAGGCACCGGGGAAGCGTGGCTGTGGCGTCGGCGTCCTGCTTGCTGCCCCGAGCGCAGGCAGCAGCCGCGTCCGCCGCCTCCACATCTCCCTCCCTTCCCGCGTGCTGCCCCCGCCCGTTCGAGCCCGCCTAGCCGCGCCGCCCGTGGCCACCATTGGCTGCCGAGCACATCCAGCCCGAGCACTGGGCGCGCATCCTGGCGCGCGCGCGCGGCCACAGCACGGGTGACTTCCGGGCCCCGCCCGCCCTGCTTCTGGTCTCCACGGAGACCTCCCCGCTTCCGGCGTTCACACTTCCGGTTTCCACACTTCCGGTTTCCACACAAATATCCCCACTTCCGGTCTCTGTGTCTTCCGCCGACCCACTTCCGGTCTCCACTCGGACCTCACCACTTCCGGTCTCCACTCAGACCACCCCACTTCTGGTCTCCACACTGCCGGTTTCCACTCGAACATCACCACTTCCTGTCTTCACCACTTCCGCCTACCCACTTCCGCTCTCCCCGCAGACCTCCCCACTTCCAGTCTCCACTCAGACCCCCGCACTTCCTGTTTCCACACTTCCAGTTTCCACTCAAAAATTCCTACTTCCGGTCTCCACTCGGACCACCCCACTTCCGGCTTCCACACTTCCGGTTTTGTCTTGAACATCCCCACTTCTGGGCTCCACTCGCAGATCTACACTTCCGGTCTCCACGCGGAGATCCCCACTTCCGGTCTCCATTCGGACCACCCCACTTCCTGTTTCCCCACTTCCGGCCTCCACTACTTCGGCCTACCCACTTCCGTTTTCGACTGAGAGGTTCCCACTTCCGGCTTCCACACCTCCGGTTTCCCCACGGACCTCCCCACTTCCGGTCTCCAGTCGGAACACCCTACTTCCTGTTACCACTCGGAGAGCCCCACTTCTGTCTTCCACACTTCCAATCTCCCCACGGACCTCTCCACTTCCGGTTTTGACACGGACATCCCCACTTCCGGCCTCCACCCCTCGACCATCCACTGCTCCGACCTCTGCGCTTCCGTCCTCCTCACTTCCGGCCTCCTCACTTCCAGCCTCCTTACTTCCGGCCTCTAGGAGGCCTGGTGGCGGCCGCAGGTGGGAGCGACAGCACAAAGCCCACTGTGCCCTGCCGGGACCCACGGCGAACCCCCGTGACCCCGTGGTCACGACCCTGCATGGCCGTGCCCCGGATGCCCTCCTTTCCCGTCCTGCGGCTTCCCCCAACGGTGACCCCGGGACCTTTGACCCGCGACCCCCGGCCCCGCCCGCCGTGACCCCGCCCTGTGGTGCCTGGAATGAGCTAGAAACGGGTGAGCCTCAGTTTACCCATCTGTCTCCTGCAGGCTCTTGGTGTGGGGGCGGGGGACTGAGGGGAGCCAAATAGGAGGTGGAGGTTAGAGGTCACAGGGAAGATACAAGACGGTCAGAGGTCACGGGGAGGTTAGGGGTCAGAGGGGGTCAGAGGTCACAGGGAAGTCAGGGGTCACAGTAGGGTCAGCGGTTGCAGAGAGGTCAGAGGTCATGGAGAGGTCACGGGGAGGTGAGAGGCCATGGGCAGGAGAGAAGTGGATGGGAGGTCAAAGGTCATGGGGAACTCAGGGGTCATGGAGAGGTCACGGGGAGGTTTCGGGAGGGTCACTGGGAGGTCAGAGGTCATGGGGATGCCAGGAGTCACAGGAGGTCAGAGGTCACAGAGTAGTCAGAGGTCACGGAGAGGTCACATGGAGGTCAGGGGTCACTGGGAGGGCAGAGGGCATGGACAGGTCAGAGGGCATGGGAACGGGAGGGGCGAAGTCCTTTACTCTGTCTGTCTGTCTGTTGTCTGTGTTCCTGGCCGTGTGTGGCACAAGATGACTGGGGAGACAAACACACACGCACAGACAGACAGACAGACAGACAGACATAGAGCAGACAGATAGATAGAGGGACGGATGGATAGACAGAGAGACAGACAGACAGATAGGTGGATAGATGGATGAATGGACAGATAGAGCCATAGAGAGACAGACAGACAGATTGACAGAAGGACGGATAGACAGGTAAACAGACAGTAGACAGACAGATGGACAGATAGATAGACAAACAGATAGACTGATAGATAGATAGATAAACAAATGGACGGATAGACAGAGCCATAGACAGACAGACAGAGAGATACATGGACAGATGGATGGAGAGACAGACAGACATGGAAACATACATGATTGGATGGATGGATAGATAGGTAGACAGACAGACAGCTGGATGGATAGATAGACAGACCAATGGACAGATAGACAGACAGAGCCATAGACAAAGAGATACATGGACAGATGGATGGGTAGACAGACAGACAGACTGATGGATGTATAGACAGATAGGTAGACAGACACCAGACAGACGGATGGATACAGAGACAGGTGGACAGATGGACGGACAGAAGGAGGGATAGACAGGTAGACAGATAGTAGATAGATAGAAGGACAGATGGACAGATAGATAGGTAGACAGACAGACAGATAAACCAATGGACAGATAGACAGAGCCATAGAGAGACAGACAGACAGACAGAGAGATACATGGACTGATGGACGGATAAACAGACAGATAGACTGATGGACGGATAGACAGAGCCATAGACAGACAGACACCAGAGACATGGACAGATAGATAGAAAGAGACAGACAGACAGACCGACCAATGGAAGGATGGACAGACAGAGCCATAGAGAGACAGACAGACAGAGAGATACATGGACAACTGGATGGATAGACAGACAGATAGAAACATACATGGTTGGATGGATGGATAGGTAGACAGACAAACAGACAGACAGACAGACAGACAGATAGAGAGACAGACAGACAGACCAATGGACGGATAGACAGAGCCATAGAGACAGATAGACAGAAGAATGGACAGAGAAACGAACAGATGAACAGATGGATAGATGGACCAATGGACAGATAGACAGACAGAGGCATACACAGTCAGAGAGACAGATGGACAGATGGATGGATAGACAGATGGGTGGATGGATGGATGGATTGAAAGAGATAACATGGACAGGTGGGTAGACAGATAGGTAGACAGACACCAGACAGACAGGCAGACAGATACATAGAGAGACAGGTGGACAGACAGATGGACAGATAGCTAGATGGATGGACCAGTGGACAAATAGACAGAATCATAGATAGAGCAATGGACAGATAGACAAACAGAGCCATAGACAGAGAGAGAGAGAGAGATGGACAGAAGGAAGGATACACAGGTAGGTAGACAGACAGTAGATAGATGGATGGACAGATGAATGGACAGACAGATACATCGGTGGACGGAGCGACACAGACACATGGACAGATAGACGGATGGACTGATGGATGGATAGACAGATGGACAGAGAGACAGAGGGACAGACAGATGGACAGACAGACAGACATAGACAGACTGACAGAAAGATGGATAGACAGACAGAAAGATGGACAGCCGGACGGACAGACAAAGGGACAGAGCACTGTCTCCGACCAGCACAGGGGCCCTTATCCAACACCCTGTCCCTTTGTCCCTCCCTCCGTCCGTCTGTCCATCCCCAGGCATGGAGCTGACCCCAGCGGCACCCGACACGCGTGGGACGGACACGAGTGGATCTGACGCTGGCACGATGGACACGCATGGAAATGTCACATGTGGATCTAAAACTCACATGATGGTCATGCGTGGAAAGGACAGGCGTGGACCTCACAGGAGCAAACTGGACACGCGTAGGCCTGCCACTGACTTGATGATCTCGTGTGAAAATGTCACACATGACATGGACACGATCAGATCCCTTCCACACTCACTGGACACGCGTGAAACTCACATAACTGCATCTGACATGCATGTAAATGTCACATGTGTAAATGTCACGCGTGAAAGGGACACGATCATGTCCGTTATTCATAGGCTTAACCCCAGTGGAAATGTCACGCGTGGATCTGACTCACAGATGATGGTCACAAGTGGAAATGTCACGCGTGAAAGGGACACAATCAGACCCCTTCTGCGTGGACTTGAAACTCTTAGAATGCACATATGTGGATCGGACACGCATGCAAATGTCACGCTTGGATATGACAGGCGTGGAATGGACACGATCAGGTCCATTATTCATAGACCTGACACGCGTGAAAACATCACGCGTGAAAATGTCATGCATGGAATGGACGCGATCAGGTCCCTTCTGCATGGCCCTGATACTCTTGGACCGCAGATGCATGGATCTGACACACGTGTAAATGTCACGCGTGAATCTGACACTCACACAATGGTCACACGTGGAAATATCACTCGTGAAAGGGACACGATCACGTCCCTTCCACACTCACCTGATACACATGAAGCACGCATGCGTGGCTCTGACACACGTGGAAATGTCATGCACGCCTCCCCCGCTCCCCCCGTGCTGCACGAGGCGCCCACGGAGTTCGTGTCGGCCCACGCGGGCCTCACCCTGCACCTGCCCTGCACAGCCTAGGCCTGTTCCCCTGCGGCCCTGCACTGGCGTCTGCCTGACAGGACCCACGTGAGACCCGTGCATGCGAACACGCACCCTCGACTCAGCGACGTCTACGTCCTCCCCAATGGCATGCTGGTGCTGCGCCGCCTGCAGGCCCCGCTCCATGCAGGTGAGTGCGAGTGCGTGGCCGCCAACGCGCTGAGCAGCGCGAGACGCACTGTGCACGTCGAAGTCACGCCCGCGCACGCGCGTCTCCCCCCCAGCGTCCAACCCCGAGGCCCGCTCGCCACATGCGTGCCCCACGGTGCTGACCTCACGCTGCACTGCCACGCGCGCGGGGACCCCGCCCCATGCGTATTCTGGAGGCTGCCAGATGGGCGCCTGGTGGATGCTGGGAGCAGGTGAGTGTGGGAAGTGGGGGGCATCCATCCACACACCCGTGCATCTACCCATCCACACATCCATCCATCCACTCATCCATCCACCCATCCATCCACCCATCGATCCATCTGTCCACCCACCCATCCACCCTTCCATCCATTCATCCCTCCATCCATCCATCCATCCACTCATCCACCCATCCATCCATCCATCCCTCCATCCATCCACCCATGCACTCATCCATTCCCCCACCCATCCACCCACCCATCCGTCCACCCATCCATCCATCCATCTACCCATTCATCCGCCCATCCATCTACCCATTCATCCACCCATCCATCTACCCATCCATCCACCCATCCATTCATCCACCCATCGATCCACTCATCCATCCACCCATCCATGCGTCCATCCATCCATCCACACATAGTTGGGATAAAGATGATACCCCTTGATAGATAGTTAATTGATAGAGGATGGATTAGACAGATGACATAGACACAGTAGACCATAGATAACAAATCGATTATCGATTAAATATTGATAGAGATGAGGTGGGGATGGTAGATCCATTAGCAGTGAATAGGTAATTTATAGGTCCTGGCTTGCCAGATCGCAAGGTAGAACCCTAGTGATCGATCATTGATAGATGATCGATCAGGGATCGATACAAGATGAGTATTGGATGCATATGTCACATGTGCGAATAACTAACATTGGCTTCAAGTTTGTCTTCCCTTCCTTATGGTCTTTCCTCCTATTACTTCCTTCCCTCCTTCCTTCCCTCCTTCCCTCGTTCCTTCCTTCCCTCCTTTCTTCCTTCCCTTCTTCCTTCCTTCCTTCCCTCCTTCCCTTCTTCCTTCCTTCCCTCCGATCCTTCCTTCCTTCCCTCCAATCCTTCCTTCCTTCCCTCCAATCCTTCCTTCCTTCCATCCTTCCTTTCCTACATTCCCTCCTTCCTTCCAATCTCCCTTCCCTACATTCCCTCCTTCCTTCCCTCCAATCCTTCCTTCCCTCCCTCCAATCCTTCCTTCCCTCCAATCCTTCCTTCCTTCCTTCCCTCCCTCCAATCTTTCCTTCCTTCCCTCCAATCCTTCCATCCTTCCTTCCCTCCAATCCTTCCTTCCTTCCTTCCTTCCTCCAATCCTTCCTTACTTCCCTCCAATCCTTCAATCTTTCCTTCCGTCCAATCCTTCCTTCCTTCCCTCCGATTCTTCCATCCTTCCTACCCTCCAATCCTTCCTTCCAATCCTTCCTTCCAATCCTTCCTTCCCTCCTTCCTTCCCTACATTCTCTCCTTCCTTCCCTCCAATCCTTCCTTCACCCTTCCCTCCTTCCTTCCCTCCTTCCTTCCTTCCTGCTCTCCCTCCCTCTCCCCTCCCCAGCTCTGACATCCGGGTCCGCGCCTTTCCCAACAGCACGCTCTCCGTGCGTCCGGTGACGTCACGCGACGCAGGGGAGTACGTATGTGTGGCGCGCAACGCGGCGGGCGACGCGCATGCACGGCTGCGCGTGGAGTTGGCGGCTGGGCCAGGCGCCTCCTATCTGCAACACAGGCTTCCCGTGACCCCCGTGACCCCCGTGACCCAGGACGCCGATCCCAGGGAGGACTGTGCTGCCCACCACTGCCTCCACGTCCCATCCGGTGTCCTGGGAGATCAGGATGTTCGGGTCGCGAGGCCTGATGGGAGTGTGGGGATCTGGGACCTGGGGCCTGGGTTAGACCTCGGATGTGTGACCACGGGTGGGGGGGCGGAGCCTGGGGCGGGTTCTTCCTCTTCCTCTCAGTCACTTCCTTCTTCCTCTTCCTCTTCATTTCCTGTTTCCTCTTCCTTTCCTTCTTCCTCTTCCTCTCAATCACTTCCTTCTTCTTCCTCTTCCTCTTCCTCTCAACATCATTCAACTTCTTCTTCCTCTTCCTTTCCCTCTTCCTCTTCCTTTCCTGTTTCCTCTTCCTTTCCTTCTTCCTCTCCATCTCTTCCTTCCTCTTCCTCTCACCATCCTTCATCTTCCTCTTCCTCTGCTTCCTCCTCTACTTCTTTTCCTTCTTCCTCTTCCTTTCCTTCTTCCTCTTCCTTTCATCCCTTCCTGTTCTCTTCCTCAATCTCTTCCTTCTTCCTCTTCTTCCTTTCCTTCCTCTTCCTCTTCTCAGTCTCTTCCTTCTTCCTCTTCTTCCTTTCCTTTCTCTTCCTCTTCTCAGTCTCTTCCTTCTTCCTCTTCTTCACATTCTTTTCCTGCTTCCTCTTCTTTTCCTTCTTCTTCCTCTTCTCCATCTCTTCCTGCTTCCTCTGTTTCCTCTTCTTCCTCTTCCTTTCCTTCTTCCTCTTCTTCCTCTCCCTCTCAGTCTCTTCCTTCTTCCTCTTCATTTCCTGTTTCCTCTTCCTCTTCACTTCCTGGTTCCTCTTCACTTCCGGCTTCCCCTTCGCTTCCTGCTTCACTTCCGGCTTCCCCTTCACTTCCTGCTTCACTTCCTGCTTCCTCTTCGGCTCCCACTTCCGCTTCCTCCCCACTACCCCCCCGAGCTCTACGTCCCCTACAGCGCCCCCGTGACCTTCACGTGCCCCCGTGACCCAGGGGTCGCGTGCAGTGACCTGGCTGACGCCGGCCTCGCAGCCCGTGGCCTTCACTTCCGGCCCGGAGGACACCCACTTCCGGGTGCTGGCAGACGGGTGTCTGCGCCTGCGGGGGGCACGGCGGGCCGATGCAAGCACGTGCACGTGCATGGCGGGGTGGGGCTGGCGCGACACCGTGCGCCTACACGTGCAGCTGCGGGCGCCGCGCATCCGGGTCACGCCTGACGTCCATGACGACGTGAACGACGACATCCGGGTCTCCCCCGTGGTGCGTCTGCACGTGCGCTGCCAGGCGGATGGCGTCCCCGAGCCCCGCCTGCTGTGGGAACTTCCGGGCGGGCTGGTACTTCCAGTCCCGTATCGCAGTCGCACGGGGGGAGGGATCAGCGTGGATGCGCGCGGGACGTTGGAAATCCCGGATGTGCCTGCGCTGCGCAGCGGTGGCAGCTACGCTGTGGCGTGTGTGGCGCGCAACCCGGCGGGTGAAGCCCAGATGTGGGTGCAGCTGCCGCCCTGGTGGGCGCGGGCTCTGCGCCCTGTGGCGTCGGCTCCGCCCTCTGAGGCGTTGACTCTGCCCCCTGGCGCGCCAGCTCCGCCCAGTCACACGCCTGCCCTGCCATCTTGGGCGCTGGCTCCGCCCCCTGGTGCGCTGGCTCCGCCCTCTGAGGCAGCTCCGCCCCCTGCCCCGCCTGCCCTGCCATCTTGGGCGCTGACTGCTCCCTCTGAGGCATTGACTCCTCCCCCTGTTGCGCCGGCTCCACCCCATCACGCGCCTGCCCCGCCATCTTGGGCGCTGACTCCGCCACCTGGGGCGGCGTCGGGGGCAGCACTGCGTGTGGCGCTGGGCGGCAGCTTCCAGCTGCGCTGCCCCACCTCCACGCTTCCGGTGTCCTGGCGCCTGCCTGGCGGGCTGGTGCTGCGTGGGCTGCAGAGGCATGGCCGCTTCACATTGGGCGCCAACGGCAGCCTGGAGGTGCGCGCCGCCTACGTCTGCCACGCCCACCCCGGGGCGCCGCCCGGACACGACCCCCGTGCGCCGGAGACCTGGATGTTCAGCTTCATTCCCACCACTAGGCCGCTGGGTGCCATGGCAGGGCAACGGACTGAGGAGACCCGGATGTGGGGCTTCATTCGCGCCGCTAGGCCGCGGCGTTCGGTTGCCGGGCAACCAAGTGAAGATACCAGGACGTTGGGCTCCACCACAGCGTCTAGGCCTCTGCCTTCGGTTGCCAGGCAACAGACCAAGAAGACCCGGATGTGGGGCTTCATTCCTGCCTTTAGGCCACTGGGTTCGGTTGCCGGGAAAGCGTGTGAGACCCGGATGTCCGGCTCCAGCAAGACTCCTGGGCCCCAGCCGGAAGATGCCGGGATGTGGGGCTCCAAACCTGCGTGTGCTGTACAGAAGCTGCAGTCCGACCAGAGGCCACGGAGAGGCTAGGACCCGGATGTGGACTGGGAGGGACCCGGATGTGGACTGGGAAAGACCCAGATGTCACCTATCTCTGGGTCCACTGAGGGGCCAGGACCCGGATGTGGACTGGGAGAAACCCGGATGTCACCTATCTCCGGGTCCACTGAGGGGCCAGGACCCGGATGTGGACTAGAAGGGACACGGATGTCACTTTCTTCCATGTCCACTGACCTGGATGTGGCATGGAGGAACCGGATGTCACTTTCCTCCAGATGCACTGATGGGTCAGGACCCGGATGTGGACTGGGAGGGACCCGGATGTCACCCTCATTCGTGTCCACTGACCCAGATGTGGCCTGGGGAACCCGGATGTCACTTATCTCCAGGTCCACTGAAGGGCCAGGACCCGGATGTGGACTGGGGGACCCAGATGTCACCCTCCTCCGTGTCCACTCTCCCGGATGTGGCATCAGGGACCCAGATGTCACTTATCTCCAGGTCCACTGGGGGACCCGGATGTCACCTATCTCCATGTCCACTGAGGGGCCAGGACCCAGATGTTGCGTGGGGAACCCGGATGTTATGTAAGTCCACGTCCATTAACCCGGATGTGGACTGTGGCAGGGACCTGGACATGTGCTGGGCAGGACCCGGATATCACATCCACAGGCCTGGCTGTGGCGTGTGGAGTCCCGGATGTCACGCTCCTCTCCTTCCACTGACAGGGTCTAGGACCCGGATGTGGCGTGGGGATCCCAGATGTCAGGTCCCTCCACATCCACTGAGGGTCCAGGACCAAGATGTGGAATGGGAACTACCCGGATGTTAGGGACCTCCAGGTCCGTGAACCCGGATGTGGGCTGGGTACTCGGATGTTAGGGACCTCCAGATCCATGAACCTGGATGTGGGGTGAGTACCCAGATGTTAGGAACCTCCAGGTCAGTGAACCCGGATGTGGGCTGGGTACTCGGATGTTAGGGTCCTCCAGGTCCATGAACCTGGATGTGGGGTGAGTACCCAGATGTTAGGGACCTCCAGGTCCATGAACCTGGATGTGGGGTGAGTACCCAGATGTTAGGGACCTCCAGGTCCATGAACCTGGATGTGGGGTGAGTACCCAGATGTTAGGGACCTCCAGGTCTGTGAACCCGTATGTGGGGTGGGTACCCGGATGTTAGGGATCTCCAGGTCCGGGAACCCAGATGTGGAGGCGAGTACCAGGATGTCACTTAACTCCAGGTCCACTGGCAGGCGCCAGGACCCAGATGTGAGGGGTTTGGACCCGGATGTGAGGGTTGGGACCCAGATGTGAGGGGTTGAGACCCAGATGTGAGAGGTGGAACCCGGATGTGGGCGGAGCGGGCACTCCACACCTTGGCTCCAGCTGCGCTTTGGCCGTTGGGGTCCTTTCCCAGACTCGGAGGCAATAAAGCAGCCATGCTGCTTCTGGATGGAATTCTTCCTCACTTCCGCCCCCCAGCGCAGGCCAAGCCCTCCTGAGTCCCTCACTTCCTCCCCAGCCCAGGCCACGCCCTCCTGAGCTCTGGCCACAGCCTACTGACCCACAGGCCACGCCCCCTGGGCACAGGCCACGCTCCCTGATGGTCCTGACTCTTATTGCAGCCCTCCATGTAGTTCTCGAGGTTTCCCTCCTCCCCTTCCTCCTGCCTCTGCCAGGCCTGGCAATTTCTTGGCTCCCAGCCCAGCAACTCCGGGCTTTTCCCTTCCTTCCCTGCCTACCCCTTCAGCACCACATCCTGTTCCTTTCCAAGGAACAAGGGGACTTTTATTTTGGAGGGGGGTTGTGGAGTTCTGGCTGCTGGAGTGACGTGGACATTTGAGCCCTGCGAGCTTCCTGGCTGGCAGGGAGAGCAACAGGCCCAGGCGCTGATGGCAGAGAACTGTGGATGTGAGTTCGTCCTCTGGGGAACACGCGGAGAGGTGTGGGGACCCGGGTTGGGGGGGCTTCGATTGCTTTTTGGAGCCCCCCCGGATGTCCCACCATGCCCCTGGGTGGGGCTTCAGGGCCCCGCCACAGGCCTGGAAAGACGAGGTGAGGGGCTGATGTACTGGTGGGGACAACAGCAGCCTGGCCCTGGGGTGGCCGGATGTTCCTCAGCTCTTCCCCACTTCCTGCTTCCGGCCTTCTCTTCCAGGAAACGGGGAGCATCATGGGAAGGACGCAATCCTGGGCGCCATGTTGGTCAGGAGAGGGCCTGGAGGGAGGGGGAGTCCTCCCATCCCTCCTCCCGTCCACCCATCCATCCATCCACCCATCCATCCACCCATCCATCCATCCACCCATCCATCCATCCATCCATCCATCCACCCATCCACCTATCCATCCATCCATCCATCCATCCACCCACCCATCCATCCATCCACCCATCCATCCATTCATCCATCCACACACCCATCCATCCACCCATCCATCCATCCATCCATAGACCCACCCACCCATCCATCCACCCATCCATCCATCCATCCATCCATCCACCCACCCATCCATCCATCCACCCATCCATCCATCCACCCATCCATCCATCCATCCATCTACCTATCCACCCATCCATCCATCCACCCATCCACCCATCCATCCAACCATCCATCCATCCACCCATCCATTCACCCATCCCTCCATCCATCCACCCATCCACCTATCCATCCATCCATCCACCCATCCACTCATCCATCCAACCATCCATCCATCCACCCATCCATTCACCCATCCATCCATCCATCCACCCATCCACCTATCCATCCATCCATCCACCCATCCATCCACCCATCCACCCCTCCTCCTCCTCTCTCTCCTCCTCAGGTCGCACAGCAGCTGCACAGCCCCACCCCTCATCTTCCTCCTCCTCCTCCTCCTCCTCCTCCTCCTCCCCCCTGGCCCCTGCGCAGGCCCCGCCCCCTCGCGCCCCAACTTCCTGCTGCTCTTGGCCGATGACCTGGGCCTGGGCGACCTGGGCAGCTTCGGGAACCACAGCCTGCGGTGAGCAGAGGGGGAGGCCCGGATGTAGGGCCTTAGTTACCCGGATGTGGGAGCTCAGATCCCTGGATGTTCCACCAGGAGAACTGTATAGACATCTAGTAACTCAGTTCCCCGGATGTTGGATGTTAGTATCGTGGATGTTGGATATCAAATCTCAGGATGTTGGATCTTAGTGCCCCGGATGTTGGATATCAGGTCCCCGGATATTACATGTTAGTACCCCGGATTTGAAGACCAGGTCCCCGGATGTTGGAGACCAGGTCCCCGGATGTTGGATCTTAATGCCCCGGATGTTGGATATCAGGTCCCCGGATGTTAAATCTTAATACCCCGGATGTGGGAAATCAGGTTCCCGGATGTTGGACTTCAGTTTCCTGGATGTTGGATGTTAGTACCCCGGATGTTGGAGACTAGGTCCCCGGATGTTGGATGTTAGTGCCCCGGATGTTGGATATCAGGTCCCTGGATGTTAAATCTTAGTACCCCGGATGTGGGAGATCATGTCCCCAGATATTGGACTTCAGTGCCCCGGATGTAGGAGATCAGGTCCCCAGATGTTGGAGGTTAGTGCCCCGAATGTGGGAGCTCAGGTCCCCGGATGTTAGATATTAGTACCCTGGATGTTGTAGCTCAGTGCCCCGGATGTTGGATCTTATTCCTCCGGATGTAGGAGCCCAGTTGCCTGCATGTTAGATCTTAGTGTCCTGGATGTTGGATATCAGGTCCCCGGATGTTAGATGTTAGTACCCCGGATGTTGGATATCAGATCCTCGGATGTGGGATGTTAGTGCCCTGGATGTTGGAGGACAGGTCCACGGATGTTAGATCTTAATGCCCCGGATGTGGGAAATCAGGTTCCCGGATGTTAGATGTTAATGCTCCGGATGTTGGAGATCAGGTCCCCGGATGTTGGAGATCAGGTCCCCGGATGTTGAATCTTACTGCCCCGGATGTTGGATATCAGGTCCCCGGATGTTACATGTTAGTACCCCGGATGTTAGAGCTCAGTTCCCCGGATGTTCCACCAGGAGAACTGTATAGACATCTAGTGGACCTCAGGTCCCCGGATGTTGGATGTTAGGTCCCCGGATGTTGGAGTTCAATTCCCAGGATGTTAGATCTCAGTTCCCTGGATGTTGAAGATCAGGTCCCCGGATGTTGGATATCAGATCCCCGGATGTGGGATGTTAGTGCCCCGGATGTTGGAGATCAGGTCCTCGGAGATTAAATCTTAGTATACCCCAGATGTGGGAAATCAGGTTCCCGGATGTTAGATGTTAGTACCCCAGATATTGGAGATCAGGCACCCGGATGTTGGATATCAGATGCCTGGATGTTGGATCTTTGTGTCCCAGATGTTGGAAACCAGGTACCCGGATGTTTGAGCTCAGGTCCCAGAGTGGATCTTAGTTGCCCGGATGTAGGCCCTCAGGTCCCCGGATGTTGGGCCTTAGATCCCCGGATGTAGGAGCCCAGTCCACAGATATAGATCTTAGTACCCTGGATGTGGGATCTCAGGGCCCCAGATGTTGGATCTTAGATCCCCGGATGTTGGACCTCAGGTCCCCGTATGTTCTTGGCTGTGACTCAGTTTCCCTCTCCCCCCACAGCACCCCGCACCTGGACGGCCTGGCCCGGGACGGCGTGCGGCTGACCCAGCACCTGGCGGCAGCGTCCGTCTGCAGCCCGAGCCGTGCGGCCTTCCTGACGGGACGCTACCCTGTGCGCCTGGGTTGGTATGGGGGAGTGGGACATCTGGGGAACGGTGGGGGCGGTGGGGGGAGGTGGGGGCAGGACATCCAGGGATCTGAGAGACAACATCCGGGATACTAAGATCCAACATCCGTGGACCTGATATTCAACATCTGGGGATCTGAGACCCAACATCCGGGGATCTAAAGCCCAACATCCGGGGAACTGAGCACCAACATCCGGGGCACTGAGCTCTAACATCCAGGAACTTCATCTCTGACATCCGGGTTACTAAGATCCAACATCCGGGGATCTAAGCACAAACATCCGGGGCACTGAACTCTAACATCCGGGGACCTTATCTCTAACATCCATTGTACTAAGATCCAACATCCTGGGATCTGAGGCCTAACATTCTGGGAACTGAACTCCAAGATCCGAGGACCTGACATCCACCATCCGGGGTACTAAGATCCAACATCCGGGAACCTGAGCCCCAACAGCCGGGGAACAGAGCTCCAACATCTGGGGATCTGAGGGCCAACATACCTGAATCTGAGCTCCACTATCCGGGGTTGTAAGACCCAACATCCAGGGAACTGAGCTACAACATCCGGGTAACTGAAGTCCAACATCTGGGGTCCTGATATCCACCATACAGGGCACTGAACTCCATCATCCGGGGATCTGAGGGCCAACATCCGGGATACTAACATCAAACATCCGGGGACCTGAGGTCCAACATCCAGGGAACTGAGGCTCAACATCGAGGGCACTGATGTCCACCAGAGGGAGGGGAGGACTACTCTGAGGATCTCAGGTTCAAATTCCTGAGACTCTGGGACTTCCCCCCTGAAACGCCAGGAAACCGGAAGTGATGCCATATTGGTTTCCCCCGGGGGCTCCCAGGGCTGGGGTCCTTTCCACCCCGGGTGCACAGGTCCCAGGCTATCCCAGACACAGCAGGCCTTCCGCCTGAAGGTGTTAGATGCCCCCTCCTGACCCGGGACGCCATCATCACTGACCTAGGGTCCTTCTCCTCTCTCTTGGAAGGCATGGTGACCACCAACGGGGCGCGCGTGCTGCAGTGGGCAGCCGTGTCGGGCGGGCTGCCCACCTCCGAGATCACCTTCGCCAAGATCCTGCAGGAGCAGGGATACGCCACCGACCTCATAGGTAAGAGAGAAGTCATCCATCCACCCATCCATCCATCCACCCATCCCCCATCCATCCACCCATCCATCCAGCCATCCACTCATCCATCCATCCATCCACCCATCCATCTATTCATCCATCCATCATCCATCCATCCACCCATCCATCCATCCACCTCCATCCATTCATCCATTCACCCACCCATCCATCCACCCATCCATTCATCCACCCACCCACCCATCCATCCACCCATCCATCCATCCATCCATCCACCCACCCATCCATCCATCCATCCACCCATCCACCCACCCATCCATCCATCCACCCACCCATCCATCCATCCATCCACCCATCCATCCATCCATCCATTCCCCTATTCATCCATCCATCCATCCACCCACCCATCCATCCATCCATCCATCCATCCACCCATCCATCCATCCATCCATCCATCCACCCACCCAACCATCCACCCACCCATCCATCCACCCATCCATCCACCCATCCATGCACCCATCCACTCATCCATTCACTCATCCATCCATCTCTTCCCCTCCAGGCAAATGGCACCTGGGCCTCAACTGTGAGTCCCCCACTGACCACTGCCACCACCCCCTGAACCACGGGTTTGACTCCTTCTTCGGGTCCCCTTCACCCTGATGGGGGACTGCCTGCAAGCGGAGCCCTCGGAGAAGCGAGCACGTCTGCAAGGGCCCCTGGACCTGGGGGCGCAGCTGCTGCTGCTTTCCCTGCTCTGCCTGACCGCTGGGAAGCTCACGGGCCTGCTGGGCCTGCGCTGGGTGCCCTGGGTGCTGGGCCCCGGATGTGGGGCCTTGCTCCTGGCCTGCACCTCCCGCCTCCTGGGTGTCTTCATCGTCCATGCCGACTGCTTCTTGATGAGGGATCACCAGGTCGTCCAGCAGCCTCTGAGGTTTGAGGCCAGCGCGGGGCTCTTCTTGTGGGAGGCTGAGGCCTTCATCCACAGGTCAGCCTGGGGTCGGGGAGGGGGACAGATGCCATCTACTAGATCTCTATAGTCAACTGGTAGACCTTAGATCCCCGGATGTACATCCAGTAGATCTCTATAGTCAACTGTCAACCTCAAATCCCCGAATGTTCCACTAGATCTCTATAGGCATCTGGTAGACCTCAGATCCCCGGATGTACATCCAGGAGATCTCTATAGTCAACTGGTCAATCTCAAATCCCCGGATGTTCCATCAGTAGATCTCTATAGACATATGGTAGACCTCAGATCCCCGGATGTACATCTACTAGAGCTCTATAGTCAACTGGTAGACCTCAGGTGCCCAGATGTATATCCAGTAGATCTCTATAGTCAACTGTCAACCTCAAATCCCTGGATGTTCCATCAATGGATCTCTATAGACATCTGGTAGACCTCAGGTCCCTGGATGTTCCATCTAGTAGATCTGTAGAGACATCTGGTAGACCTCAGATCAGACCATGATCGATTATTGGTAGTATTGATCAGATCATGATCGATTATTGGTAATAACTGATCAGATGATGTTCGATTATTGGTAATAACTGATCAGCTCATGTTCAATTATTGGTATTATCGATCAGATGATGTTCGATTATTGGTATTATCGATCACATCACAATCGAATATTGGTATTATTGATCAGATCCTGTTCGATTATTAGTAATATCTGATCAGCTCATGTTCTATTATTGGTCATATCAATCAGATGTTTGATTATTGGTAATAACTGATCGGATCACGATCGATTATTGGTATTTTTGATCAGATCACTATTGATTATTGGTATTATCGATCAGATCACTATTGATTATTGGTATTATCGATCACATCACCATCGATTATTGGTATTATCGATCAGATCAGGATCAATCAGGTCGGTTATTGGTGAGGTTATTGATGATGGGGGCGGGGTGTGACGTGGGTCCGCAGGCACCAGGCCTGCCCCTTCCTCCTCCTCGTCTCCTTCCTCCATGTCCACGTCCTGCTGGTCACCTCACCTGCCTTCCGGGGCCACAGCGCGCACGGCGCCTACAGCAACAACGTGGAGGAGCTCGACTGGATGGTGGGTGAGTGCGGGGGGGCAGGAACTGAGGCATGGTGCTTGGGATGGGGGAAACTGAGGCACGGGGGTGGGGTGAGTGGGTTGGGGGAAACTGAGGCACAGAGATGGGGTGAGCGGAATGGGGGAAACTGAGGCATGGGAACGGGGTCAATGGGTTGGGGTACACTGAGGCACGGTGCATTTGGGTAAACTGAGGCACGGGGACGGGGTCAGTGTGTTGGGGAAAAACTGAGGCATGGGGTTTGGGTAAACTGAGGCACGGTGCATTTGGGTAAACTGAGTCACTGGGCATGTTGGGGGTAAACTGAGGCACGGTGCACTTGGGTAAACTGAGGCACGGTGCATGTTGGGTAAACTGAAGCACGGTGCATGTTCAGGGTGAACTGAGGCACGGTGCATTTGGGTAAACTGAGGTATGGTGGATGTGGGTAAACTGAGGCCCGCGTATAGGGGTAAACTGAGGCACGGTGCATGTTGGGTAAACTGAGTCACTGGGTATTGGGGTAAACTGAGGCACGGTGTATTTGGGTAAACTGAGTCACTGGGCATGTTGGGTAAACTGAGGCATGGTACATGTTGGGTAAACTGAGTCACTAGGCATGTTGGGTAAACTGAGGCACGGGGACGGGATCAGCGGGTTGGGGTAAACTGAGGCACGGTGCATTTGGTTAAACTTAGGCATGGTGCACTTGGGTAAACTGAGGCCCAAATATAGGGGTAAACTGAGGCACGGTGCATGTTTAGGGTAAACTGAGGCACGGTGCACTTGGGTAAACTGAGGCAAAGTGCATTTGGGTAAACTGAGGCACAGTGCATGTTGGGGGTAAACTGAGGCCCGGTGAGCGTTGAGGGTAAACTGAGGCACGGTGCCTGTTGGGTAAACTGAGTCACTGGGCATTGGGGATAAACTGAAGCACGATGGAAATTTGTAAACTGAGTCACAATGCATGTTGGGTAAACTGAGGCACGGTGTCTGTTGGGGGCAAACCGAGGCACGGTGGATGCTGGGGGTAAACTGAGGCACGGACCCATTTTCCCCCCCCCCGCAGGGCGACTGCTGGCAGCGCTGGACGGCGCGGGGCTGGGGCGCCATACCCTCGTCTACTTCACGTCGGACCACGGTGCCTCGCTGGAGGCCCGGGCTGGGGGTGCCCACCTCGGGGGTTCCAACGGCGTGCACCGAGGTGAGGGGAAAACTGAGGCAGGGTGGGCGGGGCCTCCCACGCGGCCCGACCCCGCCTCTTGACCTTTGCCCTTCGCCCCCCCCTTGCAGGTGGCAAAGGCATGGGCGGCTGGGAGGGCGGCATCCGGGTCCCTGGGCTGGTGCGCTGGCCCGGGATGCTGCCCGCAGGGCGCCTGGTGCCTGAGCCCACCAGCCTCATGGACCTGTTCCCCACCGTGGTGCGCCTGGCCGGGACCTGGGTTCTGGCGGACAGGTAGGAGTTCGCCGGCCTGGGTCCCCACGGGGTGGAGGAGAAGGGGGGTCATCCGGGGCCTCGGGAATCCCGAGGGGGGGAGGCTGAGGCCTGCACATCCGGGTCTCTGGTTGCTCAGAAGCCTGCACATCCGGGTCTCTGAGGGCTCAGACCTGCACATCCGGGTCTCTGGGGGCTCAGGAGCCTGCACGTCCGGGTCTCTGAGACCCAAGACCCAGGACTCAGGCCTTGACATCCGGGTCTCTGGGGGCTCAGAAGCCTTTACATCCGGGTAACTAAGGGCTCAGGCCTGCAAATCTGGGCCTCTGAGCACTCAGAAGCCTGGACATCTGGGTCTCTGAGGACTCAGGCCTTCATATCCGGGTCTCTAAGGCATCAGGGCTGCACATCCAGGTCTCTGAGTACCTAGGCCCAGGTCTCAGGCCTGGACATCCGGGTCTCTGAGGGCTCAGGCCTGCACATCTGGGTCTCTGAGGGCTCAGGTCTGCACATCTGGGTCTCTGAGGGCTCAGAAGCCTGCACATCTGGGTCTCTGAGATCTGAAGCCTGCACATCCGGGTCTCTGGGGGCTCAGAAACCTCGACATCCGGGTCTCTGGGATTTCTGGCCTGCACATCCGGGTCTCTGGGGGCTCTGGCCTGCACATCTGGGCCTCTGAACGCTCAGAAGCCTGCACATCCGGGTCCCGCAGGGAGGTGGACGGCCGGGACCTGATGCCCGCGCTGCTGGGGACGGCGCAGGCCGCAGGCCACGACTTCCTGCTGCACTACTGCGAGGCCCGGCTGCACGCCGTGCGCTGGTTCGACCACCCAAGTGAGTGCCTCGACCTCCTCTGGGCCCCGGGGCAGGGGAGGGAGCTGCATGCATGCGCGCAGGGACTCGGATGCAAGGCCTGGGGGTGGGAGACCCGGATGTGGGAATCCCTGGATGTGGGAATCCTGGGATGTGAGGACCTGGATGGAAGGCATGAGATGGGAATCCCCGGATGTAAGGTCCCGGATGTGAAGTCCCCGATGGGAATTCCCGGATGTGAGGTACTGGATGAGAATCCCTGGATGTGAGGCCCCGGATGTGAGATCCCGGATGTGAGGCCTCGGATGGGAATCCCCGGATGTGAGGCCCCGGATGTGAGGTCCCAAATGGGAATCCCTGGATGTGAGGTCCCAGATGAGAATCCCCGGATGTGAGGCCATGGATGTGAGTCCCCGGATGCGAGGTCCCACATGTGAATCCCCGGATGTGAAGCCCAGATGTGAATCCCCAGATGTGAAGCCCTGGATGTAAGGTTCTGGATGTGAGGTCCCGGATGTGAATTCCCAGATGTGAGGTCCTAGATGGGAATCCCCGGATGTGAATACCCAGATGTGAAGTCCTGGATGGGAATCCCCGGATGTAAGGTCTTGCATGTGAATGCCCGGATGTGAATCCCTGGATGTGATGTCCTGGATGTGAATTCTCGGATGGGAATCCCCGGATGTGAGGCCCCGGATGTTACTCCTTTCTCCCCACACCCCCTGCAGGCCGCACGGTGTGGAAGCTGCACTTCGCCACTCCGCGCTTCGACTCGCCATGCTTGGGTGCCTGCCTCGGTTTCCCTGCCTGCGCCTGCTCAGGGCGGTGAATGACCCGCCACCTGCGGCCACTGCTCTTTGACCTGACGGCAGACCCGGGGGAGACCCGCCCGCTGCAGAGCCCGATGGCAACGAGCAGGGGGCCGCGGTGGCCGGGATGCTGCGCACGCGCCACCCCCTCGTGGCCCCGCCCCTCGCCCCTGCACACAACACCTGGAGCCCGCGCCTGCAGCCCTGCTGCGCGCCCGGACCGCTCTGTGCCTGCGACCACCTGATCCCCGACCTCTGACCCCGACCCGACCCCCAACCCCCAACTTCCCCGGGGCTACGGCAGATCCTGGCTTGCGCCTCTCACATCCGGGGACTCACATCCGGGTATTAAACATCCGGGTATACTCAAATACAGAGATTCCCACATCTGGGGATTCCCACATACAGACTCTCACATCCAGGGATTCCTACATCCGGGGATTCCTACATTCGGGGATTCTCACATCTGGGGATTCCTACATCCGGGGATTCTCACATCCGGGGATTCTCACTTCTGGTGACACATCCGGGGATTCCCGGGGAAGTATTTACACATCCGGGGAATCCCACATCCGGGGACTTTTACACCCGGGGATTCTCACAACCAGAGACCCTCACATCCTGGGACTTTTACATTCGGGGATTCTCACATCCAGAGACTCTCACATCCGGAAATTCTCACATCCAGAGATTCCCACATCCGGGGATTCTCATATCCGGGGATTCCCACATCTGGGAATTCTCAGACCAGGGAATTCCCACATCTGGGGAAATCTCACATCCAGAGACTCTCACATCCAGGGATTCCCACATCTGGGGATACTCGCATCCAGGGATTCTCATATCTGGGGATTCCCACAGCCGGGGATTCTCACATCCGGGGATTCCCACATCTAGAGATTCCTACATACAGGGATTGTCACATCCAGGGACTTTTACATCCAGAGACTCTCACATGCGGGGATTCTCACATCTGGGGAACTTTTACATCCTGGGATTTTCACATTCAGAGAGTCTCACATCTGGGGATTCTCAGACCCAGGGATTCCCACATCCGGGGACTCTCACATCCTGAGCCTCTCATCCCGGACCTCCACCTTGGGCCTCCCATCTGGGGCCTTTCCCCATCCTCCCATCTGGGGCCCTCTCACATCCGGGCCTATGTCCTCTAACTTCTCACACAATAAAACCTCGTGAGCACGGCACCGCACAGCAGGGTCAGGGGTCACCAGGGTCAGAAGCCGGGCACTGGCCCTGCCTTCCATTTCAGGTCATTTCCGGTTGATGCTAGGATACAGGGCTGGTCCCGCCTTCCATTTCAGGCCACTTCTGGTCGTTGCTAGGGTATAGGACTAGTCCCACCTTCCATTTCAGGCCACTTCTGGTCATTGCTAGGGTATAGGACTGATCCCGCCTTCCATTTCAGACCATTTCCGGTCGTTGCAGAATACAGGGCTGGTCCCACCTTCCATTTCAGGTCATTTCTGTTGGTTGCTAGGGTATTGGACTAGTCCCGCCTTCCATTTCAGGCCATTTCCAGTGGTTGCTAGGATATTGGACTATTCCCGCCTTCCATTTCAGACCATTTCCGGTGGGTTGCTAGGATACAGGCTTGGTCTCGCCCTCCTCCAAGACATCCCACCACCTAGATTCACACCTGATTGGCCTATTCCATGAAAGCCCCGCCCTCACTTTCCTAATTCACTTGTCATTTGTCCAGCTGTAAGACACGCCCTTTACCCCCCCCACAAATCCAACTCGCTGCTGATTGGACCTCACACGACAGTCCTGCCCCTAACTACCTGAACTCAGATTCAGATTGGCCCAGCGGGATTGGAGATGTGGGGTACCCGGATGTTGGACCACTCTAAGGGGGGGCGGTAGTTGGGTGGATGGATGGGTAGATGACCAGGCCTGCGACCTCTTCTCCTTCTGTGCCTGTCCCAGGGGACCCCAATGACCTCTCCAGGGATTGACCCAGATGGGCCTATAGCTCCTTATGGTGGTAGGATAAGTCGAGGTCGGAGGTCTGTGTCTCCCTAGGCCTAGGATGCATTGCACCTGCACGACATCTGGGTCTTCTCTGGAGGGAGGGACCCATTGGCTTCCCCGGGGACTCCTCCAGCCACGCCCCCTGCTCTGATTGGCTGACACGCCTGTCTCTCCATCCTTTGGCCCCGCCCAGGGAAGCTGGGGGTCCAGTCCCGCCTCTTCCTTGGGTGATATTGAAAGGCAGGGCATGCTGTCCATCATCCCTGGGTCCCGCCCCCTGCCAAGCCAATAGCTGGAGAGTCGATATGTGTGAAGCCACGCCTCTTCGTGGCTAGCTCTATGAACGCTGTGGGTGCCCATCACCCAGAGGTCCCGCCCACTAGTGAATGTATGGGCTCACGGGCTGTCCTTCACTTCCAGGTCCCGCCTCCTGGCTGTTGGAAGGCCACAGGGGCTGTCTGTCTCTTCCAGGTCCCACCCTCTGGCTGTTGGAAGGCCATAGAGGCTCTCTGTCACCTCCAGGCCCCGCCCAATGGCTGTTGAAAGGCCACAGGGGCTGTCTGTCTCCTCCAGGTCCCGCCCCCTGGCTGTTGTGTGGACATTTGTCCTGTCTGTCACCTTCAGACCACGCCCCCTTGTTGTATAATCATGTGTCCTGTCTGTCACCTTCAGGCCACGCCCCCTTTTATTATCAAGTGTCCTGTCGACTTCAGGCCACGCCCCTTGCAATTAGATGGCCACACAGGGTGTCATTTACCTCCAGGCCCCTCCTCCTACTCCGTCTTAGGTCCTGTCAAGCCAAAGCCCCGCCCACAAGTGACTGACTGGACACTCTAGCTGTCCATCACCATCCTGTCCCGCCCTGCGCCTATCTCCACACTGAGTAGGCACCAGAGGGGAAGGGAAACGCTGCCTGGGCACACGCAATGCGCATGTGCGGGAAGTGATTCCAAAGAGGCGGAGCCTGCGCATGCGCCATGGAAAGATGGGCGGGGCAGACAGGCCTGACAGTGCGCATGTGTACTTTACGTTGATTTTATTCGTCCCTCCCCCCAGGCTCCTTCTTACGCTTCCGCCTGCTGCTGGAGGCCCCGGGTTCGAATCCAGCCTCACACCGGGGCGGGGCCTGGGGGGGAAGGGAGGCACAGGCTACAGCGCCCGCGGGGGATCATGGGAGGCTTTGCCCCGCGCCCCCCCTCATCCTGGGAGGGGGCAGTTCCCACCTGCATCCTGGTCCGCAGCCCGGAAGCAGCGTCTGCGACATCCAGATTAGAAGTAGGTGATGGCGGTGCCCACCAGGGCCACGACCACCACGGACACGACAGGGGACACGACTCGGGCCAGCGCGCTGCCTGGAGGGGGCGGAACCGGAAATGGGGGGGAGAACACACCCAGGAAGGGGGTGGGGCGTCCCCCTGCAGCTTCCGGTCGGGAAGTGTCCGGAAACAGGAAGCGAGCCAAGGCGAAGGGGGCGGGACAAGGTTGCCTGACCGGAAGTGCTATCACAGCCGTGACAGGAGCTGTCCATGAACAGGGACAGGAAGTGCCCCTAGTCAAGACCGGAAGTTCTTGTGTACTAGGGACTGGAAGTCTCCATAGTCAAGACCAGAAATTCTTGTATACTAGGGACCGGAAATCCCCATAGTCAAGACCAGAAGTTGTTATATACTAGGGACTGGAAGTCTCCACAGTCAATACCAGAAGTTCCTACACACTAGGGACCGGAAATGCCCTTCCAATCAGGACCGGAAGTGCCCTTCCCATCAGGATCAGAAGTTTCTATATACTAGGGCCCGGAAGTCCCCAGTCAGGACCAGAAGTTCCTATATACTAGGGACCAGAAATCTCCACAGTCAAAACCGGAAGTCCCCATAGTCAATACCAGAAGTTCTTATACACTAGATACGGGAAGTTCCTCTACACTAGGGACCGGAAGTGCCCTTCCAATCAGGACCAGAAGTTCCTGTACACTTGGACCGGAAGTCCCCATAGTCAAGACCAGAAGATGTTATATACTAGGGACCGGAAGTCTCCACAGTGAAGACTGGAAGTTCTTACACACTAAGGACCGGAAGTCCCCATAGTCAGGACTGGAAGTTCATATACACTAGGGACCGGAAGTCCTCAGTCGGGACCGGAAGTTGTTATATACTAGGGACCGGAAGTTCCCAATCAGGACCGGAAGTTCCGATACTCTGGACCAGAAGTTTACATACTGTCAGGAGCGGAAGTTCTCATGCAGACCAGAAGTCCCAATACACGCCTGGGCCCAGATCAGGAGGGGACCGGAAGTGGGGCGGCCGAGGGGGCGGGACTTACCCTGGAGGGTCTCCGTGGATCACGTGTTCGTTGCCAGCACCTGGGGTGGATGGGGAGGAGAGACACAGCCCTGGGAGCTCGGCCTCCACATCCGGGTCCTTACATCTGGGTCCCTATATCGGGGTACCCACATCCAGGTCCCTACATCCGTGATCCCATGTCTGGGTCCCTACATCTGGGTCTCTACATCCAGGAATCCACACTGGGGTCTCCACATCCGGGTCTCTACATCCGGGTCTCCACAATGGGGTCTCCACATCCGGGTCTCTACATCCGGGTCTCCACACTGGGGTCTCCACATCTGGGTCTCTAAATCCAGATCTCCACACTGGGGTCTCCACATCTGGGTCTCTACATCCAGATCTCCACACTGGGGTCTCCACATCTGGGTCTCTAGATCCAGGCTTCCACATCCGGGTCCCTACATCCAGATTCCCATGTCTGGGTCCCTACATCCGGGTCCGTAAATTCGGGCCTCCACACTGGGTTCCCTACATCCAGGCTTCTACATCCAGGCCTGTCCATCCCCAGCCTCCATATCCGGGCCTCCCCCCTTCCATGTCCTCACCTCCTGTGCCTGGCGGGGGTTGGGGCTGGGGTGGAGGCTGGCGTCGGTAGGTAGATGTCTGCGGGAAGAGAGAGAGCGAGGGAGGATGGAGGCCGGCCTCCCCCCTCCCCTTATCCCCCTCCTTCCCCTGACTCCTGACTCCCCCTGAACCCCCTGACCCCGCTCACTTCCATCCCGACCCGGGGGTCACGGCCTGGGAGGGTCAGGCAGCTGTGGGCACAGCCCTGTGTGTCAGGAGTGGGCCATGCCTCAGTTTCCCCACCCTGGGTGGGCCTGCTGTGTGTGTGGGAGGACCCCACTCATCCGAGATGGGCTTCGGGATCTGCAGGCGAAGAGAGAGAGGGTGGTGACCCCTGACCTCCCCTGACCCCCCCAACCCCTGATCCCAAGGTCTCAGGGGGTCGCAAAGGGTCACATGGGATTCAGGCCCACAGCTGGATCAAGGCCCCACGTGAGGCCTAGCGGCCAGGGTGAAGCCATGGGGGGGGGAAAGGTGAGAGGTCAGGACTCACCGGTGTCACCCAGGGCGTCGGCGAGGTCAAAGTCGGCCTGGCTTGAGGGGGGAAGAAGTTGTTGGGGACAGACGTATGGATGGGGAGACAGATAGACACAGAAACGAACAGACAGACCGAGAGGATGACACACGGACAGACAGACAGACAAGGGATGGACAGATGATCAAGACAGGACAGACAGATGGACAGACAGAAGAAGCAGATGGACAGCCAGGTGAACAGACAGACCAAGAGGCAGACAGACAGAGAGGAAGACAGATGGACAGAGAGGAGACAGACAGATAGACACAGGACAGACAGACCCAGACAGAGAGACTGAGAGGCAGACGGACAGACAGACAGACAGACCAAGAGGATGACACATGGACAGATAGACAGACAGACAGAGCCAGAGACAGATGGACAGACAGACAGACAATGAGACAGACAGAGAGGAGATGGACAGACAGAAACATGGACACACACACACGGACAGACACACGGACAGGCAGGGGCCCAGACACAGACTGACCTGCAGACAGATAGAGACAGACAGATGCAGAGACTGAGGGACAGACAGACAGACAAGGGATGGACGGATGACCAAGACCGCATGGACAGACAGACAGGAGAAGCAGATGGACATCTAGGTGGACAGACAGACCAAGAGGAAGACAGACAGACTGCGAGGAGACAGACAGACAGACAGACTGAGAGGAGATCGACAGACCGACAGAAGCAGATGGACAGAGACACAGACAGACAGACTGAGATGCAGACGGACAGACAGACAAAAAGGAAGACAGATGGACAGAGAGGAGACAGACAGACCGAGAGGCAGGCAGACAGACATAGACAGACCAAGAGGAGATGGACACACAGACAGACCCAGAGAGAGACAGACCGACACAGACTGACTGACGGACAGATGGACAGATGGACAGACAGACCCAGAGACAGACAGACAGACAGGGACACAGACAGACTGACAGATGGACAGATGAACAGACAGACAGACAGACAGACCGAGAGGAGAAGGACAGACAGACAGACAGACAGACACAGAGACACACAGGCCAACAGGACAAGGCCCCGGCCTCCAACAACCTGGCCCAACCTGAAAATCCACTGCCACCTCCCCACCCCACAACCCCAGCCCAGCCCCAGGCCCTGATGGGGGGGAACCCGAAACCACCAGGAGAGGAGGGGGGGACACTAGAAACCACCAAAGAGGGGAGAACTACAAACCACCAAACTGAGGAGAGAACTAGAAACCACCAAACAGGGGAGAACTAGAAACCACCAAAAAGGGGGGGAGAACTAGAAACCACCAAACTGGGGGGGAAGTAGAACCACCAAGGTGGGGGAACTAGAAACCACCAAGGGGGAGAGAAACCACCAAGGAGGGGGGAACTAGAAACCACCAAATTGGGGGAGAACTAGAAACCACCGAACAGGGGGAGAGAACTAGTAACGACCAAACTGGGGGGGAACTAGAAACCACCAAGGTGAGAAAACTAGAAACCACCCAGGGGTAGAGAACTAGAAACCACCAAACTGGAGGAGAACTTGAAACCACCAAGGAGGGGGAACTAGAAACCACCAACCACGGGGAGAGAACTAGAAACCACTAAACTGGGGGAGAGAACTAGAAACCATCAACCAGGGGGAGAGAACTAGAAACCACCAAGGAGGAACAACTAGAAACCACCAAAGAGGGGGAACTAGAAACTACCAAGGGGGGGGACTAGAAACCACCAAAGAGGGACAACTAGAAACCACCAAACTGGGGGGAACTAGAAACCACCAAGGTGGGAGAACTAGAAGCCACCAAAGAGGAGAGAACTAGAAACCACCAAGGGGAGAACTAGAAATCACCAAGGGGGGAGAACTACAAACCACCAAAGAGGGTGGGGGGACTAGAAATCACCAAGGCCTCACCCCAGCCTCCTGGGCCCAGGCCGCAGAGCAGGGCGGCCAGCAGCAGCAGCAGCAGCACAGGTCCTCCTTGAAACCTACAAGGCTATTGTCAAAGTCACCCTAAGCAGGAAAGTCCTTGAAACCCCTGTCCAACTTCAGTGCCAACAAAGCCAGAAGTAGAGCCGTGTGGCTCCAGTGGTAGAGGGCTAGCCTTGAGCAAAAGCAGCTCATGGACTGTGCCCAGATCCTGAGTTCAAGGTCCGGGACTGGCAACAAACAGACATACACAACAATCTATGCAGCCATCCAGCTAAAGCATGTCACCCTCTTGTCCCCAGCTGAATTGGACAGAGTTCCCTGGGAAAGGGGCTGGGGGAGCCACTGTCATCTTGACTCTGCCCATTCTGCCTGCATCACAGGATTCTGGACACACCATTAGTTCATGGTTCTTTCTGACCAAAGGGATACAAGAATGGTGGCCATGCCCACATTCCATGTTGCCTGGTAGATGGACTAGGCTCTGTTAGAACACTCGGAGGCTGAGATCCACAAGGGGAAAATCCTGCCACAGGAGTGTGTGCCAGCTGCAGGCACCCCCTGGCCAACCCAGCAGCTCAGTGCCAGACTGAGCTGGAGCCACAGGCCCTCTGCCCCATGAGCTGCCACCACAGCATGCATGGGGATGGGAAGCAGGACACATGGGCATCTGAGAAGAAAATCTGCTTTGTCCATGACCTGCCTGATGAGGTAGACTTCCAGAGTCCAGCAGGTGAGTTCCCCCATTGATGCAGCCAGCTGTTGGCACACATCCAAATCATTGAGGAGTCCCTCATGGTATGTAAAGAGCAGATGTTGGTCCTGAATGAGCTGTGTTGGGAGAAAGCCCAGTGCATGCACTTGCTGTCCCAGGAGAAGATGGAGAGGAGGAGAGTGCTGCAGGAGCTGCTGTCACTCTTCACAAGGGAAGGCACACACAGCAGTCTTCAGATGCCAGCACAGGCTGAACTCCCCACCATCAGCACTGCTTCAGACGCCTCAGGGCCTGTGGTGGGTGAAATGAGGGAGGAGCAGAAAGGTTTTGAAGAATTGCAACTTGAAGACAGCATGGAAACTGCCAGAGGAGAGGTCAGCTTCCTGACCCCGTAGTGGACTCCCTCAAGGAGCACGTCCTGCGCCAGATGCCGCACATCCAGATCCGCCCACAGCTCCCAGGCTCAGGGG
The DNA here is from genome assembly GCF_019054845.1 of Dipodomys spectabilis. Taxonomy (NCBI): domain Eukaryota; kingdom Metazoa; phylum Chordata; class Mammalia; order Rodentia; family Heteromyidae; genus Dipodomys; species Dipodomys spectabilis. The sequence goes on from NW_024870780.1 coordinate 598,198, forward strand.
AGGCGTGCTCCCTCACTTTCTCTTGTAGACTGTTGCGGATGATGACTCTCTATGTGACATACTGACTCTCAAAAGCCTTGGCAGCCACCAGAAGTAGGTGGCCAGGTGGGTTTCTCTCAGGCCTCCATCAGCCGGGTGATGGGAAGGTTAAACTGGGGGTCGGGTAAGGCAGAGGCTGCCGGGAGGTGAGCCAAACTCAAGAGATATCTAATGGCCCATTGGTGGCCAGGAAAGAGGCCCATGTTATGCTTATCACAAAGAATAAATTGTTTTCAAAGCAAAATAAAAAGCCTTCAACAAAGATTTGTTCTTGCAGCCCTGGGGCTTGAACTCAGGGCCTGGCCACTGTCCTGAGCTCTTTTTGATCAAGACTGGCACTCTACCAGTTGAGCCCCACCTCCCTTTCCAGCTTTTTCTGTGTGGAATAGATCCCAGGGCTTCAGGCATGCTAGATGACCACTCTACCACTGAGCCACATTCTCAGCTAGGATGATTCTCCCCCCTCCCAAACCCATATGACCATTCCTCAGATAAATAGGAAGTAGGTGGTGGTGTATGCATCAAACACCTAGGCCAGCAGCCACCAGGCTTAGTGGGGAAAAGATTGTAGTGTAGAAATCTCTGATTTTGCATGCACGTGGTGTGTGTGTGTGTGTGTGTGTGTGTGTGTGTGTGTGTGTGTGTGTGTGTGTGTGTGTGAACTCAGGGCCTAGGCTCTATCCCTGAGTTTTCTTGCTCAAGGCTAGTGCTCTGCCACTTGAGCCACAGCCTCACTTGCTTTTTGATGGTTAATTGTAGGTAAGATTCTCAAGGACTTTCCTGTCCAGGGTGGCTTTGAATCATGATGGGGGCCCCCAAGGAAGCAAGAGTAAACACAACTCTCAAATACTATCCCTATGGTGGGCTACTCCTGCACCCTGGGGGCCAGATGTGAAACATGTGGCCCCGTGCCATCATTCTCTAGAGTTCAATTTGAGGAAGTGACCAGGGCCAAGCTGACTTTTGCTCACCCTGATTGCTCATGCCAGAGCAGGTCTGTTCCACCCTAGGCCAAGCGAGCTCCAGGAGGCCCGGCTTACCAGGGACACAAAAAGGGAGAGGTCAGCTCCAGGCTGAGCTAAGAGCCTTTGCCTACAGATACCCCAACTTGGCCTTACTTATCACTATAAGACCTGTCAAAGAACAACCCCCCAAAACAAAATTGGAGCTGTGCCTCCAAGTGGTAGAGCTCTAGCATTGAACCAAAGAGCTCAGGGACAGGGCCCCCAAGCTTTGACTTCAAGACCCCCAGCTGACCTTCCCCCATAAAACACAGGTTGTCTAACTGTGAACTAGTAGGATTTGTGAAGTGTTTCTGAAGAATGGTGATACTGAAGAAAGCACCCTAATTCTAATGACAGCTGAACTTGTGACATACAGCTATGTGCTGAGTCCTTCACAGGGTGCTATTTGCTGGGTCCTTCCCACATGGGGGTTTTGTGCTGAGTTCTCAAAAAGATTTGGTGAGTCATCCCAAAGGGTTCTATATGCTGAGTCCCTGAGAAAAGTGGGCTGTTTTGGGTTTTTCAAAGGGTGCTGTGTGTTGAGTCCATTACACAACGTACTGTATGCTGAGTCCTTCAAAAAGTGTGGTGAGCTACTGCATCCCAAAGGGTCCTGCTATGTGCTGAGCCCTTGCGAAGAGAGGGATGAGGTGAGTTTTTTGAGTGCTGTGTGCTGAGTCCTTTACACAGGGTGCTCTGTACTGTCCTTCAAATGGTGCTCTGTGCTGAGTGCTTCCACTGTGTGGTATGTGCTGAGTCCTTCAAAATTGTTCTATGTGCTGAGTTTTTCGAAGGGTGCTGTGCACTAGATGTTTTACACAGGGTGCTTTATACTCAGCCCTTCAAAGGGTGCTGTGTGCAGAGTACTCTACCCAGCATACTACATGCTGAGTCCTCAAAGGGAGCTGTGTGCTGAGTCCTTTACACAGGGTGCTTTGTGCTGTTTTTGGAAGTGTGCTGTGTGCTGAGTCACCCCAAAGGGTGCTATGTTCTGAGTCCTTGAGAGATAGTTATCCCCAACACACACACACACAAGCACAAACACACATACACACACAAATTTCACCATGCACCTGCTTGGTGTGTGGAGTGGAGGGGGATGGAAGAGAGTCTCCTCCAGCAGTGGGGCTGAGGGGAGATTCAATCCCCCGGGCAAGTACTGGGGGTGGGGGGTAGTGCTGAGCTGAGGTAAGGCTGCAATTGCCATGGTCTAGAAAACTCAGGGCCCAGTCAGGGCTGCAATTGTGGCCAGGGCTGGGGGCCTGGGCCCAGGGGAGGAGGGGGTGGGGCCCAGGAGCGCACTTTGGTGGCAGCAATGGCCAGAGGCCCAAGGGGGCTGGGGCATGTGCACAGCAGGGACGGGGTGGCCCAGGAGAGGAGTATGGGGCAGAAAGAGAGCTGGGAGAAGAGTGAGCATGAGCACAAGCACCAGTGGAAATGGCTTCAGTGGCTGGCGGCTGCTCAGGTCACAGCGTGGGTCCTGGCTGGTTGCATAGAGCATGTGGAGCCTGCATGGCAGGCCATGGCCGCGCGTAGCCCCTGCAGCAGCCATGGCGCCCCTGAGTCTGAGGTCCCGGTTCGGGGAGCAAGGCAGAGTCAGCAGCTGCTGAGGCAGAGGCAGCAGCCACAGGGGACAAGGCCACTGAGGGGCCTGCAGCCGCTGAGGAGAAGGAGCAGAGGCTGAGAGCTGCCCCACCACGCGCCAGCAGACGCCCCCGCCCCTTCCCAGCAGTGCTGCATTTCAAACGTGCTGCAGGCTCTGACTGGTGGAGCCTCTTGCAGTCACCTGGTGGAGATGGCGCACCCCTGTCTGGCTTGTGGCCCTGACTTGGTCCCCGCCCCGGGCCCTCAGACTCAGGGTGCGCACCCAGAGTCACAGCCTACAGCTTCTTCCAGCAGTACACGTGAGTGGCCGCCCTGCGGGACAGCACCTCACGTGACTCCTGCACCCTGTGACTCCACCACTCTACCCCTTCCCCCCAACCCCCGCAGACCCGGAACTCAGCCTCTCGCCTCCCCTCTCCTGTCCTGCCTGCACCTCCCCAGCACCCCACAGTCCGCCCTGGCTCTGCCACAAATGCGCCCCAGGGGTGGGGGTTGGAGCTGGGTGTCGACCTGAGGATCCCACCCCCATCCCTAGCGTCCAGTGTCCTATGAAAATGAGAGCTGCAAGGATGGGTGAGGAGCACCCATCCAGGGACACCACAGAGCCCCTGGCTGGAGCAGTGGGAGCCACACAGCCATGCATCTGCACCCTTCCTCTCCCTGGTGGGAACCTGTGGCTTTAGTCAGAGATGGGAGCAGCACCTCCACACCTGCCTTCTTAGGTCTTTTCATTTTTGCTGGGGAGGGAGGTGTTGGATAAAGAAGATAGGCCCCTCCCTTGCTGTGTGAGCCCTTGTCTTCTGTGCTCAGTCACCCTTTCACCTGAGGACATTCCCAGAAGAGCCCACTAGAGAGGTGAGGGCACTGGGGTCAGATAGAAGGTGGATATTTGGGAGAAATACACAACCCTTCTGACAGACATACACCCAGCCTGTACCCCCAACCCCAGCTGTCAACAGTTCTGACTGGGTGATCACATTTCCCAGCTCTGCCAGCTTCTGCTAGTGCTCCCAGTCCATCTGGTCTTCTCGTCCTCCCCAAGATCTGCCAAGTCGCCCCGAAGTATATAGGCTGAAAGTAGGGAGTCTATCCATGTATATAGCCGTTAGAACCCCATCAAAGTCCCCAACAACGCCCCCACCCCAGGTCAGACACCTCTCTGGAGGCACCATGACCCCCTGCTTTGTTTTCTGTCCAGGCTCTGAGGAGCCACATGTCTCAGGACTCCACCCAGCGTCCTGGCCTAGGGTTTTGGTGAATGGGAAGTCAAGGCTGGTTGTTCTCAAGGGGAAGAGTCTGGCCCTGGAGAAACGGGGAGGCAGGGTGGTTCTACATTATTAGAGCATTGTTCCCCTTGGGTGGTTGCCCTGGTTCTGACAAGGGAACCCCTGTACTCAAGCTGGTACATTGCCCAGATGAGAAAAAAAAATCCGGAGAGGCACTGCTCTGAGTCTGTGTTTGTGTGTGTGTGTGTGTGTGTGTTTGTGTGTGTGTGTGTGTGTGTGTGTGTTGGGAGAGCAAGGAGGATGAGAACAATGAAAATATATTTAAGTCACCATGTCTAAAAAGAGCAAAAGCATTTTATTTGTTGTTCTTTTTTCATTAATGCCCACTAGGAGACCAGCCACAATTTTTGTTTTCTCTTTCACCGTTTCATGGCTCCTTTAGGGAAGATTTCAGTAGATGTTCCTTTCCACCTCTTTCTTCCCCTTTCCTGCAGCCCACAGTAACTGCTGGGCCTGCGTGGGTCTCCCCTAGGAGGCCTGTGTGAACCACAGACCAGTGTGGACACCTGCTCTTCTGTCTTCAGCCAGAAGGCTCATGAGGCTACTGTGACCACAGCCGCACTCTTCCAGCCAGACAGTCTGCTGTGGTGTGTATAGTTGGAGCTAATTCAAGGTTGGGAAGGAGTCTGCCAAACATAAATAGGGAACGAGATGAGAGGTAGTAGGGCAGGGGCTGTGAAGCTAAGAGGGTCTGGGAAGTTATGATCAGTGTGACGTGGCAGATGGTTCACCATGACTGAGGATGAGAGGGGAATCTTACCCAGGGTATTGATGGTGTACGTGGGCATCTTGGCATGGGGCTCCAGGCCCCCAATGGTGGCATGGATTCCCTCCAGGGGCAGTGCACTGGTGGGCAGTCCTCCCTGGAGTCCTGCAGACTCCAAGCTGTGTCCCTCTTGGGCTGTTTCCAGCTGCGCAATGGTAGGCAAGTATGTTCCCTCTGCTGGAGACTACTTGGGATCAGGACATGACAGTTAGCTAGGGCTCTCTGAATGCCATTTTCTATAACCTGCTGTAGGCTGTCTGAAAGGAAAAGGGGACCACTAACTATGGAACCCTTTAAGTTTGATTGGGACATGTGAAATGCCAGCTTTTCCAGGGTTTTTCCTTGAAGCTGGCAATTTCTAACTAATGCTTGGGATTCTGGGTCAAATTAGATGGACCATTTCAGCTACCAAACAATGACGTTCAAAGCAGCACAAGCAGAGTTCCCTAGCCAGATGGTCTCCTGCTATGAACGTTGTGCCTTGACTGCCTTTCTCCGGCAGCTGCCGATTCTTCTCCAGCTCTCTCTAGGGTGACCACCACAGTTGAGGATGTTGTGGGGAGCAGAGATTGTGACTTCGCCATCTGCAGCCTACTAGCTGTGTGTAGAGACAATTCCCAGGACCTGTCCTGGACTCTGGGAAATTCAGAGACCTGGGATGCCTCAGGGGTCCTATCTCTGGAACATGAAACTTGGGGGCCGGATATGGTGGACCATCCTGTCTGGCCCCAGGGAGTGGAGAGGAGGCCTTTTGAGCCAGGCTTTCACCTCAGGGCAACCTTGCTCACAGCTGAGTGGGGAATTGAGTGCCACAGAGCTGGTCAGCCGCTGGACAGAGATCCTTGAGAAGATAGGCATCCCAGAGGCCCTGGAATCCAGTGAGTACATCATGGCTCATGTCCTTAGAACCAAAACAGTTAAGTGCGGTGGCACCAAGAGGGTGGGAAGAGGGAGGAGGGAGAACTGTTGGAGAGCTACATCAGGCTTTACCCCCACCCAGGATGCTTACCTGAATTGGATGGGACTTTTCTGTAGTATTGTCATAGACAGATGGTCATTCACCAACAAACCGTTACAGTGTTTGCCAGGTCCTGGCGGGGGGGGGGGGAAGGGGAGGGGGTCATACACGATGAAAGGTTCCAGTTCTGGTTCCACAGCACATGAAGAAATCTTGGTTTGAGCTGGATGCTGGTGCCTCACACCTGTCATCCTAGCTACTTAGGAGGCTGAAATAGTAGGATTGAAGCTTAAGGCCCAGGCAGAAAAGCCTGTAAGACTCTTATCTCCAACTAACTACCAAAAAGAAAATGCCAGAAGTAGGCTCAAGCTGTAGACTGTTGGCCTTGAATACAAAGGCTCAGGGACAGCACCAAGGCTCTGAGTTCAAGCCCAGGAGTGACACAAAGAAAGGAAAAAGAAAGAGAGGAGGGAAGGATGGAGGGAGAAAAGGAGGAAAGGAAGGAAGAAGGGAGCATGCAAGCCTTGGTTTGGAGTCCCTGGATCAAGCGAGCCAACCATTCACAATCTCTGTGGGGACAGTTTCAGAGCCTAAAGACAATACGTAGGAGCAAGCTACTGACCCGTTCATGACATCAGCAACTTCATGACATCCAAGATCTGAGTGGTCGCTGACTGCAGAGGGAAACAGCCTCGGGTAGACCCTAGGGCTCAGGGTGGGTCACAGAGTTTCAATCTCCCCTGGCTCACCAAGTTTATTTTCTGGTCAGATAAGAAGAAACTGTCCAATGGCTAGGGAGGTATAGGGTGAGGGAGTGTCAAGAGGGGGGTGGCAAGGGATCAGCAGGAAGATGAAGAGGGAGGACAATCCCAGATCAAGTGTGTCAGGCCATGGGAGCCATGACCTCACCTGACAACCTAGACCATCAGTGATAGAGCCTTTGACCCAGCCACATGCCTATGAAAAGTCCTGGCACTCTGGGTTCACCGTTGACGATTTGGCTGTCATCCGCTGCAGGATGCCTGTGCAGTACATCCTTGGGGACTGGGACTTTTGCTGGCTAAATCTGAAGATGACACCCCCAGTGTTCATTCCTCGATCAGAGACAGAGGTAAGCGGGCCACTGGAACAGGACACCCAGGGAATGAGGGCGAGAGTCAGACCCGTGTTGCCCTCAGACTTCCTTTAGGGGACTCTAGGTCCCCGTGACTGCCATCCTCAGAGGTAGAGGTGGGTCTCTTTGCTTGCTCAGCCATTAATCTAGATGGCAGATTGGGATTCAGAGAGGGCCGACTGAAGGTTGAGGCTAGTGGGAAAACCAGAGGCAGTGGGCTCGGAGCAGGGTTGTTTCTTTGAGAATACTCACAACCCAGGAACATTCCTGGGATGGATGGGCCCTTTTCTCCTCCCTGAGAGAGAGGGACCTAGATCCCTCCAGTCTGCATCCCTTGGCTGAGAAATCCTTTCATTCCCATATCCTGTAGTTGTATAACTAGATCTCACCTGACTGCCCAGTGTCGAGGCAGGACAGTGAGAGATCTTGAGTCCTTGATGAGGTCATGGGATCCTCAGTATGAGATTGTACTTGAATGTCCTGACTTGGTGCATGGTCAGTCTCATTTAAGACTGCCATGATCTAGGACATAGAATCTAGAGAATCAGAGCAGGATGGGGTCTATTCTGTGAGTCTTGAGTATTATGTGTGAGCTTTGAGCTCCCATGTGCTCACCTGCTTCCTTTTCTTAGGTGCATCAATGCTAGAAAAAGCTTAAAACTAGGGCCTGTGTCCCATCCCTTTTTTTATGCTCAAAGCTAGCACTCTACCATTTGAGCCACAGCTCCCCTTGCAACGTTTTTGGGTGTTTAATTGGAGGTAAGAGTTCTCAATGACTTTGCTGCCAAGGGTGCATCCAACTGCAGTCCTCAGATCTCAGTCTCCTGAGAGGATAGGATGACAGGCATGGAAAAGTATCTTTGGCTGGGTGCCAATGGCTCATGGCTGTCATCCTAAGTACACAGGAGCTGAATCTTAGGATCGCGGTTCAAAGCCAGCTTGGGCAGGAAAGACCCTCAGACTCTTCTCTCCAATAAAGCACGAGAAAACTGGAAGTGGTGCTGTGGCACAAGTAGTAGAGTGCTGGACTTGAGCTGAAGAGCTCAGGGATAGCACCCAGGCCCAGAGTTCAAGCCCCACAACCAACGAAAAGAAAGAAATTAAAACATCTTTGCCTGCAAAGGACGGTGGAGGTGTGTTTGTGTGTGCGTGGGGTGGGGGTGTTAGACATTTAGCGCCCCACTCAGTTATCATTTCAGATGGATTGTCCAAATCTCTTAGTCCACGGCAGCAGATTCTTGACCACAGGTGAAGCTCTGGGTTGGATGTCGACCATTGGACCTCAGTCTCCTCACGGGACAGTTGTGAGGAAACAAGGGACTAATACAGAGGGCTCTCTCGAGCTGGGCCAGGCACAGAGGGAGCAGCTGTCAGATATGGTTCTCAAAAGTTCTGTGAGCATATGACAGGAAGTTTCCTAGAAAGGGCTCAGATGGGGTCTGTTATTAATCCTGCAACAGGTATAGGATTATGAAACAAAACATGGCTGTCTTTCATCATTAACCTATCCCCATGAGGAAGGGGATCCTTCACTGTATTCAGTCTTGCAGCTGGGGAAAATAAGGCATTGAGAAGCCAGGTGACCTACTCATGACCTCCAGCTGATAGGAAGCTCGGCCTGACTTCTCTGCCATACTTCCTAGGACAGTGAGTGTTATTCAGCCCACTTCTTGTGGTAGGAGGTCCACTTTTGTCATGTGTGAGGCTTGAATTTGAGGCCTGGATGCTGTGCCTGAGCTCCTTAGATCAAGGCTAGCGATCTACCACATGAGCCACAGCATCACTTCCGGTTTTCTGTTGGTTCTTTGAGTATAAGAGTTTCACAGACATTCCTGCCTGGGCTAGCTGTGAATCATGATCTTCACATCTCAGCCTCCTGTGTAGTTAGGATTATAGGCCTGAGCCACCAGCACCTGGCTTAAGTGTAATTCTGGCCCTCTCTTCCTCTTTCTCTCTCTCTCTCTCACCCCCCTCTCCCTCCCCTCTCTCCCTCTCTCACCCCTCTTTCCCTCTCTCTCTATCTCTCTTTCTCTCTCAGGAACTGGTTGAATAGGTGCTGGAGGAGGTGGCCCAGCATCCCCATGTGGCTGGAACCGAAGGTGTCCCTCTCATTCTGGAGGTGGGCTGAGTGTCAGGAGCTGTTTCGCTCAGGCTGTTGAACCAGCTTCATGAGGTAAGCCCCTCTGTGCCCCGGCTAGACTGTGATGGTTATTCCTTGTCCATCCCTTGAGTCCTTCCCCACATCCCTCTACTACACTGTTGAAGGAAAGTGGATGAGGAGATGTTGCCTTGTCCCTCTGCCCAGCACAATCCCGGGACTCTGACCCATACCCCCACCTATCTGGTCAGGGCCTGGCTATAAGACAATGAAAACACTCCATGTCTAATACCTTTTGCTGGGGAGTGTAGTTTTGGTTAGGGGGGTGGGGTGCAGAGGAAAGACCCAAGACCTGACACCTCCCGGAGGACATTTGTTCTTGTGACAGAGCCAAGTCATTGCTGTGGATAAGGAGGAAGCCACATCAGAGTGACCCAGAACAATGCTCAAAGATAAGTAGGCTGTTGAAGTATCAAACCCACTCATGTCTGCTTCCTACTCCCAACAAGGAGGTGTAGTGTGGGTGGCCTGGCCCTGGGCCTAAGGCATTATAAATGGATGGTGGCGGTCAGAGGCTCATGGCTCCCATCCATCATCCTGGCTCTTTGGGAGGCTGAGGTCTGATGGTCATGACTCAGAGCCAGGCTGGGCAGGAAAGTTCAGGAGATTCTTATCTCCCATAAATCACCTCCCTCTCCAAATCCACACACAAGCCAGATGTGCTGTGGCTCAAGTGGTAGAGCCTCAGCCTTGAACAAAAGAAGCTCAGGGATAACACCCAGACCCTGAATCCAAGTCCTAAGACTAACACAATCATAAAATAAATGAACAGTGTACACCTTTTATCTGACTACTAAGAAAGATGGATACAGTTTTCTGCTGTACTTGTAGCCAAAGGTAAGGGGCTTCCCTTGATGTTCCCCTAAACCTCTCCTCTCTTTTACCTGTCCAGGCTTAGGTTGCAGGACAGAATTTGGATCATCCCCCTGGATGTGACCTTAGGTACCTTCCCCCATCCACCTTCCTTGGGGTCAAGATCCTGGATGCACTCCCTGCTGGGAGGATGAGGCACCACAGAGATGAGGGTAGGTATCCCGGACACTTATACACACATACACACACACACACAAACACACATACGAACACACAAACACCCCTAAGCCAATATGATCTTATACATAAATATATGTATATATTATAAATATATCATATATAGTTATATTTTAAATGTATACCATAAATATTGACTTATATTTAAATGTAATTCATCTCATCATTTATACATATATATATATATGCACACTTTTTTTTTTTGGTCAGTCTTGGGGCTTGAACTCTGGGCTTGAGTGTTGTCCCTGTGCTCTTCTGCTCAAGGCAAGAGCTCTACCACTTGAGACATAGTGCCATTTACAGTTTTCTGGTGGTTTATTGGAGATAAGAATCTTTGGAATTTCCTGCCTGGGCTGGCATTGAACTGTGACCCTCAGATGTCAGCCTCCTGAGTAGCTAGGATTATAGGCATGAGCTACAGGCTCCCGGCTATATTTATATCTGAGATTTGTTAGTGGAACAAAGGGTCCAGAAACTATTATTCCTATCATGAAACGACTTCACACTGACAGGTATAATTAAAAAACGATAAATATTCACAGTGGCTCAAAAATCCCTTAGGTGCCTAGCAAGACAGCACGTTTTTCCAGACACTGCATGTGGTGTGAGCGGTTTGCAACCCAAGCAACTGTAGAAGATATTGGACCCTAAACAAAACTGATAATTGCATGAACCCAGTCCTCTATGACAGATTTAGGCAGGCCTATCTTAGCGATTCTTGTTAGGGACATGGTGAAAAATTTATAGTTTAGTTGTGATTACAGAACTCTTTTACACATGTCACTTAGCCATTAACTATATTTAACCTAGTTCCCTTTGCTCTAACTTATATTTTCATGGCTAAGGAAACTGTTTTATGTTTGTGAAAACTTGGCTGTTCACAACATAGACATGGGTTTTTAATCCTTTTGAAATTACTGTCTGCATAGTGTTCTGTGAGATGAGCTTCTCTTTACCATATCATAGGAATAAACTTACTCTGATTCAAACTTGGACAACAGCTACCTTGTTCTCTCTCCTAGAAAACCATCTGTATAGAATTCTTTACATGTAAACAGACCCTCATTTACTTGCAAAAGTCTGTCAGTGAGTCAAACCTAACTCACCCAAGTGAGGTGAATTCCTGTGATGCTTCCTTTACATTAAAAATGCGAAGAGCTCTGTACAGTATTTTCACAATAAAAAATATGGGAAAAAAAATGCGAAGAGCTGTTCAGCAATGCACATACTTTAAATGTGAAGTGTGACTCCTGTTTTCCATAATGTGAATCAAGCAGAAGAATTGGTTTAAGATGTGAAAGAGCCTTACAAATAGTCTTGGACCTTGAAAATTGCCTTGGGTATGAATTTTTGGAGAAATATCCCTTCTAAGACAAAGGACTCAGTTTTTTTTTAAAATATTGTGCTGGCACTGAGGTTTGAACTCCTGGCCTTGAGCTCTATCTGGGCTTAAATTCTCAATGTTTGCTCTATACCACCTGAGTTATAACTTCACGTCTTCCTTTTACCAGAAGTGCAGAAAAGAATCTCTTAGGTTTATCTATTTAAAATAGCTTGGAATTGCAATTGTCAAATTTGAACCTACTGAGTATCTAGGTGTAAGCCACTGGTGCTGTGCTAGAACTCACTTCTTAAGAATAAATAATCACAAAAAGAGGAGAAATAAATATTTGTTCAATTGTGTATGTGTTGTCTGATAAACCAAATCACTTGCTACTGGAAAAGAAAAAGAGAGAAGATAGAGATTAATATGGAGGAGAGAGACAAAGGAAGAAGGGAGGGGTAAATGAGTGGAGGGGAGTGAAAGGGAGGATATGAGAGGAGAGGGTAGCTGGGTAGAATTGTCTACTGCTCATTAAGGTATTGTTGGACAATCAGTACCTTTGCATTTATGTAGCCAAAGCTTTATATTTTTGGTAGTAAGCTGAGATATAAAATACCAGTTTACAGTTAGTAACCTGTTAGTGTGCTTCCTCCCACACCAAGGAAGCCATAGTTAGGTTACTGTTACAGAGAAGGCAAGAGTAAGAAGTTTAAGTTATTCTGAGAAACAATAATTGACATGCCAGGAATGGTCCCTTGTATGGTGAAGTCAAGCATCACTCTTGTTCCTTGCTAGAGTCTTCCTCTCAACAAGAATAGCAGAAACAGAAGAGGAAGAAGATATCTGAGTAATATCATCTCTCTGTTTACCCTCTTCCTTTGGCCTCTCAAACAATAAAGCCAAAGGAGACTTAACTTGAACTAGTGGGTAAAATGAGGGGAAAGTTCAGTCTAGCTTATTGTGAAACTTTTTAAATAATTGGGGCAGCATTTCAAATACTGAAATAAAACTTTTTAAATTATTAATAAAAAGTTACTCGAAATTTATTGAAAATTTAGAAGACTACAGGGCTCACTACATAGTGGAATCTGCATCATTAAAACTGACTCGTGCTCCTATCATCAGAAATTGAAGATTGTCCCTAAACATCGACTGCTGAAGTGATAAGTGATGGAAATTCATGATGGATAGCATAATGCTGAGAGCATGGAAATTATTTCCTTTCCATCTTCAGTGTGTAGAGAAGAATAAAGGTCTCTAGGATGGCCCTGAAGGTGCAATTCTAAATTTAGGACAGAAGGTGAATAGTAAAATAGACCTATGTCAGCCATTCAGAGATTAGAAATGTGGAGAAATATACTCATTTATGTGGTCAAACATGGAAGAGAGGATGTGGCAAGCCCATAGCCAAATGCCAAAGGTAGAGATATTTAATAAAATACCATGAAGTTGAAACAAGTCTTAAAAGGGGATCTAGGCTTACAGGAAGTAGGGCAGAAGGATGGAGAGGGAAATGGTGGACTAATACAGTTATAACACTCAATGTACATATGTGAGAATATAAGTAGGAAACTTGAAGGGATAGGTGGGGTTGGGGTAAGGGAAGGAAGAAAAATGGAAAGTTTGACAATGATCCAGATGCACTGAACATTGAAATGCACATACACTCTATTCAACACTGACATGATGAACTGAAACCCCTTTGCACAACTTGCTAAAGATAATTTTTTTGAAGTTTTAATATTAAGAGACCAGAAGCATAAACCTTTATAGATAAATAAGAGGATAGTATTGACATATTGTTGAGGCTTTTGTTCCTTTCAATATACAAAATTAAATAAGTATCAAGTCTGCTGCAAATTTCTTAAACTGTAGAGAACCAAATTCCAATATTCCTTCACTTTCAATAAAAATAAATCTTATAGACTGTGGGGGATAGCAAAGATGGCCCTGAGAGGAAGTTGAGTGGGCAGAGCTGGATTTGTTTAGGTTCAGTGTGTAAACATCTCATGGAAGCTTAGGTGCATGATAAGGTGTGGCCTTTCAGTGATTGGTTGGTTCCATTTCCTCTCCTCCCACGCAGTCTTTTGCTTTAAAAAGGGGATGCTCCCTGTTAATAAACGAGTTCCTGCTTGGTTTGACTCCCAGCTGAGTCTGATTGTCTCCTGGGCTACTGGGCTAAGGGAGGCTGGGGAACAGGCGAGCAGCCGCACTTCACTTCGCATTTACCTCTCCTCGGACCCCGTCCGTCCAAAGACGGAGGAAAACCCAGCAATAGACCTTTAGGTTTCCCAGTTGTTTCTAAATATCTTAATGTAATGCATTGGAACTAATTTCATTCCATATTTAAGTTTAAATTGTAAATCACTAAATTCTTTTAAAATCTTCTCGCTCGGGCACAGGTATGGATAGATAACTGATGTGGGCATAATCAGAATTATTCAGAAGGCTGTAAATGGATGCTTACTTAGTTTACTCTCTGCTGGGTCATAGAATACAGAATGTCCTAATTGGAAAAAGTTAGCCTTCCCAGGTTTTCTGCATATAAACACTCCATCAACATTTTGTTATTAGAGGATTATTCAAGATTAGCTATATGTTGATTGATAATGACTAACCATGACAGGAAGGAGAGGGAAATCCATCTACACTTCAGTGAGGTTCTGATTTGTGCTTCACAAAGTGTTATGAAAGCTCTCCATGAAAATCTAGCAGCTGCATTTCTAAAAAGTCCTTGTGTGGTAACATTTTCTTTCTTTCTTTCTTTCTTTCTTTCTTTCTTTCTTTCTTTCTTTCTTTCTTTCTTTCTTTCTTTCTTTCTTTCTTTCTTTCTTTCTTTCTTTCTTTCTTTCTTTCTTTCTTTCTTTCTTTCTCTTCCTTTCTTTCTCTTTCTTTCTCTCTTTCTTTCTCTTTCTTTCTCTCTTTCTTTCTCTCTTTCTTTCTCTCTTTCTCTTTCTCTCTTTCTCTTTTTTTCTCTTTCTTTCTCTCTTTCTTTCTCTCTTTCTTTCTCTCTTTCTTTCTCTCTTTCTTTCTTTTTTTGAGTCCGGTTGTGGGGCCTGAACTCTGGGCCTGGACGCTGTCCCTCAGCTCTTCAGCTCATGGCTAGAGCTTTACCACTTGAGCCACAGTGGCACTTCCGGCTTTTTTTTTTTTTTTGCTTATGTGGTGCTGAGGAATCGAACCCAGGGCCTCATGCATTGCAAGGCAAGCACTCTAGCACTGAGCCACCTTCCCAGCCCCTGTGGTTACCTTTTCTGATAATGTCTCAATTCAAGTATTTCTCCTTGGAGTTCCATACTATTCAATGATGCTGTATTAGCTCCTTGTTAAAATTTGCAGACCGGTCTTGGTGATGAAATTTGTGCTTTTCAAAATTGCTCTCCTAATTCCATCCACAAACTGCAAACAACATTTATCTGAAAAAATTTGTATCTGTTGATAGTGCATATATTTTTATGTTTCATTTCAAACCTAGAATGTAGTAAAAATTTTCATAGCAATTACTCTGCACTAGCTTGTGGGCAGATTCTAAAGTAAATAATATACTGTGTTTATGTAGAGAATTTGAGTATCCAAAGTTTTCATATACCTTTGGTCCTAAAACCAATACCTTACTGATATTGAGTGATAAATACAACTTCCTATAAGTACAGAAGTTTTCCTTGTATCTTTTTAATATATATTTTTTATTGTAAATATACTGCACAGAGGAGTTACAGTTACCTAAGTAAGGTAATGAGTATATTTCTTATTGAGCATTGTTACCCCCTCATTTGTTTTTCCTCTACCATACCATTCCTTCACTCCTCTCCAACTTCCCCATTCACCCCCCACCCCTTGATAGACTGTCTTGTACATCTCATTGTTAGAATGGGTCAACCTGTATCCTTTCCTTATATCTTAAATGAAGAAGTGCTAGCTTGATTTATGCTGATTCTACTTGTGTAGACAAACCTAAAATCACTCATCAAGGCCAAGAGCACATAAGTGAAACACCATCATTTTTTGTTACTTGGTATAATTGTGTTCTACACATTTATTGACAGGTTACAAATTATTCTCAAACTTTAAAACATTAAAAATATTTTCTTTTTTTGTTATTTTCTTGGCCAGGAAATCAGCAAGACCTTAGTCAGCATTTCTCACATAAGACTATTCACATGAGTTGGTTAAATGTATGTGTAGAATCCAGTCCTTGGAAAAAACTCAAGTAAGGATGCCATTTAAAGCCTTATAACTTTATTCTTTACCAGGGCATTCTCCTTCTACTTTGATTGTTGAGAGTTTCTACAAGAGCAAGCATTCTGTGGGGAGCAAGGAAACACCATATGAACTTTACTTACTGAGTTTTCTGAGTGATTTGCTATCCCTTGTACTGCATTTTGCAAATGGAATCTCTCTAAATGTACAAGTTTTAAGAGATAAGAGAGTGGTAAAAAAAACGCTTAGAGACAAATACATCTTGAACATACTTTGTTCCAAGCATTCCATTTGAGGCATATTCAACACCTAGTGAAACTTGTGTTGGCTGTATCTATGTGTCTTTCTCCATGTGTGCATGTATACATGTGTACATGTACGTGTGTATTTGTGTGTACAGTAACATACATGTGTACATATATAAGGGCATATACACATATGTGTGCATATATAAATAAATATACATATACAAATATATGTGCATATATATATCAGTTGTTCAGTGATTTAATCTATAGTTCACAGCACATTGTCTTTCTCACAAAGTGTACATGATAAATTGCTCCTAGGATCTGTGTTCTATGATGGGCATCCTTTGTACACACTTCCCACATTCCTTTGTTTTTCATCCCTGTGAGCAACTTCGGTCCACTTTCCATAGGCTAGCTTTGTTTTCATTATATGTAGTTACTAACTGATAATAAAAGAAAAAGGTTGTTTGTAAAAGAAAAAGAACTTTTAGGTCGCAGGTTAACAGTATCTTATCCATCCCAATGATTTCTATGAGATAAAATTTATAATAGTAAACGTGAAAAGGAATTCCTAGATCTGCTGTTTTACCATTTATTATGGCAAAGAATAATATCAAGTCACTCTTATAACTCTTAAAGAATGCAAGGGTAACTGATGGTCACTATCATGTTCCCAGAAAACTAGTGGAACCTGAAGGATAGTAGTAGACCAGCCGAAATTCTAAGTACCAGACATGGAGCATGAAAGAGAAAGAGAGGAAATGGGAGAGAGTGAAAGAGAGAGAGAAATAACACAATACTAGAAGTGCATAACAGACAAACAAGAGCTGTATGAGAATATTCATACTGCTATCTTTAGACTCTATGTGTACATTTGAAGGTATTTGTTATATGATAACAAATCAACATGAAATATAAAGTTATTTTGATAAAAATAAAAATAACTCAGAAGAAATTATAAATGCAAAAACAATCTTCACTGAAGCAAACTCTCAGAGATATTTATGACTTTGAAAAGGATAAAGTGGCTGAAGTTAGTATAAATTTAGAAGTACAATTCACAAAAATATAAAAATATATTTATATCTCTCATTATATTACCCAAAGCAGAAAGCAAATGTTGTTTAGATGATTTTTTTTTTTTTTTTTTTTGTTGGTCGTGGGACTTGAACTCTGGGCCTGGGCTCTGTCCCTCAGCTCTTCAGCTCAAGGTGAGCGCTCTACCACTTGAGCTACAGCGCCACTTCCGGTTTTCTGGTGGTTTATTGGAGATAGGAGTCTCACGGTCTCTCCTGCCCGGGCTGGCTTTGAACCGCAATCCTCAGAT
This sequence comes from Dipodomys spectabilis, assembly GCF_019054845.1. Classification (NCBI taxonomy): domain Eukaryota; kingdom Metazoa; phylum Chordata; class Mammalia; order Rodentia; family Heteromyidae; genus Dipodomys; species Dipodomys spectabilis. The sequence goes on from NW_024870780.1 coordinate 615,280, forward strand.
CTCAGCCTCCTGAGTAGCTAGGATTACAGGCGTGAGCCACCAGCGCCCGGCTGTTTAGATGATTTTTTAAAACACAGTTTCTGGGAAGGTGGCTCAGTGGTAGCGTGCTTGTCTTGCATGCATCAGCCCCAGGGTTTGATTCCTCAGCACCACATAAGCAAAAAAAGATGGAAGTGGTGCAGTGGTTCAAGTGGTAGCGCTAGCCTTGAGCTGAGGGACAACACCCAGGCCCAAGAGTTCATGCCTCATGACCAACAAAATCAAAATAAAGAACAAACCACAGTCTATCACTGTTTTGGCCTTAACTCTGTAATACCGCTGCTTCAGCCTAGGGATAAAATTTTAGGTGTGGACATTTATCAAAACTTCTGACTCAGACTCTATTTGATAATTTTTTAAATAAATATTTTGATCTTAATTTTCCTCTTTGTAAATTAACGTGCACCTATAAAAATTGGTTTGACCATCCAAGTAACCTTCTCAAAGTACCTCCTAATGATGATTTACAAAAAGTTGTACTAGGGCTGGGAAGGTGGCTCAGTGGTAGAGCGCTTGCCTTGCATGCATAAGGGACTGGGTTAGATTCCTCAGCACCACATAAGGAAAAAGAAAAAAGCCGGAAGTGGTGCTGTGGCTCAAATGGTAGAGCGCTAGCCTTGAGCTGAAGAGCTGAGGGACAGCGCCCAGGCCCCACGACCGGACCCCCCCAAAAAAGTTGTACTATATTTCAACAAGTAAAACAATGCTACAAATAAAGAAAACAATAATTAAATGTTAATAATTAATAAAATAAAAAACAAAAATTTATTACTGTTTTCACTATTTGAAGTGTACTACATATTAGATTTTACTATTTTCTCATAATCCTGTACATTTAACACTGACTGAGGTTGTGATGTTCATCAAGAGTTTTATAGAATATGAGTAGTCTTTAAAGCTATCCACTAAGATTACTATTTATGGCTCTTCTCATTATTTTTTTTATGGCTTATATCATCATTTTTCATCATTAACTTATAAACTGAGGAAGCCCTAAAGTTTTAACAGCCTGTGTAGTTAACAAAGTGTTAACACTTCATTCTGCTTCTTTACACAAAAACTTTGCAACTTCTCATTAATAAAGTTTCTCGAAACTCTGAAATGTACATACTTAGTAGTATATGTCTGCTACCATAAATCTTAAATACTTTATGGAAAAGTTTTATACCTGCCAAACAGTCCTAATTTTGGCATATGTAAACAAATTCCCAAAATTAAATATATTTAAAACATTAAAACTTTTAACAAACCTTAACACTTGGTGCAGTGTTCATTATGACAGGTGCCTTGTATAGAATAATTGAATCCCCCTCCTACACATTTCTTGAGCAACAAATATCTGGAATTATTTTGTTTTTGACATGTCAATCTTGACTTTATTCTTAAATTTGTGCTTATGTAAGAAATATATGGTTCTAAAATTTCATGACAATTCTTTTGAACTTACTTTTTGTTGAATTGTCTAGTTTAATAAAATCCAACTGCACTTTTTTTGGGGGGGTCCATTCGTGGGGCCTGAACTCTAGGCCTGGGCGCTGTCCCTCAGCTCTTCAGCTCAAGGCTAGCGTTCTACCACTTGAGCCACAGCGCCACTTGCAGCTTTTTTCTTTTTGCTTATGTGGTGCTGAGGAATCGAACCCAGGGCCTCATGCATGTAAGGCAAGCGCTCTACCACTGAGCCACCTTCTCAGCCCCAATTGCACTTTTGATATAAAAAATATTCTGTGCTCAATTCAGCCACACATACACTAACATTGGAACAATACAGAGAAGAGTAGCATGGCACTTGCGCAAGGACGATATGCAAATTCGTGGTGTGTTCCATATTTTTACAACAACAGATGCTGGAGGGAATGTGGCCACAAGGGAACCATACAACATTCTTAGTGGGAGTGTAAACTTGTTCAACCACTTTGGAAGGCATTATGGAGGTTCCTCAAAAGATTCCACATAAAGCTCCCCTTTGACCCAGGAGTCCCACTTTTGGGGATTTACTAAATGATCACAAACAAGACCATACTAAAACTACCAGCACCACTATGTTTATTGCAGCATTATTTACAATAGCTAAGATATGGAACCAACCAGCTGTCCCCACTACATGAATGGATCAAGAAAATGTGATGTATATACACAAGGGAATTCTATGCCTCCATCAGAAAGAATGACATTGTCCCATTTGTTAGGAAATGGAAAGACTTGGAAAAAAATTTATTAAATGAAGTAAGCCAAGTCCAAAGGAAAAGGTCCCATGGTTTCCCTTATTTTCAATAACGAATATATGTCTGGGTTAAGCAGACAAGGTCAAAAGCTATGTGCATATGAACAGAAATGATAATGTTAAGGGAATTGAACCCCACGATAGGGAAACAAGTAGTTTTTTGTTTCTTGCTATTGTTTCTAACGTACTTATAATGTGCGATGTGAATTTTCGTTTCTTTGTATGTTCCTCCCCCCACGCTATAACCCTTGTTTTCTCTGTATTTGAAGTTGGTGCATCTGCCTCTTGTATTTACGCTTCTCTAATTTGGGGAGGGGAAGGGAAAAAATGTGGTGCGCGTGAACGCATGTGCATGCGTGTGTGTTGGCATGCTCAGAGTTTGAAATCAGGGCTTAAATGTCTTGCTAGACCTTTCTTCTCTAGGTTGGTGAGGTACTATATGAGCTACATTTTTTTCCCTGGGTCTTTGCTAGTTCATTAAAAATTTTGAAAAATAATTTCATGAATTTTTTTTTTGGCCCTTATTGACTTCCAATGGTTATCCACAGATCCCAGGCTCCTGAGTAGCTATCCCGAGTAGATAGGATTACAGGTGTGACTAGCCAATACAAGGCTTTCAGCATAATTTTAAAAGTAGAAGAAAATTTACTTCATGGGGGCCTGTTTAATTATCTCCTACTTTTAAAACATTTTGGATTGATTAAATGTGAATTTATTTCATTTTTGGATTCTTAAAAGATAGTAAGTGATGATATTTAAAAGTTTTGGTACTTTTTAAAAAAGGAAACTGGAACTGTGGGACAGAAGAAATTTGTCTCTCTTTGGACCTCAATTTAGAAGCTCAGCTCTGTGCATGATAACCCAATGTCACCAACACAGTCTGTGTTGAAGACAAAATGTGATAGAAAACAATCACCATGGGCAATATTTGCTATGCTATAATTTCTTGGACAATATGAATATTGAATTGAGAGTGTAAGAGAATGGAAAGAATTTACCTACCTTTTGTGTATTGCTGAAAGACTTTTGGAAACTTTGACTCATTTCCTTCCTCACTGTGTGTCTTTGGGCCATGCACTTAGTGCTTTTAATTACAATTTTTCCCAACACTAAAATAGTAATAACATTAGCATTATAGCAAATGTTATCTTAAGAATTAAGAGAAATAAAACTTGTAAAATACTTAACATAAACTTCTATGCATGAGCTTTGAGTTTAGCCAGAAGTTTTTTTTAAATACTAAATAGAATGTCATAAGTATTGCAGAAACCATTACATGTAGTGAGCAATTTTATCTATTAATCATGCTCTACTTCCAAGGAAGCCGGGTAGATAACTTCTCATGTTGTAAATCAAACTGGTTATCTTAAGTCTTGTTAGTGTAAAAATATAAGGGACATAATAATGAAGGAATGTTGTAGACTGAGATGAAGTCCAAAAGAAAATGTACAAAACTGATAAAACAAAAGTATCTGAGCAGTATATTGTGTTTTGCATCCTTTAAGTTACATCTCAAAGATAAGGCAGACCTAGAAGAATGAATTGTCTTTTTGATATTCTATCATAGGTCTTTTCTCATTCATGTAGAGGCATCATCAGATTTGAGGAACTAAGTTTTTGGTTTGCTTCCTTCCGTTTAAGTTACATCATTTAAGTTACATCTCAAAGATAAGGCAGACCTAGAAGAATGAATTGTCTTTTTGATATTCTATCATAGGTCTTTCCTCATTCTTGTAGAGGCATCATCAGATGAGAGGAACTGTATTTTTTTTGTTTGTTCCTTCCATTTATTCTTCAGTTTGAAATCTGAACTACATGAGACAGAAAGAAACCAAGTTTTGGAAAGAAAAATCAACGTAAAATAAAATACATAGCCTTGTATAAGGTCTAACTAAATTGAGTTATATAGTCTCAAGCATTAACAGAAAATGATTTAAGCAATATCATGTTATTGAAAACTGAAAAATGTTAGGAGTTGCTTTATTTTTTCCTTTCTACTACCTTAAAATTATTGATTTTGTACTGAGAGATTAAAGATGAGATTAACAAGAAACTTGATTAAAAATTTTCAAAATTTCTGAATAGATATGTTTACCAAAAAGCTCTGAAAATCGCCAGTGGGTTTACAAAGTTGTGTTTAATACAACTTCTATGCTGGCTTAATGTTTTGTAAACAAAAGTCATTAGAGAAATGCAATTCAAAATTACTATGATACTACTTCATAACTATTATAACTCTTATCAAAAAAATCAAAGGAACCAGGTGTGGTGGTAAAGACTTGTAATTCGAAGCTTTTAGGAGGTTGGAGTAAAAAGATTTGGGTCTGAGGTCATCTTGGGTATTGCACACAGTAAAAACATGCCCTTTAAAAAAACTCAAAAGGTAATAAGGTTGGCTGGTGAGAGTGTGGAGAAAAGGAAATTTTCTACACTCTTGGTCAAAATACAGGTTAATACTCTCCTTGTAGAAAGTAGTATGCAGTTTTCTAAAGAAATCCAAAGTTGAAATATCACCTGACCCACCAATCATGTGATTATTTCTCTCTGGGTAACTCATAAATATATCTGTAGTTCATTGTTATTCACATTATTCACAACAACAGCCAAGATATAAATCGAAATTCAGTGTTCAACTACAGACTAATAAACAACTGTGGTGCATGCACAAATATATTTTTCTGTTTCATCCTTAAAATAGCAAGAGACTTCTCCCATTAGCCACAACTTATAATGACCTGAAAGATGTATTGTAAATGAGGAAAAATGTTGTCTTCTGATTTTTGTAAACACACACACACACACACACACACACACACACACACACACACACCAACCTCAAACATTAAGAGTGAAATTTTTTGAAAAGTAAAGCAAAGTGGAATTGCTGGGGCATTTAGGTCACAATGTAGAAGATAGTAGATATACAGGATGAACCGGTATAGAGTTGTAATGTACAGCATGAGGATACAGGGGACAACACTGGCCTTACATAGGAATGAAGCTAAATAAGTAGTTGTTCTTCCTAGTAGGGGTTGCTCTTTTGGATGCTCTTCCTCCAGTAATGGATAAGATGAGCATAATTCTTTAAATATACCTGCCTGTTTGCAGAAATAATAACAAACAATATAGCAATAATGTTGTATGCTCAACATAGGATATGAGATTATCCTTGGTGTAAACTAATTATTACAAATAAGGGAAACCGTGGGACCTATGTTTCTTTAAGTCTGGCTTACTTCACTTAATATAATTTTTTCCAAGAACTTCCATTTCCTTACAAATGAGGTGGTATCGTTCTTTCTGATGAAAGCATAGTATTCCATGTTAGCGTGTGTGTGTGTGTGTGTGTGTGTGTGTGTGTGTGTGTCTCATTTTCTTGATCCATTCATCTACTGAGGGGCATCTGGATGGATTCCATATCTTAGCTATGGTAAATAATACTGTGATAAACATAATTTTGCTGGTAGCTTTAGTGTGGCCTTGCTTGTGGCCACCTGGTTAAATGCCCCGCAGTGGGATTACTGAGTAATAGGGGAGCATTATTGTGTACATCAAGGATAATCTTAGTAAATGAGCAGAATAGCCCTATAGTTATGTACATATGATCGTATAAGGTGATTCTAAGTGAAATGAACTCCAAGACATGTTCTTTGTTGTTTTTGTTCTTAATGTATTGTGTGATTTCTTTTTAACCTTTTGTGTTTTCCCCAACTATGGTGTATCCCCTGTAGTCACAGTATTTGATTTTGATACCCTGGTTATTGTAAATATGTTAATCTGAACTAGGGAAGGGAAAGGGAAAAAATGGTGAGGCAAAGGACAAAGGGGGAACCTATGCAACAGTGATACACAGAAGAAAATATGTTGGAAATAATCTGGAGGGGCTGTTGGGAGGGAAGAGGGAGAAAAATGGGGGAAGGGATAACAAATTAGAAAAGAAATGAATTCATTACCTTACTTATGTAAGTATAACCCCTCTGTACATTACCTTGACAGTAAAATTTAAATAAAAAAGTAAAGAAGCTATGGGAAGGGGAAACAAAGGAGGAGACAACAATGCTTAATAAGAAATGTATTCATTATTTTGCCCATATAATTGTAACCCCTCTGTATGGTATTTTCACAATAAAAATACAATAAAATACATGAGAGCAGCAATACAGGATATGGGACTGGGGAAAATACTATACAAAGAGTAGAACAGCTGTGGAGAACAATAATTTTACTTTAACATAGGAAGTAATTAACTAGCATACAGATTTTCAGCCTCATGTCAGTCACTAAAAAGGGAAAACAAAATACAAACCAGTAGAGATAAAATAGAAAACTAAACAATAAGGATGAAGAGATGGCTTGGACCAAAAATTACAAATGAGACAATTAGGAAACAAATAAAAAGCTGGTAAGTTTAAAAAATATTACCCATAATTCTATTAATTGTTGTTTACATCACAATTTGTTAGAACTATAATTCAAATCACAGTTTAGTATTATATCATTTTAATAATAGGTTACTTATTATTGATTTCTTAATGTTGAATGTTTAATATATAATTTTACTTTTAGCAGCTATAGAAAAGAAGAAAGTGAATCTAATTTTACTAATATATATCATGAATTGTAAAATTGAGAAGCAGAATTTAAACAAATAATATATTATTACTTTTTTAATTCTGTGACTTAATGTAATAATTCAAAGTGTATTCTACAATCATCAATCATTTTAACCCCATTGACTCTAGGCCAGGGGATCACAGGGGCCCAGAAAACCTACTACCTTGAATAGTAATCCTAGACCTCTAAAACAAAACAAAACAAAACCAGAAACAAAACAAACAAAACACACTGCAGTAAGCACAGCCAGTCAGGGCTGCTATCACAGCCTACATGAAGTCAGGCCAGAAACAGAAATTGAGAGTCATTTAGCTGATAACTAATATACATTTTTATGAGACAGACTCAAATGAGACTCCTGAGAGAGAGTCAGAAAGACTGATGAAAGGGACTAAAATTGATCACACGAAGATTGGAAAGTAGAATTCCTTGTAGAACAAATAAATAATAAAAAGCCTGTGCATGTAAGAACAAGACAGCAGACCAAATTCAAGAATTGCACATTATCTTAGAGGTCAGCTTAATGAATTATCAATGGAAATCTTTGAAATCTTAAATATTTGAACACATGTGGGAGAAGGACAATTGCTGAAGAGAAAGAAAATATCATCACCCTGCTAGGATGTCCAATATCACCTTAGGAATTGATAAAGCACAGATTTGTAATAAAAAGAATACAATTATTCCAAGTGAGGGGTTCATTTGTTTTGATGTAACAGTTCTTGATTTAGGTGCTAGCAATTAACATACAATTGATCCAGTCCCACAGCTGAGTTGATATTGACTGCAGTATTCCTACATAAAGGGAAAGAGAAAATTTACAAATATCTGGTGAAATGAGTTGAGGATGAAGTGTTCTAATAGTGATATCTGAGGTTTAGACACAGGTAAAGAGGTGGACTTTCTTTTCTAAAATCCCCCCATTTTTAGCCTAGTGCCAGTGGCTCACAACTGTAATCCTAGCTACTCAGGAAGCTGAGATCTAAGGACTGCAGTTCAAAGCCCCTAGACAGGAAAGTCCCAGAGACTCTTATCTCCATTTAACCACAGGAAAACCAGAAGTTGCCCTGTGGCTCAAGAGGTAGAGAACTCACCTTGAGTTGAAGAGCTCAGGGACAGTGTCCACGCCCAGACTTCAAGCCCCTCAACCAACAACAAAAAAAATATCCCTTTTCTTGGACTGCCTACATCTTTTCCTAACATTCAACAAAGAAGCCATTTTATCACCCACAACATTTAAGTCCTATCCTAGCTACTGCAAATAGAATGATCTGGTTTCTTATGTCAAAAGTTCATATTTTTAAAAACAAATACCAGAAGTGATAACTTTTTTTCCAGTCCTTGAACACTGGGCCTGGGCCCTGAACATGGTTATGCTGATAGCTTTCATGTGAGCTTGCTTGTTATTTATTGAATTACTGCTGATGAGGGGAATTACTGGGTCTTCATGGAGATCTATATTTAGTCTTTTCAGGAAACTCTGTACTGCATTCCACGGTGGATGAACAAGTTTAATTTCCCACCAACAGTGTAATAGAGTTCCCAATTGGCTACATCCATGTCAGCATTTGCTATTGTTAGTTTTCTTGATAATGGCCATTCTTACTGGGAGGAGGTAGAATCAGTCTTGTTTACTTGTAGATTTGTGGGCACCTTCTAGCTAACAAAAATGAATGAATCCATGAAACCTATATTGCTCCGAGTCTGCATTCTGTTCTCTTTGCTCTTAGTATAATTTTACCAAGCCTTTCATTTTCCTTAAGACTGGTGAAAAGTCATCATTTCTGATGGGTGAGTAGAATTCCACTGTGTGTGTGTGTGTGTGTGTGTGTGTGTGTGTGTGTGTGTGTGTGTGTGTGTGTGATAGGCCCATGAATTCATTTCTAAGCCTTCTGTTTCACCTATAATTTAGTAATTCCATATTAAATTTGGATTACTTTCTCTACTGTATTGAAGAATATAGTTGGGATTTTGATGAGTATTGCATTGTCAATTTTTGGGGGGCCGCATTGCAGTTTCACCATGTAAATTCTTCCAACCAGGAGCATTAAAAAATTTTCCATTTCCTTGAGTCTCCTTAATTTCCCTTTTTAGAGTTTTGAAGTTTTCACAGTAGAGGTCCTTCACATTTTATTTAAATTAATTAATTCCTAGTTTTGCTGTTGTTGTTTTGTTTAGTTTAGATTTGATTTGGTTTTAAGGCTAATACATATGAGGTTGTTTTTTGGATTTCAGCATGGATCTTCCCATTGTTGGTAACACAGAAAAATTACTAATTCTTGTGGTTTTTATACCCTGCTACATTGCTGAAGGTTAGCATCACCTTTAGTAACTTGAAGGAGGAAGCTATAGGGTCCTTTAAATACAGGATCATTACATCTGTAAAAAGGGATAGTTTTACATCTTCCCTATTTGGATCCCCTTTATGTTTTTCTCTTGCTTATTGCTCTTGCTAGAAAGTCCACTGCATCATCGCTTATCAAAGAGTTGGGTTCATAGTTCTCTTTCTTTGGTGAGTCCCTATGTGATTTGGAGAAGAGTCTAATTCTAGCTTCATAGAATGTGTTTGATAATTCCATTTCCCTTTCTATTCCATTCAAGAGTTATAACTGTGTATTGTAAGTTCTTTGCAGGTTTTAATTTCATGGTAAATTCATTGAGTCGTAGATTTTTCTGGAATGGGAAGTGGTTTATTGACATTTCATTTTCATTTCTTTTTATGTTTTACTTCTTGTTTCAGATCCAGTATAGGAAAGCATCAATTTCCCCAGGATTTTTCAGGTGATTGGCAAAAGATTTTCAAAGTATTCTCTTATAATATTCTCAATTTTGCTTATATCTGTTGTGTTGTCTCATTTTTGTCTTTAATTTTCTGTATTTGGATGAGTTCGCTAAGTGTTTTGTTTTTGTTTTTTATTATGAAGGTGATATACAGAGAGGTGGGTTACAGTTACATAAGTAATGAGTACCTTTTTTTTTTTTTTTTTTTGGTCTGTTCGTGGGACCTGAACTCGGCCTGGGCGCTGTCCCTCAGCTCTTCAGCTCAAGGCTAGTGCTCTACCACTTGAGCCACAGCACCACTTCCAGCTTTTTTCTTTTTGCTTATGTGGTGCTGAGGAATCGAACCCAGGGCCTCATGCATGTAAGGCAAGCGCTCTTCCACTGAGCCACCTTCCCAGCCCAAATGAGTACATTTTTAACAGTGTTACCCCTTCCTCATTTTTTTCTGCTTCCCCCAACCCTGACATCCCACTCCCACAAAGTTGTAAAGTTTATTTCTAACATAGTGTCTAGTGAATATCACTGTTGCTTTGGTTAATCTTTGTCTCACCATTTCTGTGATTTCCCTTCCTTTCCCCAAATCAGATTGACTTATGTGTAAGACAAAGGGTACAGAAATCAAAAACAGTGATTACTGGGAATAAACCAAAGGGGAAAACTAAATAGAAATAACTAAGAACAGTTCACTATATAATCATCTTGTATCCATTTCTTGGAGCTCATTTTGATAAGCATCATCATTTTATGGTGATATGCATATTGCTATTGAGCTACTGTGAATATCCTAGACATATCCTAGTTTTTCCAAATGAGTGAAAACATGTAGCCTCTGATTCTTTGGGTCTGGCTTGTTTGAATTATTATGTTTCCAAATGATTCCATTTCTTACAAATGGGACAATGTCAATCATTCTGATGGAAGCATAGAATTTTGTTGTGAATATGTACAACATTTCCTTGATCCATCATTTCTGGATCATAGGGGAGCTCCAGTGAGGAACCTCTATACTTCTTTACAGAGTATTTGAACAGGTTTACATTTCCACCAATAGTGTAGTAATGTTCCTTTTTGGCCACATCCCCACCAGCTCAGCATCTGTTATTATTAGTTTTCTTCATTATGGTCATTCTAACTGGGGTTAGGTGGAATCTCAATTTTGCTTTGATTTGCATTTCTTTTATGGCCAGAAATGTTGCATTGTTCTTCATGTGTCTATTGGCCATTCATATTTCTTCTTCAGAGAGGTCTCTCCTTAAATCTTAAGCTCACTTATATTATGAGGGTTGTTGTTTCTATGAGGATTTTTTTTGGGGGGGGGGTTAATTTTGGGTCTCTAAGAATATTTGAGGTATGAGGCCGTTGTATGTTGTAGAGCAACTAAAGACCTCCCAATCTATATAAGGTCTCTTTTTAGTCAGATTTGGTAAGGGTCTGTCAAGTCTGTTAATTTATTGAAAGAACCAACTCTGTTTGGTTGATCTTCCTATGTTTTATTTTGTCTTATTTAGTTATTTCTGATTTAACTTTTTTATTTGTTTCAGCCTACTTAGGTTTAGACTTGTTCCTCTCTTCAAGGAGCTTTAGGTACATAATAAAAATACTGATTTGAGATTTCCCCAATTATTTGATGTAGGCATTCAAAGCTATAAATTTTCCTGTAAGTACTGCATTTAATATGTCCCAGAGGAGCTGGTATTTTGTGTCTTCATTTTTCTTAAATTCCAGAAACTTTCAGATTTCCATTCTAATCTCTTCAGTGCCCCACTGGTCATTCAGCAATGTGTTTTTCAGTTTTCATAGGTTTGACAATTTTTTTTGTTGTTTTAGTTGTTTAATTGTGTTTATTCTGCTGTGGTCTGACAAGCTATGGGAATTCAATTAATTATTCTTTCAATTTGGACAGAAATTCTGTGTGACATAGGATGGGTTCTATTTTGGAGAATCTTCCATGACCTGCTGCAAAGAATGTACATACTGATACTGAATGTATATTCTGTAGATGTCTGTTAGGGCAAGGTGGTCAATGCAGTTATTTACATCTTCAGTTTCTTTTTTTTGTTTTATTGGGTCCTGTCGTGGGCCTGAACTCTGGGCCTGGCACTGCCCTCAGCTCTTCAGCTCAAGGCTAGCACTCTACCACTTGAGCCACAGCACCACTTCCGCCTTTTTTCTTTTTGCTTATGTGGTGCTGAGGAATCGAACCCAGGGCCTCATGCATGCAAGGCAAGCGCTCTACCACTGAGCCATCTTTCCAACCCTAGGTCTTCAGTTTCTTGGTTGAGTTTTTCCTGGATAACCAATCCATGCATGACAATGATGGGTTGAGATGTGTTTTTAGGTTATGTAGTATTTGGTTGATGATGTGGGGTGGTCCAAGATTCAAGGCATTGATATTTACACTTGTTGTATCTTCCTAATGGAGAGCTGCCTTTATCAATATGTAATGTCTCTTCCTACTAATTTTAATTTGAGTTCTACATTATTTTATGTTAGTAATTCTACTGTGGCCTCTTTATGGTATCCATTTGCTTGAAAAATTTCCTTGCAGCCTTTCAGTTTGAGTATGTGTTTGTTTTTGTCAATGAAATGTATCTCTAGTGGACACTGGATGGATGCATCTTGTTTTTTTTATAATACTATCTAATCTGTGTTTTCTAATTGGAAATTTAAGTCCATTGATATTGAGAGTTAAGGCTGGGAAATATCTATAATTCCTGCTCTTAGGAGCTGTGCCTCATCTATTCTTATTATATTTACTTTGTTCGGTATAATTTGTGGAGGGGAAGGGGAAAAACAAATCATTTAAATAGGGATACAGGTGGACCCATTGCAACAATGAGATGCACAAGTCCTTATGATGAAAATGAACTTTACAACTTTGGTGCAGGGGGGGAGTGGGGAGGACTGGGTGGGAGGGTTGGGGGAGGATGGGAAGGGATAGGAAGGGGAAACAAAGGAGGAGGCTACAATGCTTTGATAAGAAATGTACTCATTATCTTGCCCATGTAATTGTAACCCCTCTGTACAGTATTTTCACAATAAAAAAATATATCCTTTCACTGGTAGGGAGCATTTTATATAACCAGTTCCTGTTCTTCTTGGCCTCTCTATGTAGGATATATTTGATTAATTTCTATCTTGTTGATTTGGTGGGGATAAGTTGTTTCAAGTTCTCTTTGTCATGAAATATTTTTATATATCCTTTAAATGTAAAGAAGAGTTTGGCTTGGGACAGTATTCAGGATTGGTAGTTGTTTGCCTTTAATGTTTGCCATATATCATGCCAGGCTCTCGTTTTTACCATATCAGCTAAGAAATCATTATTTATTCTGACTGCATATCCTTTATAAATAATCAATCTTTTCTCCTGACAGCTTTAAGAATCCTTTCCTTGATCTCTAATGATCCTCTAATGGATTATGATGTGGTGGTGGGTTGTTCTGTTCTGGTATTCTCTGTTTGGTGTTCTAAAGGCTTCTTTTCTATGAATGAGCCTTTCTTTTTGGATGTTTGGCGTGTTCTCTGCTAGAATTCTGTAATATGTTTCCCATCCATTTTGTTTCCTGCTCTTCTCCTTCTTGATACCTATCTCCCCCAAGTTTAATCTTCTAACTGAATCTTGAACTTCCAGCAAGATCATTTCTTATTTATTGGATTTGTTCTAAATGATTAGCTCCTCTTTTCTATTAGACCTAGTCTGTCTTTGATGCCTAACATCTTCTATGTCATCTATTCGCTGTGGAGACTTTCTACTTTGTTTTTGAATTCTCTGTCTTCTAATTGGTCATTTTTTTATGGCTTCTATCTTTACTAAAGCTTTGTTTTAGGTCTTGTGTGGACTTTCTTTACATCTTTTTCTTTGGGTAGGGGAGTTGGAGGGGTTTATTTTAGCTGTGTCTTCTCTCATACCTTTTAACTATTTAACGAATTTTTCCTTGGACTCCTTTGCCTTCTCAGAATTTATTTATCTTTCTGTTTGTCATCTCCATGAATTATTATGCTAATCTTTGATTGGTCTCATCTTTTTCACAAATTTCCTTTTAGAGGTTTTGTATCTTTTCATTAATCACATTTTTCAGTAGTATTTGTAATGTATTTTGAATACTCTCTTCTAGGTCCTTAATTGTCTGTTCTAATGTCTGGTCAGTTCCTGTGTGAATTATCAGTTTTCTTGTATTTTTTTGATTTTTTCTGTCCATTTGGTGGATTTCTTGGCTTTTATTTGTGGGATCTGTGATCTTAATAGGTGACTCTCTATGTTCTTGGTTGATTTGCAGGTTTGGTTTGGTCTTCTGTTGTGATTTGTTTTTCTGGAATTAGGTTTTTGTCTAGACGATTAAGTGTAGGATTAGAGATCATTTGTGGTGAGATATTGTCATGTTAATACTTGTGGTTCCAATGAGAGTTCGAACTGTCCAGTGGTAAGATGAATTGTGTCTGTGTTTGGATGTGGCTGCCTCTGTTCCTGCTTTTTTCCCATGTGGCCCTTTTATTTCCACAGTGCAACTGTGCTTTTGAATATGTTGGTCAACACAGTCACAACAGTCACCTGCCTGGCTGGGTAACTTTTCATAGATTTCTGTTTTCTTGTCAAGACAGTATAAAATCTTCTTTTGAATTATATATTTATATATAATTATACCTGACTTGGTTTGACCTGCTAGAAGTGGAATACCTGCTAGGACTCTAAATATCTGTTTCATTAGCTAGATCCAGGGTAATATTCTGTTGTTATTCTGCCATTGTTTTTCCACTTCCTCAGGTTTATTTTTAATATTGTGGATTTTTCACATAATTTAGGATTTGTGATGGTTGTAGCCCTTTATTTTTTTCTGTTTGTGTTACTTTGAAATAGTGATTTCAGGCTTCTATAAAGAGACAGTAATAATATGAAATGTATGTTATTACATTGAAAGAAAGAGACCTGACATTTTAACCTTTTGCTACAAGTAAATTAAAATTAAGCAAAACTAATGAAAATAATTTCTTATTTACTAGTGTCTTTTTTACCTATGTTAATATTATTTACAATGTGAGTGAAATGTTTAAAAAGTAGTATTTATTTTAGCTTAATTGCTCTGAAGAGACAATAAGTGATATAATCAAAGGCTAAAAATGATTAGATTTAAAATTTAGAATTCAGGAAATCATTTTGACCATTCTGGTTACTGGAGCCTTCACTACAACCTCACGAGACAATTTATATTGATGAAGCAAAAATCCAAGGTTAGATATTTATGAATAAAAAATCATGTCATTCTGAACATGGAGAGCTACATTTCAAACATAGAAAATTTAGCTTTTAAATACCTGAATATGCTAGTACATTTAATTGCAGTGTAAGTACTTGTTCTGAAAAGAGATAAAATTGCATTTATTTTGAAATGTAAAATGTAAACCTAAGTATTCATTTGAATAAAAGATAATGTTTAAAATATCACTCATTCAAGAAAGAAGATGTACAGTTAGTTGTTTTTCATGCCAATTATGTTCTCTAAACTTACTACAAATACTATATTAGTAAACCTAATTCATTGCTTTCTGGGAAATAGAAATTCAGTTTCTTAAAACTCATGATTGTAACTTTTTCTCAAACAATTGCTAAATAATTGTTTTATATTTTTTGTCATGGAATCTTATTTGACATATTTTTATTCATTAAGTTAAATAATAGGCCAATAACAATATAAATTATGCATGAACAAAGTTTATCTAACACAAGTATTTTTTTCACAAGACATATCATGGCTCTCTTAAAGAACACTAGAAGGCAGTGTCTTATTTATTAATTTTTAGTTGTTTTCTTAATGATTTTTAATTGTCAGAAGTGGCAATTCTATAATATATTTAAAGCATTTGATTATACTCCCTCTATTTCAGTTTCATTACTTCTTTCTCCAAAGATCTTCTGTTTTTCACATAAAATTACGTCTTTGTATATGTACATATAAACTAATTTGGAAGATTTAGGCTAAACTACAATTTAATTCAAGATGTATGGTTGATTAATAGGCTAAATAAAAACTTAAATATTTTTTATTAACTTCTGAATTGAGTTATCATTATTATTATGGTTAGGCTTAGGATCCCAGACGGAATTAGAATTAGAATTAGAGAAATAGAAAATTTAGGTTCAACACAGAATGACACATTGCAACAATGATACTCAAAAGACACTGTTGAAAATGAAGTTTACACCATGGGGAGGGAGGAGTAAGGGAAGTGGGGAGGAATGGGATAGTGGGAGAACAAGACAGAAGGGGGTAACAATGCTTAACAAGAAATGTACTCCTTATGTTACATATGTACTTAATCGCTCTTTAAAGCATCTTTACAACAAAATAAAATTGTTAAGAAATAATGAAAAATAAAACTTGCCAGGAAATAGAAAACACTTAAAAATTTAGGTTCAAAATGCAAGTAAAATTTAGAACTACACGCTGAGCAAGATTTAGGATAAATGTGAAAAAAGAGGCTTGCTATTAACATGATGATTCAGATATAGGTAGGCTTAGGATTAGGCAAAGTGTTCCAGTTAGAGCTGGGGTTAGGATGAGAAAAAGATGGAAGATATTGTGTAAAACTGCCACATATTTTAAGAAGAATGAATGGCATCAAAGTTAGAATGAATGAAAACCAGTGTGTATGTTACTTTAAACATTAAGATATGATTTGGTTTAAAGTGTGAGATATTTTTTTGCTCTAGTTAGGGTTAGGGAAGGATAAGCTTTAGGGTAACTTTTAGTTTTCCACTAAGAAGTAGAAGCAAAAAAATGTGTGGTTGAATAGAATCTAGACTATTTTCCTTACATTAACCATTTGATGCTAAATCAGACTGTGATTAGTTAGGTTTCTGGTTAATCGGGGTAGAGGATAGAGTAAAGAAATGGGTTAAATTAGTGGCTTGTGCCTATTATCCTAGCTACTCAGGAAGCTGATTTCTGAGGATCCCAGTTCAAAGCTAACCCGGGCAGGAAAGTCTGTGAGACCTTTATCTCCAATTAACCACCAGAAAACCCAAAAGCGGTGTTGTGTCTCAAGTGGTAAAGTGCACCCCTTGAGCTAAAGAACTCAGGGATCATGCCCAGGCCCAGAGTTCAAGCCCCACGACCAACAAAAAGAAAAAAAAATGTGTTAAATGATAAGTAAAGTTGAACTTATTTTAGGTTCTAGGAATTCAGGAAATGCTGGGATAATGGAAGTACAATGTATTTCATAATATCAGGATTTGAGATCAATGGGTATAATGATTCCTCTTATGGAACAAGATACATTCAAAATTAAGAGTGAGATTGAATAGTAACTAGAGCATTATCATTATATTTATTTCTCAGTGATCATTCTCATAATGATTAATGAGAGTTTTCCAGACAGGTTTAGGCTGAGACTTAGCATTAAGTAATGGACTAGATGGTAAGTAAATATGAAACTGTTTTAGGGTACAGGGTTTCTGGAAAAGGTAGGATGAATGGAAACTACAGTATTTTTCCTGATAAAGAGAATTTGAGGACAAGTAATATAATAGTTCATTTTAGGAAACAAGATAACTTCAGAAATAGAGTCAGAAAATTTGTGGGAATAAGGCAAACTGAAACTAATTTCCAGAGCGTAACCTGGAGAGTTCATTAGAATGATTTAAAACTAAAGTTTTTTTTTCTTAAACATTAGAATTGGACTATCAGAGTGATAGGTTTCAGTTCCAGTTGGGGTTAGTGTAAGCACTAGGGAAATGGAAAATTAAGGGTCCAACTGAAACTAAATCTTCGAATAACAAGTCGAGTTAGAATTAAGATGAATGTGAAATAGGAAACTGCTAACAATATTAAGATTAGGTTATAATTAGTGTGAGGGTTAGCCTCAATATTTCAGTTAGGGCTAGGGTTACAATAATGGCAGGATAATGAGTGAAACTACAAACTATTTTAAGAAAGATGAGTTAAATCAAAGGATGAATAAAAACTAATGTATTTGTGTGGCTTTTAGAATCCAAAGCCCATTAGTTCCAGGGTTAGGGTTACTTTTCTAATTCAGGTTAGGCTTAGGGTTAGGGAAGGGTAAGCTTTAAGGTAAAACTGAATTTTCTGCTAACACTTTCAAGTAAAATAAGTTTGAAACTTATTTTAATTCAAGTAAACTTATTGAAACTTATTGGAAACTTATTGAAACACAAGTAAAATAAGTTTGAAACTACAGAGTTTCTCTAAGTTTTCTATGCAGGGTTCAATGGGGTTAAATTTAGAGTTAGGTTTCTAGTAAGGTTTAGATATATAGTAAGGGTTAGGAACTAGAGTAGATTTTAAGTAAACCTGCAACTTCTTTTTGGAGATACAGGAGTTCTGTAAAAGTTAAAAATCAGTGGAAACTATGTTATTTTTCATGATATGAGGACTTGAGGTTAATGATTCATAATAGAGAACAAGATATATTTCAGATTCCAAGTCAGGGAATATGTAGAATTTGGAGCAAAGTGCAAATCATTTCAAAGACAGTGGGTATCTGTAAAGATGTATCTAAACTTGAGTATTTTCCATTAATTTTAGGATTGAGTTACTATTATCATCAAGGTTACTCTTAGGGTTGTGACCAGGATTAGAGTTAGGATTAGGGAAATTAAAGGTTGAGAACTTGAGTGAATTACTTCCCTAGTGTATGTATTGCACTATTCTAAGGCTTGAACTCAAGGCTTGGGTTCTGTTCCTGAGTTTTTGCTGTAGGCTAAGAGCCACGAATCCACTTCCAGCTTTCTTTGGCAGTAAATTGGAGATGAGAATCTCACAGACTTTCCTATCTGAGCTGACATTGAACTGAGATCCCCAGATACCTGCCTTCTGATTAAAGTTAAGATTAAAGGCATGAGCTACCTGTGCCCAGGAAAGTGATTGACTTTTATTGATTGTTTTTACTTATGTTCGAGATCAAGAGTTGAATTCACTCATTCTTCAAGGAAATAGAAGAGGCAATCCAAAAATTCATATGGAACAATAAAAGACCCCGAATAGCAAAAATGATCCTCAACAGAAAGAACACTGCTGGAGGAATATCAATACCAAATTTCAAACTCTACTATAAAGCCATAGTAATCAAAACAGCTTGGTACTGGCACAAGAACAGACCTCAGGACCAATGGAATAGAATTGAAAACCCAGAAATGAACCTACAGACCTATAGCCATTTAATCTTCGATAAGGGAGCTAAAAAAATAGAACGGAAGACAGAAAGCCTCTTCAGTAAATGGTGCTGGCAAAATTGGTTAACTACTTGTAGAAAGCTAAAGCTAGATCCTTATATATCACCCTGCACCAGAATCAACTCCAAATGGAGCAAAGACCTCGGAGTCAAAGCTGACACTCTCAAAACATTACAGGATGGAATAGGAGAAACCCTAGGTTTCCTTGGCACAGGCCGGAATTGTCTTAATAGAGACCCCAAAACAGAAAAAATCAAAGAGAGGTTGGACAAATGGGATTGCATGAAGTTGCAGAGCTTCTGCATGGCAAAGGACATAGCTAGCAAGATCAATAGAAAGCCCACGGATTGGGAGAAGATCTTCACTAGCCACACAATGGACAAGGTTCTCATATTTAAAATATACTTGGAACTCACAACATTAAATCCCCCAATAACAAATCTTTAAAGAAACAACTGCCCAATAAATAAGTGGGCTAAAGACTTAAAGAGAAACTTCTCTGAAGAGGAAAGAAGGATGGCCAATAGACACATGAAGAAATGCTCAACCTCCCTAGCCATAAAAGAAATTCAAATCAAAACAACATTGACATACCACCTCACCCCAGTTAGAATGGCTAATATCAAGAACTCTAATAACAACAGATGCTGGAGGGGATGTGGACAGAAGGGAACCTTACTGCATTGTTGGAGGGAGTGTAAACTTGTTCAACCACTTTGGAAAGTGGTATGGAGGTTCCTCAAAAGACTCCACATAGAGCTCCCCTATGATCCAGCAATCCCACTTTTGGGCATTTACCCAAATGTTTACAAACAAGACCACACTAAAGCTTCCAGTACCACTATGTTTATTGCAGCACTATTTACTATAGCTAAGATATGGAACCAACCCAGATGCCCCTCAGTAGATGAATGGATCAAAAATATGTGGTATATATACATAATGGAATTCTATGCCTCCATCAGAAAGAATGACATTGCCCCTGTTGTTAAGAAATGGAAAGACTTGGAAAAAAATTGTATTAAGTGAAGTAAGCCAGGCCCAAAGAAACATAGGTCTCATGGTTTCCCTTATTTGCAATATCTAGTATATGTCTGAATCAAGCAGAAAAGTTCAGATAAGGTGATGTTAGGGAAATGAACCCTAAGATATGTATTCAAATATTTTTTTCGTTCATGTGATTTTTTCTAACACATCTATGAGATGATTTCTTTGTTGCTTTGTATGTCCCTCCCTCACGGTATAATCCCTGCTTTCACTGTATTTGATGTCGGTATAATTTGTGGAGGGGAAGGGGAAAAACAAATCGTTTAAATAGGGATACAGGTGGAACCATTGCAACAATGAGATGTACAAGTCGTTATGTCGAAAAGGAACTTTACAACTTTGGTGCGGGGGTGGGGGGCGGGAGTGGGGATAATTGGGTGGGGGGGGGCAAGGGGCGGATGGAAAGGGATGAGAAGGGGAAACAAAGGAGGAGGCTACAATGCTTGATAAGAAATGTACTCATTATCTTGCCCATGTAATTTTCACCCCCCTGTACAGTGTTTTCACAATTAAAAGAAAAGGCTTGAATTCAGTATCTGACAGCTTTGCTCACTAGGTAGTACTCTGCCACTTGAGCCATATCTCCAAAAATGATTATTTTAAATAGCTGGAAATCATTAATTTTTCTTCATATAATATGCATCATTAGTGTTGTTCTGAAACTCATCCTAATGAAAAAAGATTTATAGACCCTAGAAATGATCTGAGCAGATTCTCATGCTCTGCTTCTAATGGCATAACATTTTAGGGACATGATTTTTTAATTATTATTTTAAGTAACAAAGGAGTTATCATTAAACAAAGCAGTTTATGCATATAATATACCTTGATCAATGACAACCCTTTCAGCATTCTCATCCATCCCTCCTCTATGAACCTCCTCGTTTACTCTTCTTAATTTTGTAGGATATTTACTGGATTCCTCTCTGCACTTCACCCCTTTTCTTCTTTTCATTCTTATATATATATAAGGTAACAAAAAACGAAAAAAAACAAAACAAGAAAAAGAAAAAAAGAAAAGAAGAAGAAGAAAAAAAAAGTTCTTTGATTTTTTTTTTTTTTTTTTTTTTGGGAGGGGTGGGAAGTGTCCTGTATCTCCCTTTTGTCTGTAACCAGAGTCTGGTTGGAGTCTCTGGTCAGCTTGAGGTCCTGTGGCTTGATTGGTTTCTTAAGTCAGTTTGTTGGAACAGGCAGGAAAATGCTCTGCTTTACCCAAGATTTTGAGATCCCCCTCCCAGGTTAGTTTACTGGGAGGGTGATCTGCTTTGAGAATCACAAAAGAGGGGGATGCAGTGATGAGGCTAGGTTCTGGGTAGAGTTGAGGCCTTTCAACGAACAGTAGCTTTTCCCTGGGGCTATTTTGTGAAAAAAAACTCACAGCACCCAGCCTGGAGCCATTCTCAGGGTTTCTGTTTTTCAATTGATTGTGGTGGCTGCTAGAGGGAGGGGCAGCCTCTGGCTCTGGCCACCCAGCGAGGAGAGCCACTCCAGTGGCTGGTGCCTGAGCTGGGCGACCCCTCCCTGGATGGAACTGAGTCTGTGAGGTCACCTCGCCGCCAAGTTCCTGTGACCTGCCAAATGACTAGCTCTATTCCAAGGCCTGAGCTGGAGCTAGCCGCTCCTCTGAGCTTTGTCGGTATCCAAGATGGAGATCACCGGTGCTGGGGGGGGAGGGGTGGCCTTCCCTCCTCTGCTCCCAGAGGAGTGAGGAAGTGGGGCTTCTACTCACGCGGAGTCTTGGATCTCGGGTCGTCTCTGGTCTGCAAAGTGCAGGATGAAGTTGTCCGCTCCTTGTCGGTTCTTGCTGGTGTTGAGTAGAATCCGCTCGTCCGCTGCGTCTGGCTCCTTCGTCCCGGACTGCGTCTCAGGTATGCCTCCGCGGCGGTGGTCGCCGCTGCGACCCTGCCGCCGCAGCGGCAGCTGCTCAGATGTGTCTGCTTGGCTTCCCCTCTCTTGACTAACTCTCTGTCCTGTGATGGCACACTTGGTGTGATTCTCTGGCTTGGGACTGTTCACTGGAACTCTGAAACTGTTTTCTATGCAAGAGCTTGTTCAGATTCCAGCTTCTCCTCCGCCATCTTCCCGGAACTCTTTTCTTTTCATTCTTTTCATCTTCCCCCTTCACCCCTCTTTTGACTACCCACTCCATATTATCCAGCAACTCTACTCCTAGGCATTTTCCTGAATGTTTACAAACTAGGATGTAGTAAAAGTTTCAGCACAACCATGCTTACTGAATCACCCCATCTACTCCTCAAGAGAGAAATGAATCAAGAAAATGTAATACACACACAAACACATGCACACACACACACACACACACACACACACACACACACACACACACGCTGGAAATTCTACTTACCCATCAGAAAGAATATTGTGCAATTTGTATCTCATTTCTCATTTCTTCTGCCTGGTATCCCATTGTTGCCGTACTGTCCCTGTACTGCAGTAACTGACACATGCAAACTGATGTAAAATATTGTCAGGGTTATTGGCTAGGAGTAGATTCCTGAATGAGTTCTTTGCTCATTCTCTTCATCTATTCATGACTTTGAATAGTGATTGTACAGATTCATTTGTACCATTTGCTACACACAAAAGAGATGAACCACTTGTACGTATATATACATATATGTATATACATACATACATGGATATATGCATTTTATGATTTCAAGAATTATGGAGCTAACAAAAACCATATGCATTTTCCTTCCTTTTCAACTCTTTCAAAGCCTAAATAACTTTGTCTGTTTTGAATACCTAATTTTAAAGAGAATGTCATCATCTCTGATCTGTCAGCGCCCTTGAAATTAATGTTCCAATAAAACAAAATTACTTAGGCTTTTTGGTGGAAGAGAAGAATATTACTAGGGTTTTATTCAGGGGTTCTCTGCTTGCTAGAAAGGACTTTGGTTGTATAGCACCAAGCAGCTCAACTACTGTTACCATAGTTCTAGTCGCTTTTATTTGCTTGAGGTCTTGAACTTTTTTTCCCAGGTCTGATCTTAGATTGACTGAGACTTTGCTACAGATGCCTCCCACATAATTAGGTAGGATTACAGATATGAACCACGATGGCCAGATCATTTGTTGAGATGGCTGTCTTGGCAGTTATTTCTCTGGCCTGGCCTTAGACATTTCTGCTTCCCAATCAGCTAGGATTACAGATGTGGGCTACTATACTTGGTGTACATGACACCTTCCTTTTTTTGAGAGGTTTTTATTGTAAAAATACTGTATAGAGGGGTTATAGTTACATGAGCAAGGTAATGAGTGCATTTTCTATCAAGCATTGTTACCTCTTCCTTTGTTTTTCCCCTACCCTCCCTTCCTTCCCACCTTCACAACTACACTCCCTCCTCCCCCCTTCTCTGCCTCCCTGCCTAAATTGTAAACTTCCTTTCTCAACATACTGTCTTGTGCATCTCATTGTTACAATGGGTCAGCCTGTATCCCTGTTTAAACATTTTGTTTTTTCCCTTCCCCTCCCCAAGCTAGAGAAGTGTGTATACAAGATGCAGGGCACCGACATCAAATACAGTGAAAACAGGGATTATACTCTGTGGGAGGAACACACAAAGAAACAAAAAAAAATCACAATTTAGATGATAAACCACTATCTTGAGGTTTATTTCGCTTCACATCATCTTATCTGATCATATATACATAGCTTTTGAACTTTTATACTTGTCCCAGACATATACTAGTTATTGCAAATAAGGGAAATCATAGTATCTATGTTTCTTTGGGTCTGGCTTACTTCACTTAATATAATTTTTTCCAAGACTCCACTTAGAGTTCTCCTATGACCCAACAATCCCACTTTTAGGCATTTACCAAATCATCACAAACAAGACCATACTAAGCTACCAGCACGACGATGTTTATTGCAGCATAATTTACCATAGCTAAGATATGGAACCAACCCAGAGGCCCCTCAGTAGATGAATGGATCAAGAAAATGTGGTATATATACACAATGGAATCCTATACCTCAACAGAAAGAATGCCATGGCTCCATTTGTTAGGAAATGGAAAGGCTTGGAAAAAATTATATTAAGTGAAGTAAGCCAGGCCCAAAGAAACATAGGTCTCATGGTTTCCCATATTTGCAATAAGTAGTATATGTCTGAGACAGGTAGAAACGGTCAGATAAGTAGATGTTAGGCAAAATGAACCCCAAGATAAGGATTCAAATGATTTTTCTTTCTTGTGATTATTTCTAACTTATAAGATGATTTTTTTGTTGCTTTGCATGTCCCTCCCCCATGGTACAACCCCTGTTTTCACTGTATTTGATGTTGGTATAATTTGTTGAAGGGAAGGGAAAAAAACAAATTGTTTAAATAGGGATACAGGTGGACTCATCGCAACAATGAGATGTACAAGACGTTATGTCGAAAAAGGAAATTTACAACTTTGGCTTGGGGTCCGTAGGTGGGGGGGGTGGATGGGAAGGGATGGGTAGGGGAAACAAAGGAGGAGGCAACAATTCTTGGTAAGAAATATACTCATTACATTGCCCATGTAATTGCAAACCCTCTGTATGGTATTTTCCCAATAAAAAAGAGAAAATGTCTGTGTGTGTGTGTGTGTGTGTGTGTGTGTGTGTATGTATATATATATATATATCGTATTGTATATATGTATATGTACATGTATATATATATATCATTGTATATATGTATATGTATATGTATATGTATATGTATATGTATATATATATATATAAAACCATAGGTCTTGCAGTTTCCCTTACTTGCAGTAACTAGTACATTAGTACATGGTATCATATGACCATATAAGATGATATTAAGTGAAATGAACCCCAAGAGAGGGACACAAATGATTCCATGAGATTCTTACCTCTATATAATCCCCCAGAGAAAGTTGGAAGGGGAGTTATGGTTCAATTATTGAGCACCACCCTTTAGGGAAAAAGCTTAAGTGAGAAGGTAATGTATTGATTTTAAACCACAATATCAGCACTCAAAAAAGTTGATTTCTTTTCCTTGAGGTTTTTATTAAGTTGCTCAGAAAATAATCAACATTGAATTTATGTTTAGTATTACTATCAAAATCATGTTATATTTATTGATGTTATTCTTTATTTTCCTAAATTTTACTTACACATTAATATCCAGTAATGGAAAGAGATGATCAGTGTTTCACAAGTTTTTATGGCAGTTGAATATATGGATCAGAGACGCTTACAAGGAGTTTGGACTGAAAATAGATATGTGCAAGCTCTTCACAAAAATAAATTATAGTTGAAGAACTTGTGGCCCTATATGAAAGAAAATAAAGAAATCAGCAAGGAAAGATAAGGTATGATTCTGGAAAGCACACAATTTTGGAAGATAAAAAACCAAGGAATATATGTAGCTTTTGGTAAGAACTTTGTAATCCACAGACACATTTTATTTCTTATTTCTACTGTAAGGCATTTCAGTTAACTTTATTTTACAAAGTTAAACATGATTGGCATTTAATACTAACTAGCTTCTGTCTCAGGTGAGCAATTATTCTAGCCAGGTGCCAGGGGTTCATGCCTATAATCCTAGCTACTCCGAGGGCTGAGGTCTCTAGATCCTAGTTCAAAGCCAGGTTGGAGAGGAAAGTTGGTGAGACTTTTCTGTT
This sequence comes from Dipodomys spectabilis, assembly GCF_019054845.1. NCBI lineage: Eukaryota > Metazoa > Chordata > Mammalia > Rodentia > Heteromyidae > Dipodomys > Dipodomys spectabilis. The sequence goes on from NW_024870780.1 coordinate 640,818, forward strand.
CAATTAACCATGAGAAAACTGGAAGTGGCATTGTGGCTCAAAGTGGCAGCACTAGCCTCGAGTAATAAATTTCAGATACAGAACCCAAGTTGTGAGTATAAGTTCTCTGAAATTATTCTTAAAATAATTGTTCTCAGGATTTCATTAACTTGTCTAGAAGAATGTTTTAAACCTAGGGATTTTTTATTTCATGTAGTCAGCATTGATTTTTAAGATGTGCAGAGAAAAATTATTTAAAGTCAGAACTGGTTTGTATTGCTTTGTATTATGCATTGCCTCTACACACAGAGATCTGCTGGAAAGCAGTTGGCCAAATCCTGGCTGTTGGCAATGAATATGGAAATGTGTTTCTTTGAGCAAATAAACAAAATTTGTAATGGCAGCCTTTATAATATCTTAATTGTAAAAAATTAATATTATTGCTATTATTATTTTTTGTCGGTTTTGGTGCTTGAATTCTGGGTCTGGGTGTTGTCCCTCAGCATTTCAGCTCAAGGCTAGCACTCTACTACTTGAGCAACAGTGCCACTTCACATTTTGTGAAGAACCTTTAGTTGGAGATAAGGGTCTCACAGACTTTCTTGCCCAGGCTGGCTTTGAATAGAGACCCTCAGTTCTCAGCCTCCTTAGTAGCTAGGATTACAAGTTTGAGCCACTGGGGCCCAGCAGTAAAATTATTTTGAAAAGAAAAACCCACGATTCTATCCTTAAACAATTACAATCTGGCAAGTGTATTTGTAACGTTAGTTGTATCAAGTAACCATAGGCAGCAATCAATTTTAGATCTCATTATGTCCTGTCCAATGCCAGATAATATTTCATTAATTTGTTTTTTCCTAACAAAGTTCATTATGAATTCTCAACAGCACAATTTTCTAGTGAGTAAAAAGAATTATTCAACATATTTATTTCAACAAACAGCATTTTGCACTTTTAAAAAAAAATTTTCCAGTCCTGTGGCTTGAAATCAGGGCCTGGGCACTCTCACTGAGTTAATTTTGTTCAAGGTTAGTACATTACCAATTGAGCCACAGCACCACTTCCAGTTTTTCTGCTTATGTCATACTGAGGAATCAAATCAAGTGCTTCATGCATGCGAGGCCAGCACTCTACCACTAACCACATTCCCAGTCATTGGGTCCTGGTATATTTCCCCTTCTAGATTAATAGAAACATTCCAGGTTCCGAACTTGAAGCTGATCCCTGACATCCAATAACATCACATTGTTGTGAATAGCACTAACTGGCCTCATGAGTATAGCAGCCAGCTGGAGCTCAGCTATCTTATGGCCTTGGCCTCCAACAATGCAATCATTTCTGTGCACAGACTGAAAACTGCCATAGGTAAGTTTGATATATTCCATCCTATTCTCAGTGACTTGCCATTCTCAGCTTTGTATGCTTTAAATTCTGTTAAACATTAATTACTATTTCCCATCATTCTCAAATGTAACATACATGTCTTACTTTAAAATTTATTCAAGCATTCAAAAATGTTAACGTAGTTGCTGTCCACTAGTGGTTAATGTTTTTAAACCTAGCTACTTTAGAGGTCAAAAACTGAGTATCTTGGTTTAAAGCAGCCCATGCAGAAAAATCTGAGATATTTCTCCAATTCAGAAACCAAAATTCAGAAGTGGAGATGTGGCTCAAGTGGTAGAGTGTCAGCTTTGAGCAAAAAGACTAACCAAGTATAATTGGTCTACTTCAGACTCACTTACTTATTCATGGAGCACACACACACACCCACACCCACACACACACACACACACACAATGTACATTCTCCTAGACTCCCCTTCTTGAGCAGTATTCAATGCCATTAACTTAATGCATGTTTTCCAAATTATTATGGTAGGGATTAATCTACATTTGTATTATGATAATGCATTTTTTTGTACTTTTTCTTTTTCATTTTTTTGGTACTTATGTGAGAGAACAGTGTTTTGTGAAGACTAGATAGAAATCAATGTGTCAGTAAATAGATAGTGACAGACTGAAAGATGCAGATAATACCACTTGAAATTTTATTTCTCCAAATTTAAATATATGTGCATATGTATGTATTTAAAATTTCTGCCAAGATTTTATTTCCATTAACAATGATCTATTTGTTCCATTATATGAATTTAATATATTGTATGTTTCATAGCAGATTAATACTTATAGAATTTCTTTCCTTTGCAGACAAGGTTCTGCAGTGTAGACCAGGCTTTCTTTAACTCCTAATTCTACTGTGTCAGGTTTCTGAGTAATGATTGGCATTACCATGTGGTAGCATATTACCATGTCCAGCTATATTATTTACATTTTGTACAGTAGAATATTAATGTGAACATCTTTAAGCCACATATCTTCATGAGCATGAATGAATTTCTTGCAGAAAATGTTATAAATAGACTTAATGAGTGAAGCTAATTATGGTAGACATGCCTGTAATCCCAGCACCCAGGAGGATTGTAAGCTTAAGAGAAGCCTGAGCTACACAGTAAGTCCCTTTTAAAACAAAACAACTGTTGAGCTTGGAAGAGGGAAAGTATTGTTAAGTGGGGTGATAGGAACATACAAAATGTAGTGTGTGTGTGTGTGTGTGTGTGTGTGTGTGTGTGTGTGTGTGTGTGTGTGTGTGCTTGTGTTGGTCCTAGGGCTTGAACTCAGGACCTGGGCACTGTTCCTGAGGTTTATGCTCAAGTCTAGCACTCTACCACTTGGACCAAACTCCACCTCAAGCTTTTTTAGAAGTCATTGGAGATGAGTCTGATCCAGTTTCCTGTTCAGGCTTAGAACCTTGATCTTCTTTCTCAGCCTCTTTTGTAAGTAAGATTACAGGAGTGAGTCTGTAGTAGTTGTTGTATTATTGTTAAGTAATATAGTAAGCATCATGCCAGTTTATGCTCCTTCCAGCAGTGCTTGAGTGTTGCACACACACCTAAGGTAAAACCCACTCCATGTTTGATGACATCCAGATCTCATAATCCCGTGAGATACATATTGTTATGCTCACTTTACCTATGAAGAATTTGAGCTCCAGAGAGTTAGGTTAAGTTTGAGTTCCCATCTAGTATACAGTGGAGCCTGTATTCAAGCTCAACTAGGTCTGTTTATTTCAGAAAACACGGAGTCATCATGTGTTCTAGTCAACATGTGTTCTAGCAAGTACTGCTCGTTGCAAGTACAGTTCTGTGCCTGACAGATTACCTTTCTCTCTCTTTAACTGTTTGCACTCCTTTTCATAAGCTAGGGAAGCACAAGTGATGAGAAGAGCCATTTTTGAAGGGGAAATTGATAATGGGGTTTGAACTTGGTATCACATACATATTAGTCAGATCTTCCATTTGAGTTATGCCTCCAGCACTCTATTTCTGTTTTATTTTTTGTAGTATTATTACAAAGGTGAGCTACACAGAGGTTATAGTCATTGAAGTTGGTTCTGATTATATTTCTTTTTTTTAAAATGTCACCCATTCCCTTGCTCTCTCAATTTTTCTCTCTCACTGGTTTGGTTTTATTAACCTCCTCCTCCTCCTCCTCCTCCTCCTCCTCCTCCTCCTCCTCCTCCTCCTCCTCCTCCTTCTCCTCCTCCTCCTCCTCCTCCTCCTCCTCCTCCTCCTCCTCCTCCTTCTTGAGATCTAGAGGGAATAGTCATATATTGTGGCAATGACTACATTTCTTTTGTCTTTGTTTTTGTTTCAGTCAGTAATAAGGCTTGGACCCAGGGCCTGAATACTGTCTCTGAGCTCTTTTACTGAAGAATGGCACTCATATTGAGCCACAGTTCTACTTACCTGAGTGCATTTCTTTTTGGACAATGTTAACCTTTCCCTTCATCTCTTCCAGTTTTCCCATCCTTCCCTACAAACAAGTTGCATCGGTCATTTTCAGCATAGTACCAATTGAATATCACTGTTGCACATGTTCATTGTTTGTCTCTCCTTTTGACTGCCCCTTTAACTTTGCAAAGAGAGATAAATGAAGAAACATGACAAAAATGAAATAAAATAAAGAAAAATATCTTGTTTCTGTTTCCTGGTCACTGGTTCTTTTTGAGATAAAATGTGTGTGTGTGTGTGTGTGTGTGTGTGTGTGTGTGTGTGTGTGTGTGTGTGTGTAGTTGGGCTTTAACTCAGGGAACTGACCTTTAGTTTTTTTTACTCAAGGATAACAGTGTGTGTGTGTGTATGTGTGTGTGTGTGTGTGTGTGTGTGTGTGTGTGTGTGTGTGTGTGTGTGTGTGTATGCATACTGGGGCTTTAACTCAGGGAGCTCACCTTTAGCTTTTTAACTCAAAGGTAACAGTCTATGACTTGAACCAAACTTTCACTTCTTGATTTTGAGTGGTTATTTGGAGATCAAAATTTCACAGATTTTTCCTACCTGTTCTAGCTATAATCCACTTTCCTCAGATCTCAGCTTTATAAATAGCTAGAGTTACAGGTGTGAGCCACTGGTGATGCTTGGCCTACCTTCTTTTTGTTAAGTAGTTGAAATGTAAAAGACAGTTGCAACCATAGTAAAAAAGAAATCCATTTAACTTTCCCAGCTTCGTTAACTTCTAAAACTTTGTCACATTTGATATGTACAGAAAAACATTTTTTGTAAATGCTCCTGCAATTTGGTTTTCATCTGGGTTTTTTCCTCATAATGAACTTGATTTTATAGCTTTTTACCTACTAAATATTGATGAGAATATGTCCAGAGGGCATTAATGACCTTTTGCTGGCTTTCATAAGGAAATGGTGCAAGCTAACACTTGTGATATATTTGTGTGTAGGACCTCAATGATATATCCACATTCTTAGCCAGAAGACAGTAGTGCCTGTTATAAATCATCTAGATCTGGCAAAACCCTGACACAGGCCTTGTTACCACCTCCTGTAGTTCCTCTTAGAGTGCAGACCTGCCTCTCCAGTGACCATGACAGAGCCCTGCTAGAGGTTCTCAGGATACAGCCAAGGTCACCAGTCAGGCTTGGCACCTACTGCTTCCTATGATGCAACTACACAGAAAATGTTAGGTCCTTAAGCTGTCATCAGTCTTGAGAGTTCTTCCTAGAACATTCGATCCTAAGAATTAAGGAGACATCAAAGTCTCTCTCCCTTGTGCCTGTTGTGGACATGTATTTCTTCTGCTGCTGTCATCTTCTGTGGAAAAAAATGATCTGAGCTCTATAAGCCATTTTGCTTATTCAGGTCCTTAGGGTAAATCTGGCTTTTATACTTAGACAAAAAGAAATGTAGTGATAAAAAATAGCAAAGTTAACATTTTTTCTAGTCTATTTATTACCCAAATATGTTTTCAAATCCTACCAATAATTCTTATTAGTAAGAGGCACTTAATTAGCAGTCACTTTCTCAAACTCCTAAGTTCCTCGGTGAGCTGTGCGAGAGAAACCACAGCAGGTTTCAGGGGTCCTCCAGACTAACTTCTTGCCCAGGGAGGAGTGCTTCCAAATTAAACAAAGAATAATTCTTAAATCTCAGATTACATGTCCTAGCTATACATACCAAAGAAAGCTAAGAACAAGAGATTAGTCTAACTTGGGAACAATGAAGATCACAAACACGAATTCTATGTTAACAGAAATGAAAAGAAATTTTCCTTTATTCATATAATACAATAAAAAGCTCTACTTTTCTCATTATCACTTAATTGTGGTTGTATGTACTCAATACTAGCTTCTTGAAAGTCCTAAAAACTCTTTGACACAAACTCAGAAGTTCCATTGGTATTAACTTGATATTTTATGAAAAATTCTTACTTTTTATATTTTTAAAAATCTATTTTATTATAAAGATGCTATACAGAGGGGTTACATTTACATGAGTAAGTTACATTTCTCTTTGAAACTTGTTACCCACTCAAGTGTTTTTCTCCCTGTCTCTTCCCTCCTCTCCTTCCCACCCCCATTACATTGTAAAGTTAATTTCTGCCATAGTGTCCTGTGAGTATCATTGTTGCAATGGATCACCATTTGTACTTCTTTCAGCATTTTGTTATTTCCCTTCCCTTCCCCCAATCAGATAAAGGCATATACAGGATGCAGGGTACCAGAATCAAAGACTGGAATTGCCATGGATAAATCCAATTGGAAAAGAAAAACGACATAAAGTAAGAAGAAAGAACTAGCTGCAGTACATTGGCTACATCAAGCTTGACAACTAAACAAAAGAAGACCTGCTATTTCTATGTCTTGGCGTTATTTCAGTTAGCATCAATTTCTCTGCTCATATATATATTCATAACTCCTGAGCTATTATGATCCACTTTCAGGAGTAACAGGCTAATGCTATTCATTGCAAATGAGGGAAATCATAGAGCTCTTGTTTCTTTGGGCCTGGCTTGATTAACCTAGTATGATTTTTTCCAAGTCTTTTCATTTTCTTACAAAAGGGACGATGTCATTCTTTCTGATAGAAGCATAAAATTCCATTGTGTAAATATACCACATTTTCTTGATCCAGTCATCTATTGAGGGGCAAATGGGTTGTCTCTATATCTTAGCTATGTGTAACAATGCTATAATGAACATAGTTGTGCTGGTAGCTTATTATACCCTAGTTTGAGATCATTTGGATAAATGCTGAGGAGTGGGGTGGTTGGATCTTAGGTGAGTTCTATGTTTAGTCTTTTGAGGAACTTCCATTCTGCTTTCTAGAGTGGTTGAACCAGCTTACATTCCTACCATCAGTGTAGTAGTGTTCCTATTTAGCCACATCCACCCCAGCATCTGTTATTATTTGTTCTCTTGATAATAGCCATTCTAACTGGGGTGAGTGGAATCTAAATATGGTTTTGTTTTTGATTTGCATTTCTTTTATGACCAGTGATGGTGAGCATCCCCCTTCTCTTTCCAATAGGCCACACTATTAGAAGTTTCTGGTGTCTCAACAGAGGCATAGAAACTTGTAATATTGTGTGCTTTTTGTTGTACATTCACTTCACTTGGAGCTTTCAATGACTCCTATAATTTACAGGAAAGGTTTATACCAATTACCTTACTGAAAAAAACACTGATTTTCAAAAAGCATAGAAAAAATCTCTTTGTCAGGGGTCCCAGTGAATATTAAGGAAGTTTCTTTAGTGGGAAATTTTATTTGGTTACTTATTCGCTATGTCATTTTAACACATGTTGAATTTGGGGCTTCCCCACCAAATCTTAAACTAGCAGCTGTGTTGCCTCATTGGATTTTGCTTCAAAAGTTACAAAATATTCTGACATATTTTTGGTTTGGTGTTTGGGCGGTGGCTTTTGGAGTGCTAGTGGGCCTGTACTCAGGCTTGAACTGAGGGTCTGGAGCTCTAGTTTAGATTGTTTAACGCACTGCTGTCACTGTGCCACTCAAACCACATATCCACTTCTGGCTTTTTCTACTTAATTGAAGGTAAGAATCTTGAGGATTTATTAGCTTAGGTTCGCATCAAACTGTGATCCTCAGATCCCACACTTGTGAGCAGCTAAGATTACAAGAATAAGCCAGATGTTGGATATATTGTGCTTCCTATGAAACCTAAAAAAGGGCACATAATACTGAAGCATGTGTGTAAGGTTATGTATTTCAAACTTACTGAGAAAAATATAGCCCGTGTGTGTGTGTGTGTGTGTGTGTGTGTGTGTGTGTGTGTGTGTGTGTGTGTGTGTGTGTACATAATATAAATGTGCAGAGGGAAATGAGGATGTATCTGCTGATTTTGAGGAAAGATTTCACCTGGGGCTTTTCAAAGACTGAACTACACTGTACAGAATGCTTGAGACTAAAGGTGAGGTAAATGATGTCATCATCTTATCTTTCTACATCCCTTGCTAACATTTGCATATACTATGGTGTTGTAATGATTATTTTGTGTATGAGAACGAGTACTGGGGCTTGAATTCAGGACCTAGGTACTGACACTTAGCTTTTGTATATGATGCTAGCACTCTACCATTTGAAGCACAGCTCAGCTTTCTGCATTTGCTGTTTATTTATTTTTTCAAACTTCCTTTGTTTATTTATATTTTCACTTTCTTTTTTGTTTTTTTTTTATTGTGAAAATACTGTACAGAGGGTTACAATTGTATGGGCAAAATAATGAGTACATTTCTTATCAAGAATTGTAGTCTCCTCCTTTGTTTCCCCTTCCCATTCCTTCCCATCCTCCCCCTGGACCACAACCAGTTCTCTCCCCGACCAAAGTTGTAAAGTTCGTTTTCGACATAACGACTTGTACATCTCATTGCTGCAATGGGTCCACCTGTATCCCTAATTAAATGATTTCTTTTTCCCCTTCCCCTTCACAAATTATACCAACATTAAATACAGTGAAAGCAGGGGTTATACTGTGGGGGAGGGACATACAAAGCAACAAAAAAATAATCTTATAAATGTGTTAGAAACAATCGCATGAAAGAAAAAAAAATTTGAATACATATCTTCGGGTTCATTTCCCTAACATCAATTTATCTGGGAAGGTGGCTCAGTAGTAGAGTGCTTGCCTTGCATTTACAGTTTAATTGGAGGTAAGAATTGTTTTTGTTCAGTTGGCTTTGAACTGAGTTCCTCATATGTTAAGGTTCTGAGTAACTAGTTTTACAGGCCTGAGCTTCCAATGCCTAGCTTTTCATTATTAATTTTACAAGCTACATGCTCACACACATTCCTTGCATTAAAAAAATCTCACTGTTTAGGCTGACTGACAAGATGTGAGGAAAGATGGTTGAGTGGATAAGTTACCAAATGGGCCTCTAGCCTCATTAACATCATTCTGGCAGTAACTCACATTTCAGTGTGTGAGTACATATTTCCACTTTCACTTGGCCTTTATTAACTGCCTTTTTGAACTGTTTTTGGTACATCTTTTAAACATTATCTCCCAAACAGGAGATATTATGTGAATGTATTTGATAATATTTCAGATGGGGGTGGTCTTGTGTGTCTGGATGTCTGTTGTCTGAGGCCGTCCAGCTGGGCTTCAGGTACAGAGCTAATGCTTCCTGTCTGCTGGTTGCAGAGAGGAAGGTTTTCTTCCTGGCCAGGCTTTGATTTGAGATCCTTTCATCTTAGACTTCTAAGTAGCTAGGATAACAAGCATGAACCACCACCAACTGGCTTGTTTTAGAAGCATTCATTGCTTTTCATTCATTCCTTTTTTTCCTGGAAGGTTGATCTAGACAGGCTGCTTGTACCTCATGATAAGGTGATTTGAATAATACCCTTTGCCTCTGGCATTTCTGAAACTCATTTCCTCAGTTCTAGGCAAATGAGTCAATAGCATTTTTCTTCTGAGTTGTTAGGTAACTTAATTAATCTCTTATCCTTTGCTTTCGCAAAGCAATCCGGATGTTTCTGTAAAACCCTACTTCTTGAGAGTATTATAGAAGTATCATGTGCACACTTCATATAGTCTCTCCTTTTATAATAATATGTTACAAGATTGGGTGGAAGAATGATGACTATTGAATTTAATTTGATAACCACTCTAGAATTTTTAAGCCTTAATGCTTATTAACTCAAAGGAGGATTAAAAACATTCAGAATAGTGGAATGTGACTACTACTCATTTGATGTATGTGGAAAGATGATCAGAATTCTTATGATTAATAAAATATATCTTCAAATTTCCAGTGGCTGACTTCTATGCTAACTGCGAGGAGACACTGGTGATGCCAGGGCTTTGAAAGCTGGTAATGAAGCAAAATATTAGGGAGAACATTTGGTAAGGATATAATTTCCAAGGCTCATAACAAATAAATTGAAGTAGAATGCTAAGAGATGAATGACTGAGCACCAAATTTTATTTGTTGACTTCTTTGTGATGTCCTGGGATTTGGACCTAAGGCCTAAGTGCTGTCCCTTTGTTTTTTCCTCAAGGCTAGTGCTCTACCTGTTGAACCACAGCTTCATATCCATATTTTTGGTGATTAATTGAAGATAAGCTTACCAAATTTCCTCTTTAGGCTTCCTTAAAACTGATCCTCAGATATCAGCCTCCTGAGTAAGTAGGATTCAGATTGTAAGCCACCAGAGCCCAGCTAGAATCACATTTTAAAAGTATTCTTTTGGTGAATCATATGTGTCTGACTACTACTTTAGCACGTTGGTTCCAGTGGATCATGTCAGATTTATACTAAAATCAGAAATTTTCATCTTGTAATCTGCAGCATCCAATATCTATCTAATTTTTTTCCTATTTTCATTTCTGACCTCTGTTTTCTTCATTGTACCTTTCCATTCTTACTTCACAAGCAAGCATGCCAGTGCTGTTTTCCTTTTCTGAAGCAAGTCAGGTTCATTCCCATCAATGGGGGATGTACTTGCTGTTCTTACTGCCTGGAGTACCTGCTCCTAAATAATTGCCTAGATGATGGCTCTCATATCAACTATCTCTTGTTCAGGGATGTCTCCTCCCATCCCCACTGTGAAGTTGTTGCTACAAAATCACCAATGTCATGTCTCTGATTTATAGAAATTATCATTATGATTTCTGGTTTTCTTTTCAGCATGAAATTGGTGAGGAGAGAGCCACATTCACTTCTGTTTCTCCAACACCTGTAATAGTGCCCAGTCCGTAATGCTCAGGAGCCTTACATGGAGATCAGTCTTTTCCAGCTCAATTTATCCTAGCTTCTCTTTAGAACAGCTCTTCAAGCTGAAGTGTGGTGGCTAGTAGTCATTCCCTCTCATTCTTTGTGCTTTTTGGTGTTGTTGAGTCCACTTCAGGGCCAAACCAGTGCCTGACACTTATTTGTTGCTATGGCAAAGGTGGTTGTGACATCATAGAAATAATGGCCATTCTTTTGGGTATCTGTGTGAGGACGCCCACCCACACAATTTCCCCAATATATGTTTCTCCTTTGCCCAGAAGTGCACTCACCAATTCAGCAACCAAACTGTCACCCAGTTCCTGATGCACTCAGAGTATGTTTCCATTTCCTTTAAAAAAAGAAAAATTCAAGACATGCTTTGATGATTTGTCATTGAATTACTGAAACAGAGTATATAATTTTATGTATTTGTAAGTCTTTGTCCATCTCTCTTGAGCCCTTGTCATATTTCTATGTGTTTGCAGCTTGGGAAGGGAAATAAGGTTTAATTCAGTATAGTCAGAGACTATAGTTCAGAAGGCTCTTTTTAGACCCTTTTGGAGGGAATGCCAACATTCCATCTGATGTTCTACAGATGGCCATCTTGGTACAGGACCTGAGTAGACTGTCATAAGACAAGAATTTTGTCCTGATTTCCACTGACTTTACTCTGTGGTCAAGGAGTGTGATCCCACTGTGATCTCCTCTGAAAATCTAAGGCAATGGGGATAAGAGAGACTAAAACTCAGAACCCAGCTTCCCACATCACTAGGATTACAGGATTGAGTCTCTTGGACTCAACTCATAGCTGCTTTTTTATACATGGTGTAGTCAGTTTCATTATAGTCACTTCTTAGACCTATATATACAAATATATGTATATGTTTATTCATCTATTTATAATCAGTGTTAGATCTAGAAACACACAAATATATATTCATATAATTATAATCAAATTATATCACTACTTTCCCCAATAATATTTTACACTAATGTTTTGTGAAATAAATACTCAAGACTAAAAATTTAAATGCCTTTGTAGCTTGAAAAATCATATTCAATCTTACATATTATACAATATACTATATATAACATAAAGACTATAACGTATGTTTACATATAACTGATTTGTGTTATTTTTCTTCCTGATTTTGTGTTGGTTCATCTATGTAAGCCTTTTTTCTTTTATTGATGATGGCTTTTATTTTCCAGTATATATATATATTCTATATATTTTGTCAAATATTTTCAGCCCTAAGTAGATTTTTATATTACTGGAGTCAAATTTTTCTTCCATATTTACCCAAAGCACAATGAAGATGTATACAGATTTGAACTCACTATTGGAAGAGCGTCCCACATACCCTATATGTATTGTGGCATTTGTCCCAATTGACAGAATAGATTTTTAGGACATCTCATCTGCTGTCCTAGACCTTTTGTAGCCACCTTATCACCCCATGCAGGCATGGCCTGGCTTCTTCACAGCTCCCTGTGCATTTAACAGTTCCCTTTATATGCAGTAAAACCCCCTGTCACTCTGTGTTTTCCCCTCAACAGAACACATATGCACAATGCTTCAGATTGTAGGCTTAAAAAGAAACATATTTAGGATTCATGAATCTAGAATATATCAAAAACATTGACATTTTAAGAAAGTTAGAAAAATAAATAGAATGAACATTTTACAACAATCAGAACAAAAAGAAAAATAAAGATTTTCCCAGGAAGGGGGAAGGGAATTTCTAAATCTAGATTGGCTTCTAAGTTACCTTCAAGCATAATTTCTGCCTCAGAGTCCTCAAAGGGATTTACTTCTCATTAAAGACAAGATTTTCTTCCAGGGGGGGACAGATTCTAATTTCTCAATTGAAAATTGGAGCCCTTGCAGGAGGACAGATTGGTCTGGGTATTCTGTGAGGAAAGATTCCCTTTCCTCAACTGAATCTAGATTTTGGACCTCACTTAATGGTTTTCCTGAACATAGACTAGGGTAATTTTCCATTAGCACACATTTATCCTGCACACCAAGATGTGTCTTTTTGACTGGTTTGGAGCCGATCAAGGTGGACTGTGAATATCAATGGAAGTCATTCTGGATTATCTTCTTTCTTGGTGATATATGCAGGTACACCTGCATCACATGTGGGGTTCAGAACCAGTGGGATGTCCAGAGGACTCAAAACCTGCTTGAGCCTTTCTACAAATTCAAAGAAAACCCCTCTATGTTCACATGCTTTCTGGAGATCAGTGATGGCTTCCGATCTCTATCAGTCAACATAGATGACATCACTGATGGATTCTTTATCTGGAGTTCTGCAGGAGCTGCTCTACGGTAATGCCAACCTGAGCATGGAAATAGGTACAAGAGTCTTAGAACTGTAGAAGTTAAGGTGTGAATAAACTTTCATGAAGATCTAATGGGAGAAGCTGTAGAACTTGAGTATGGACTGAACACTGATGAGAAGTTAGGGTGTTTCTAATGAGTGGCTGCTTCCAAGTTCTTTCAAAAGGAGAACAGATATTACCCAGCAAAGAATATCCATAAAGGCATATTTTGGTAAGCTGGGGTGTATTAAGGGCTCTTGGCCAATCACTCACATCCCTAGAGACTCAGGTTCCATCGCTACACACCAACTCTAAGGCATCTAAACAAGGACTTCTTCCTCTTTTCCTTGGTCTAATGGATCATGTGTTCCTCCATCTGAATTTTTAAGCTCCAGAAGAATATGTAAGCAGAAGAGCAAGTGTGAAGAGGGCATGTTGAGCTTGACATACTGTGTAAGTTCTTTCAAGGTGTCATAGCTCTTGTGGTCATAGAAATCATCAAGGTAGAAGACCATCATCAGAGGGAAGATGGAACAAAACATATTGGTGACAAGGAAAATGAGAGCCACCCTCCCCGTCCTGAGCCTTGTACTAAAGCATTTTTCTGGCGGGATGTGCACGTTGGGAAGTGTGAAGAGACTCCTGCAAGAAGGATGTTCCTCACAACCCACTTCTAGGAATTTCTCAAATACAATCCTCTAAAATTCCCCATGTGATAGGAGGAGAAAGTTGTTTCCCCACTGAATCTGACTTGTTATACACAGTCCTCCTTGTCATCCATTAGAGTCCAAAACCACTATCACATCCACAACTGTGTAATCTGCTATCCAATGGAGTGCCAAGCCCCAACCCCCAGGTGAAAATCACAACTGGTGTGCAAAGAAGAAAGTTGACTTTGATTCAGAAACCTCAAAGATACCCAGTTTTCAAGGACAGAATTTCTCTTTGTGCCAACATCCACTTACTTCTTCATCTTGATCATCTTCCTCTCAGTTATGGTAGAAGGATTTATACCAATGGGAGGAGAGGAGGAGGCTAACGGTATGCTTCTCCTTTTCTGAAATAACAGAACACACATGGGACTGGCTAAGTCCCAAATGGCAAAGTAAACATGACAGACAAAAAGTGGAGATATGTCTATACAATTTCATGCAAATTCTGTGAGGATGCTTATATGGATCTGTCCAAATAAGTGCACAATGGCTCATGCCTCTAATCTTGCTAATCAGGAGGGTGAGATCTGAGGATCACAGTTTGAACCCAGTCTAGTTTGTAAAATTCTAAGGACACTTATCTTCAATTAGCCAGCCTAAAGCCAGATCTGGACGTTGGGCTCAAATGGCTGAATGCTACAAACGGGACAGCTATCAGGCCCCAAATTCAAGTTCAAGATGCATCCTTGCTTCTGTCTATATTCCCTCAAGGCGTCCAAGATAGTGATTTCCTAAGTGAGGGTGGACGTTGGGGGGCACTGACCATTCCTTTAATCCTAGTCTCTCAGCAATCAAACTGCTAAGGCTCCACTAGCTTCTGAGGCAAATGAATGTTCTGGCAGCCCAGTCCTAAGGAATTAGCTGGGAGTGCACTTCTTTGTCTCAAGCCAAGTTCCTGTGATAAGACCTCAGTGAAACAGTCTCAGAGAAGTATCAAGTATTCCAATAATCTGCTGGGGGGGGGCGAGGTAATCATCAGCCCTGGGTTTGAAAGAGCAACACTCATTTTTTAAACAGAATATCCAGCAACTGCTCCATTGTCCCCGACTCTCTATAGTGGTGGGGGAAATTTCCAACATAGAAGAGATCACCTTTCTGATAGGCAGGTAACAGGTCCATTGCCAGCATTTCCAACAAGCCTGAGTCCATGCTCTATATATCATAAGGCACATTAAGTGTTTTGGCTGACTCGTCACACTGAGGCCGTTAAAAGAATGGATCTTTGAAACATGGAAACTGGTGTACACTTCAAAATGAGTAACAGAGTGGATTGAAAAGTACACAGTAAATATTTTCTCAGTATACACATATAAAAGCACACAAGAAGAAAGTTGTACTATGGGTTATGATGAGATTAAATAGGTTTCCTGTCATAGTTATACCTGGCCTAAGTTGACTTGTGATTCCCTTGGTTTGTTCTTATAAAAAGGCCTGAGACATTGGATTTGTGGTGTGGCACTGATCCAATGTCTGCAGCATCGAGTAAGACACTCACACCACTCATGCCTGAGACTTGAGCCTCTTGAACTTTGAAAACAACACAGGAACATCTTTCTGTTCCTGAGCTACAGGCCTAGTGAGCTGGCTTCAGCTGACTGTAGGTTACAGTTGCGTGGCTCTCAGAGTTCTATATTCTATTCCATTGTGAGGGAGGTAGTGTCATCTCTCAGAGCCCAATGATCCAAGCTGCTTGCTCACATAAGACCATTCCAAAGACAAACTGGAGGCTGAAATCTCCCTTCCCATATCATTCTATATACATGTGGACATTATCAAATCCCAACATCCTCAGCTAGGTCTATGAACCAGCATGATCTCAGCCTCAAGGAATCCTTCCTAGGTCAGATCCAGGCCTTATTTGTCACTATTCCTTTCATCCTGCACAAATCATTTTGCCTCTCAGGGCCCTCTCAGCCTGCCATGTGCTTCTTTCATGTATTTTTGACATCTACGTCACAGGACATTGTTAGGTTTTTGTTTTCTAATTTTCTGTTTGCTCTTGAAGCCCTTCTGTGCTGTCATGTGGAAAAAAGGCAAGTACTTAGAGGTGGGGAAATCGTACAAGTACTGAAAAACAAACCTTACTCATACAGTTAGACATTTTTACGGGTGTTCATTCTTGTAAGATAAAAGACTATTCTTGATACTTTGCTCATATTTTATGACAGTGGGGATGGGGAGAAAGGAAGAGGTGCTGCATTGTCTTCTCATAATTCAATGATTATTATTTTAAAAAACTATAGTTGAAGAAATGTAATATTTAAAGATAAAAGCTGTGCTCCTGTTCTTTTTATAAGCTAGTCATTTATAAAATATTCCTCACTAAAGTCTTGTCATCTGTGTCCCATGAACTATCTTCCTCATTCAAAATAATCAGGAAAAACCTTCACAAATAAGTGGGCTGTTGTCTAATCTCTGGATACGAATTTAAGATACAACATTGCCTGAGAATCTGTGTGTGTACATGTGTGTAGGAGTGTGTGTGAATGTGTGTCTGTGCATATGTGTGTTTTAGGACTTGAACACAGGTGCTATATGTCATTCCTGAGCATCTTTGCTTTGAGTGTAGTGCTCTACCAATTGTGCCACATTTCCACTGCAAGTTTTCTGTAGTGAACTGGAGAGGAGAGACTCATAAAATTTCCTGCTCAGACTATCTGAACTAAATCTCAGGTCTCAACCTCCTGATTAGCTAGAGTTCTAATTATGAGCCTCCAGAACATGGTGATAAAACTGGAGGCAGTGGGGTTGCAAGTTCTAGTCCAGCTTCACAACATTCTATATCATAAAACAGCAACAGTAAAACCCTATATCAAAATACAATAATAAGATATAATTAGAATACAATATAGTGATATAGTCTGCTAGCATAACTTTCAGAAAGCCTTGTTCTTAATGATTTAGCATCACAAAACCAAACAAAATGAGATAATTTCAGTACACTCTACAAATTTTTTAATCCATCATATAATAATTTCAAAACATTATAATAAACTGGAAAACATTCATACTTATAAGGAGAATGTAAAAAAGATAAAAGATGCAGATTATGAAATGGAAAATTCTACACTGCAGGAAAATTATTGTCATGGTGAATATATGGTGGTATTGTCACAGTGAATATATGATAATATTCTTCAGAGCAGCAATAGGTAAATATATATTTACTACATATAGTCTACTTTTCTCTATCTCTCTCAACTTCTAATCTTCTACTGCACATTATCAGTGTATTCATGTTTATGGTATATTCCAAAATAACTAGTAGAGTCAGGTTGCCAAAATATATTAGCTTCAATTTTTTAGGAGATAAATAGGCTAATTATATTGACTATTTTATATATTAAACATGTATTGTGTTATCATTGTACTCTCTAAGTATATACCTACACTTCTTAAAAGTGAAATGGAATACAAGAAGGTTTTGCCTGTAAAGCTAGCTATTTGGGACATCAGTTCCAGACCAGTGTAGTTTTGCCTGCAATGCTCCCCAACTCCTAGCTATGCGTGATGGAATACATCTATCATCCCAGGTCCATGGGGAGCTGAGAGCAAGAGGGCTTCAATTTCATGCTATACTAGGCAAGAACTTCCACATGGCTCCATCTCAACCAAAGAAAGTTCAGCACTGGTAGCACCTATCACCCCCACCTAGGTGAAAATAAATACAAATAAGAGCATTGTATTATAAGAAACAAACAATAATAAAACATGCTTATACAAACCACATGAACAACACTCACCTAGTGTTTGCTTCTCATACCTGTAATCCTACCTATAGCTAGGATTTTTATATGTGAGCCAGAGGCACCAAGCAGTTCATCATTTTAAAAATGACTATTTGAAGCCAGGTGCCAGTGTCTCATTCCTGTCACCCCAGCTACTCACAATGCTGAGATGTGAGGATCGCATTTCAAAGCCAGACCAGGAAGAAAAGTCCCCATAAGACTCTAGTCTCCAATTAATTACTCAAAAAGCAGAAGTGGCTTTGTGGCTCAATTGGTAGAGTCCTAACTAACTTGAGCTCAGAATCTCAGGAACATTGCCTAGGCCCTGAGTTCAAGCCCCACAACTGACAAAAAAAAATAAGCATTTTAATGTCTGAATTTTCTTTTTTTATTGTGAAAATACTGTACAGAGGGGTTACAATTACATGGGCAAGATAAGTACATTTCTTATCAAGCATTGTAGACTCCTCCTTTGTTTACCCTTCCCATCCCTTCCCATCCTCCCTCTGCTCCCCCACCCAATCCCCCCACACCAAAATTGTATAGTTCATTTTCGACATAACAACTTGTACATCTCATTGTTGCAATGGGTCCACCTGTATCCCTATTTGAATGATTTGTTTTTTCCCTTACCCTCCACAAATTATACTGACATCAAATACAGTGAAAGCAGGGGTTATGCCGTGGGGGAGGGACAAAGCAACAAAGAAATAATCTTGTAAATGTGTTAGAAACAATCGCATGAAAGAAAAAAAAACATTTGAATACATATCTTAGGGTTCATTTCCTAACATCAAATTATCTGACCTTTTCTGCTTGACTCAGACATATACTAGTTATTGCAAATAAGGGAAACCATGGGACCCATATTTCTTTGGGCCTGGCTTACTTCACTTAATATAATTTTTTCCAAGTCTTTCCATTTCCTAACAAATGGGGCAATGTTATTTTTTCTGATGGAGGAACAGAATTCCATTGTGTATACATACCACATTTTCTTGATCCATTCATCTACTGAGGGGCATCTGGGTTGGTTCCATATCTTAGCTATGCTAAATAATGCTGCTATAAATATAGTCATGCTGGTAGCTTTAGTGTGGTCTTGTATGTGAACATTTGTGTGAATGCCCAAAAGTGGGATTGCTGAGTCATATGGGAGCTCTATGTGGAGTCTTTTGAGGAACCTCCATACTACTTTCCAAAGTGGTTGAACATGTTTACACTCCCATCAACAATGCAGTAAGGTTCCCTTCTGTCCACATCCCCTCCAGCATCTGTTGTTATTAGAGTTCTTGATCATAGCCATTCTAACTGGGGTGAGGTGGTATCTCAGTGTTGTTATTATTTGCATTTCTTTTATGGCTAGGGAGGTTGAGCATTTCTTCATGTGTCTATTGGTTGTGCTTCTTTCCTCTTCAGAGAAGTTTCTCTTTAAGTCTTTAGCCCACTTATTTATTGGGTAGTTGTTTCTTTGAAGATTTGTTGTTGTTGGATTTACTTTTGAGAGTTCCAGGTATATTTTAGATATGAGACCCTTGTTTGTTGTATCGCTAGTGAAGATCTCCCAATCAGTGGATTTTCTATTGATCTTGCTAGCTATATCCTTTGCCATGCAGAAGCTCTGCAATTTCATGCAATCCCATTTGTCCAACCATTCTTTGATTTGTTGTGCTTCTGGGTCTCTATTAAGACAACCTGGGCCTGTGCCAAGGAGACCTAGAGTTTCTCCTGTTCCATCCTGTAATGTTTTCAGTGTGTCTGCTTTGACACCGAGGTCTTTGATCCATTTGGAGTTGATTCTGGTGCAGGGTGACATATAAGGGTCTAGCTTTAATTTTTCTACAAGTAGTTAACCAGTTTTGCCAGCACCTAATGTATGAATTTCTTGTGAACTAAAATGAAAGCTGTGGTATACAATTCTACAGACTGCTACAGATTTCATTATATTTGTTGTTAGAATTAGTAACAGCACTTGAACAAAGGACATCTTTTTTTTCATAAACTAGGGCATACTGGTCTCTAATTAGAGGAATCTGCTGCACTCGTATGTAGTATTTTTTGGTTGTTTTTTGTTTTGCTTTTAGAACAGTATGAGAAACCTTCTTTCTGCCAGGGGCCATTTGGATATGTATAACATCATCCACAGCCATGCAGAATTAATAGTAAAGACATGACACAGTCAACTGGCAATAAACTTACTTGTCTTTATGCCATATTCCAAATGATTTGATTAGCTTATATGTCCGTATGGCCTATAGTTTCCTATTCCTGCCTTCCTCAAAATACAATCATGTTCCACCAATTCAGATTTGAGCCAGGCAATATGTAGTATCAGTGCCAAGAGTCGAGGATAATTGTAACACAACCAGGGAAGCATGCAACCAACACTTCAGTAGCTGAACACTGGGGACTCAGGCCTATAATCCTAGCTACTCAGGAGGCTGATGATCACAGTTCAAAGCCAGCTCCAGTGAGAATATCTGTAAGACCTTTCTCTCCAATTAACAACCAAAAATCCATAAAGGGAGCTGGGCCTCCAGAGGTAGAGTAGCCTTGATTACAAAACTCAAAGGCAGCACCCAATCCTGAGTTCAAGCTGAAAGTCAGGCACAAAAACAAAAACAATCAAAAACAACAACAACAACAACAAGAAACAGAAACTGAGAGAAAGCTCAGAAAAGGTGGCATTGTCTACAAGACAAATGTACACATTACATGTATTGTGAAATGGTAAACTCACTGTACACACCTGAGTAACAATTACATTTAAAAAAGAATGTGAGAAATCCCAAAGCCATAGGGCCTTATGATGAGCATCTGCTTTCAAGAATTTCAAAGTCCCATCATCTGAGCTGGTAGCACATAAGTTGTACCCCAGGGTGATTAGAAGTATGAAGGCAGAGATTTTTTCAGATGGTCCCAGCAAATCTTTGATTACTTTAAGCAAAAAAGAAAACAAACAAAATAAACTTTAAGGTTAATTAGGCTGCTATTAAAGATTCAGATGGGAGGGGAAACAAAGGAGGAGGCAACAATGCTTCATATGAAATGTACTCATTATTTTGCTCATGTAATTGTAACTTCCCTGTACGTTATTTTCATAGGTAAAAAATTGAAAAAAAGATTCCAGGCAGATTTATACTAACAAATGATGAGTTAGTACAATGTTTTATAGATGCTGAACTCACATGTGTCAGAAAAATATCCTTGGATTGATAACTAGAAACTCTGAAGTGTAAGGTATATTAATTAGGTAAGTTTCTTTAGGTAGCCAATGAAGAGAACAGCACATGGTATTCAGTCAGGTAAATTAGTTTATTTTTATTTATTTATTTTTGGGTCCAGTCGTGGGGCTTGAACTCTGGGCCTAGGCACTCTCCCTCAGCTCTTCAGTCCAAGGCTAGCTCTACCACTTGAGCCACAGTGCCACTTCTGGCTTTTTTTCTTTTTGCTTATGTGGTGCTGGGGAATCGAACCCAGGTCCTCATGCTTGCAAGGCAAGTGCTCTACCACTGAGCCACTTTCCCAGCCCATGCCATACATGGTGGAAAGGCATGTAATAAAAAGGGGGGGTGGAGACCCAACCTAGGGCCAAGTCGTATCTAGGCCAAAGACGAGATGAGGTATGCCCACGTGGGGGAAAATCTGGCCACACTGGATCTGGATGTGACCTCAGGGCCTAGGACTCTCCTCTAGTCAGATGGAAAGTGCTACCAGCAGCAGACCACGTTGTGACTTAGCAGGGGGGGAAGTGGCTGCTTTCAGGAGTCCCAGATAACTGGGGAGGTGTCTGCATAGCGTCTGCATGGCCTGGGGCAGACCTAATACCAAATACAGGTAGTACCTCTGCAATGTGATTCCTGACTCCAAACCATTCATACTCAATCATTTCTTCCCTCCTTCTTTCCTTCCTTCCTTCCTTTCTTTCTTCCTTCCTTCCTTCCTTCCTTCCTTCCTTCCTTCCTTTCTTTCTTCTTCTTTTGTTCCTTCATTCGTTCATTCCTTCCTTTCTTTTCTTTCCCCATCTCCCCATCTCTCCCTCTCTCCCTCTCTCTACCGATCTCTCCTCTCTTTCACTAAACCTCCCTCTCTCCCCTACTTCAGTATTCTCAACTCTCAAATAATGAACACTTGCTGAGTTGAACTCACACGCTGGGAAGAGTAGCTCAATGGGCGAATATGAAATTTAATTTAATGTTTCCTTACACCTCTACCACAGACCACTGGAATCAAATAATGAACACTCAGCAGCATGGCATCTCAAGCTATTTGGAGGAGAAAAGCAAGCATGTTTTCACTGCATTCTGTGAGGTCCACCCTGGGAAGGTGGGGCAGACTTCTCTCTCCTCTTGGCTGAATCTCAGCCCAATTTCTGCATTAGGAGAGGTGACTGCCTCCAAGTGAGCCAGTTACCTAAGTGACACAGGTACTGGGCAGAAACTTAGCCTCTTGTGATGCTGAGATTAATTGCATGATTCAACATGATCCACTAGTTTGTTGAGATTGGGACTTCCTAAATTTTTGGTTAGGCTATGTTCAAATTGTAATCTATTTATTTCTGATTGCTAACCATGATTATAGATGTGAGCCAGCACATCAGATCATTCAAAGTCCTTTATCACACATGGAAGACATGAAGTTTCCCAAATGACATACAAGTTGACAGACAGCAAAATAAGTCCTTAATTCTAGTTAAGATGTGTTTGTAGCTCACTCTAAAAGAAGTTTGTTGATTACATGGACTTAAAAAATACTTCCAAGAGTTCCGGGAAGATGGTGGAGGAGAAGCTGGAATCTGAACAAGCTCTTGCATAGAAAACAGTTTCAGAGTTCCAGTGAACAGTCCCAAGCCAGAGAATCAGACCAAGTGTGCCATCACAGGACAGAGAGTTAGTAAAGAGAGGGGAAGCCAAGCAGACACATCTGAGCGCCTGCCAGCAGCTGCCGCTGCAGTGGCAGGGTCGCGGCGGCGACCACCGCCCCTGGGGCATACCTGAGACACAGTCCGGGACAAGGGAGACAGACGCAGCGGGCCAGCGGATTCTACTCAACACCAGCAAGAACCGACAAGGAGTGGACAACTTCATCCTGCACTTTGCAGACCAGAGACGACCCGGGATCCAAGACTCGGCATGAGTAGAAGCCCAACGTCCTCACTCCTTCTCAGGGAGCAGAGGAGGGAAGGCCACCCCTCCCCCCGCAGCACCGGTGATCTCCATCTTGGATACTGACAAAGCTCGGAGGAGCGGCTAGCTCCAGCTCAGGCCTTGGAATAAAACGAGTCATTTAGCAGGTCACAAGAACTTAACGGCGAAGTGACCTCACAGACTCAGTTCCATCCAGGGAAAAGTCACCCAGCTCAGGCGCCAGCCATTGGAGTGGCTCTCCTCACCGGGTAACCAGAGCCAGAGGCTGCCCCTCCCTCTAGCAGCCACCACAATCAATTGAAAAACAGAAACCCTGAGAATGGCTCCAGGCTGGGTGCTGTGAGTTTTTTTCACAAAATAGCCCCAGGGAAAAGCTACTGTCTGTTGAAAGGCCTCAACTCTACCCAGAACCTAGCCTCATCACTGCGTCCCCCTCTTTTGTGATTCTCAAAGCAGATCACCCTCCCAGTAAACTAACCTGGGAGGGGGATCTCAAAATCTTGGGTAAAGCAGAGCATTTTCCTGCCTGTTCCAACAAACTGACTTAAGAAACCAATCAAGCCACAGGACCTCAAGCTGACCAGAGACTCCAACCAGACTCTGGTTACAGACAAAAGGGAGATACAGGATTCTTCCCACCCCTCCCCCCAAAAAAATATCAAAGAACTTTTTTTTTTTCTTCTTCTTTTCTTTTTTTCTTTTTTTGTTTTGTTTTTTTTTCCGTTTTTTACCTTATATATATAAAAAATTTTTTTTCCTTTTCTAAAACTTTTATTAATCTTTAATTTTTGCCTCTTCTGAAAAAATAATTGTTTTCCAGTAACTTTTTTTTTGCTCCTGTTATAATTTTTATTTTAGGAATACGTGAATGTGTGTTTTCCTTTCATTTCTTGTCTTCTTTCTCTTTTTCTTTCATTCTTAATTATCTTTTTGTTTTTTGTCTAGCTCTACTGAACTTCTGATCTTTTCTTCTCACTTTACTATCCTTTCCACCTTTTCCTCTTTTGTTCTTCTTTATGTGACTTAACTCTTGTCCTGCACATCCTCAGATAAACCCGTAGTTAACTAGTAGACCCTATCCCCCATTGTGTACACACTTAATCCACAAACTTATTACTCAATTCAAAACCTCTGAGACTTAAATTCATTAATAGCAGTACTACCTCTTTATACCTATATAATATTTTAAGCATTTTTTTAAAGTTTTTCACATCTCCTCTCTGTCTCTCCCTTTCTCTCAACATATTCACATTCCTCTCTAAGTAGATGGTCTTTTAATCTCTATAAAAACATTAATTTTTAAGTTTCTATTTTTTTTTCTGGTCTCTTTTCATTCCCCTTTCCGTTTCTTCTTTTTCTCTCTCTCTCTGCTACTTGCATCCTACCCAACCTATTTCCTGCATTGTGATTAGGACATAGTTAACACTCCCTGTGCCTACCCACACCAATCTATTCCTATTTTTTACCCACATCTCTCCCTAACGCTAATAATTTCTGGTTTTCCAAATTCTTCTCTGTGGTTCAAAGTCCTTTAACATATAGTTGTTTGATGTCGAATAGATGTATCTGTTGAACTAGATTGCATCTGTAGACTATTGACTGTACAAATGCAAACTTTGGTTGATGGTTGCCTTAAGATAGTGTTCTAGCACAAAACTGGTGCTATCTTCATCTCAAATGGGCAGAGTAAGCCGGAAAAACACAAGAAAAATGGCAAATTCGGGTATCTCAATTCCCAATCTTGATAATCAGGGGTTAGAACAGATAATGAATAATCCAGAGGAGAGTTCCCAAATAGCTCTATAAACACTGCTGGCAAACATGATAAATGAGAAGTTTGACAACGTACAAAGGGCTCTGTATGAGCATGATAGGGAGAGAGAGGAGGAATCCCAGAAGTTTATACAGGAATATAATAAGCGTGAGGAAGTTCCTCAAAAACTGATACAGGATTTGCGTGAACAACTTGAGAATACTCAAAGAGAAAGGGAGGAATGGCGTGAGCAGGCTGAGAACACTCAAAGAGATCTGCAGGAATCCCATGAACGGGAGGAAGCTAATCAAAAAGTAATACAGGAATTGAGAGACCAGGTAGGGAACACACAAAGATCACTAAAGGCATTCATGGAATCCATTAACAAAAAGCTGAAGGAAGTCAGGGAGACCACAAAGGGAATGCTGAGTGGAACCCAACAGAAGGAATGGGAGCCCAAAGAAACCATAACCAATCAACTAAGTGATTTGAGGACAAACACTGAACACCAAATTAAGGAAGTAAAGAAATTCATACAAAACCTAAAACAGAGCTTCAACAAAGAACTTGAAGCCATCAAAGCTGACCAACTAGTAGGAAAAGAGATAAAAAACAAAGTAGAGAGTCTTGACAGCAGGTTAGACCATGCAGAAGATCGAATCTCAGGGATTGAAGACAGCCTAGATATTATAGAGAAAGAACATACAACCATCCAAGACAAGTCCAAGAAATATGATAGATCTATCCAACACCTGGAAGACACCATCAGAAGGCCTAATCTAAGGATAATGGGTGTAGAGGAGCACCTAGAAACAGAAGTTAATGGTCTAGGAAATTTGTTTAACAGGATCCTAGCAGAGAACTTCCCAAACATTTAAAAAGATAGGCCTGTCCAGATACAAGAAGCCTTTAGAACCCCAAATAGACCAGACCAGAATAGGACATACCACTGCCACATTATAATCCACACAGGATCAACTCCGAACAAGGAAAAGATTCTTAAAGCTGTCAAGAAGAAAAGGGTAATCACCTATAAAGGGAAACCAATTAGAATCACCTCAGATTTCTCAGCAGAGACAATCAAAGCAAGAAGAGCCTGGAATGATGTATGCCATGCCCTAAAAACAAACAACTATCAACCAAGAATACTTACCCAGCTAAACTCTCCTTCATAACTGAAGGCCAAATAAAAACCTTCCATAGCAAAGAAAAATTGAAACAATACATCTCCACCAAACCAGCACTACAAAAGATTCTTAAAGATTTCCTACACATAGGAAACCAACAAGACCGCAACAAAGGCCAAGAAACTGCACCCAAACTGAGAATCCAAGAACCATAGGAAGAACCCAGTTTTCGCAGCCCACAAGAAGGTAGATAACATGGCAGGAACTCCCAAATACCTCTCAGTCCTATCTCTTAATGTTAACGGACTGAACTCTCCAATTAAGCAACATAGACTGTCTAGTTGGATTAAAAAACAAGACCCTTCTATCTGCTGCCTGCAGGAGTCACATCTTGCCCGTAAAAACAAACACATTTTCAATGTTAAAGGCTGGAACAAAATCTACCAAGCCAACGGACCCCATAAACAGGCGGGAGTTGCAATCCTAATATCAGATAAAATAGACTTCAAATTAAAATTCGTGAGAAGAGATAAAGAAGGTCACAACATACTAATTAAAGGATCTCTCCTTCAGGAGGACATTACAATTCTAAATATCTATTCGTCAAACAAAGGAGTACCCAAATTTATCAAAGAAACACTACTTTCCCTCAAATCCCATATAGATCCAAAGACATTAATTGGTGGGGATTTTAACACCACACTCTCCCCACTAGATAGATCAACTCGGCAAAAACTCAACAGAGAAACTGCAGATCTAAACAGCTGCATAGATCAACTAGACTTAACAGACATCTACCGAACATTTCAACCAGCAGCATCAGAATACACGTTTTTCTCAGCAGCACATGGAACGTTTTCTAAAATAGACCACAATTTAGGCCACAAAGCAAACTTATCTAAATTCAGAAACATTGAAGTTATACCTTGCATTCTCTCTGACCATAAGGGAATAAAATTAGAACTCAACACCAAAAGCCACCAAAGAAAGTCCGGTATCACATGGAGGCTGAACAACACACTGCTGAATCATGAGTGGGTCATGGAAGAGATTAGAAAGGAAATTCAAATGTTCATGCTATTCAACAAAAATGAACACACAAGTTACCAGCTCCTCTGGGACACAGCAAAGGCAGTACTCAGAGGCAAGTTTATAGCTCTGAGCTCCTACATCAACAAATTGGAGAGATCTGAAACAAACAATTTAATGACACATCTAAACCTCCTTGAAAAAGAGCAGCAACATAAACCCCAATCCAGTACACGGAAAGAAATAATCAAAATTAAATCAGAATTAAATGAATTAGAATCCAAAAAAACTATAGAAAGAATCAACAAAACAAAGAGTTGGTTCTTCGAAAAACTTAACAAAATTGACAGACCCTTAGCAAATCTTATCAGAAAAAGAAGAGAACACACCCAAATTAATAAAGTCAGAGATGAGAATGGAAACATCACCACGGAAACAACCAAGATTGAGAACATTATAAGGGAATACTTCTCAAAACTTTATGCTAATAAGTTTGAGAACTTGACAGAAATGGACCTCTTCCTAGCAAATATTGACATGCCAAAATAAACCAAGATGAGTTAAACTATCTTAACAGGCCCATATCAAGCATTGAAATAGAAACAGCAATAAGAGACTTCCCAGCTAAAAAAAGTCCAGGACCAGATGGTTTTACAGCGGAATTTTACAAGGCTTTCAAAGCAGAACTCACACCAATTCTCGTCCAACTCTTCAATGAAATTGAAAGAGAAAGCTCACTACCGAACACATTCTATGAAGCCATCATAACCCTCATCCCAAAACCAGGCAGGGACTCATCAAAGAAAGAGAACTATAGACCCATTACTTTGATGAACATTGATGCAAAACTTCTCAACAAAATTTTGGCCAACCGACTTCAACAATTCATCCAAAAAATCATACACCACGATCAAACAGGATTCATTTCAGGGATGCAAAGCTGGTTCAATATACGCAAATAAATTAATATTATTCATCACATCAACAGTAGCAAGAATAAGAACCACATGGTTATCTCAATAGATGCAGAAAAAGCATTGGACAAGATCCAACACCCCTTTATGATGAAGGTTTTGGAAAAATTAGGAATCCATGGAACATTCCTCAATACAATAAAGGCTGTATATGACAAACCTACAGCCAGCATTGTACTCAATGGTGAAAAACTAAAGTCATTTCCTCTTAACTCAAGAACAAGACAAGGATGCCCACTCTCTCCACTTCTCTTCAATCTAGTATTAGAATGCCTAGCTACAGCAATAAGACAAGATGCAGACATAAAGGGGATCCAAATAGGGAAAGAAGAAATAAAACTCTCCCTCTTTGCAGATGACATGATCTTGTATTTAAAGAATCCCATAGACTCCACTCCCAAATTACTCAAGCTGATTCAAAACTTTGGCAAAGTAGCAGGTTATAAAATTAACCCCCAAAAATCAATGGCTTTTCTGTATGCCGACAATGAGAAAAGTGTGGCTGAAATTAGGAAAGCAACTCTATTTGTAATAGCCCCACAAAAAATAAAATACCTAGGAATTAACTTAACTAAAGAAGTGAAGGACCTCTATGATGAAAACTTTAAAATCTTGAAAAAGGAAATCAACACAGAACTTAAAAAATGGCAAAACCTCAGATGCTCCTGGATTGGAAAGATTAACATCGTGAAAATGGCAATACTTCCCAAGGCTATCTACAAATTCAACGCAATACCTATCAAAATTCCACCCTCATTCTTCAAGGAAATAGAAGAGGCAATCCAAAAATTCATATGGAACAATAAAAGACCCCGAATAGCAAAAACGCTCCTCAACGGAAAGAACACTGCTGGAGGAATATCAATACCAAATTTCAAACTCTACTATAAAGCCATAGTAATCAAAACAGGTTGGTATTGGCATAAGAACAGACCTCAGGACCAATGGAATAGAATTGAAAACCCAGAAATGAACCTACAGACCTATAGCCATCTAATCTTCGATAAGGGAGCTAAAACAATAGAATGGAAGACAGACAGCCTCTTCAGCAAACGGTGCTGGCAAAACTGCTTAACTACATGTAGAAAACTGAAGCTAGATCCTTATATATCACCCTACACCACAATCAACTCCAAATGGATCAAAGACCTTGAAGTCAAAGCAGACACTCTGAAAACATTACAGGATGGAATAGGACAAACCCTATGTCTCCTTGGCTCAGGCCGAAATTTTCTGAATAGAGACCCTGAAACACAACAAATCAAACAAAGGTTGGACAAATGGGATTGCATAAGGTTGTAGAGCTTCTGCAGGGCAAATGACATAGCTAGGAAGATCAATAGAAAGCCCACGGACTGGGAGAAGATCTTTACTAGCCATACAACGGACAAGGGTCTCATATCTAAAATATACTTGGAACTCAAAGAATTAAACCACCCAACAACAAATCCTCAAAGAAACAACTGCCCAATAAGTAAGTGGGCGAAAGACTTAAAGAGAAGCTTCTCTGAAGAAGAAAGAAGGATGGCCAATAGACACATGAAGAAATGTTCAACATCCCTAGCCATAAAAGAAATGCAAATCAAAACAACATTGAGATATCACCTCACTCCAGTTAGAACAGCAAAAATCAAGAACTCTAACAACAACAGATGCTGGAGGGGATGTGGACAGAAAGGAACCTTACTTCATTGTTGGTGGGAATGTAAACTTGTTCAACCACTTTGGAAAGCAGTATGGAGGTTCCTCAAAAGACTTCACATAGAACTCCCCTATGACCCAGCAATCCCACTTTTGGGCATTTACCCTAATGTTTACAAAAAAGACCACACTAAAGCTACCAGCACAACTATGTTTATTGGAACATTTTTTACCATAGCTAAGATATGGAACCAACCCAGATGCCCCTCAGTAGATGAATGGATCAAGAAAATGTGGTATATATACACAATGGAATTCTATGCCTCCATCAGAAAGAATGACATTTCCCCATTTGTTAGGAAATGGAAAGGCTTGGAAAAAATTATATTAAGTGAAGTAAGCCAGGCCCAAAGAAACATAGGTCCCATGGTTTCCCTTATTTGCAATATCTAGTATAGGTATGAGTCAAGCGGAAAAAGTCAGAGAATGTGATGTTAGGAAAACGAACCATCAAATATGTATTTTAATGTTTTTGTTTCTTTCATGCATGTGTTTCTAACGCATTTATAAGATTATTTCTTTGTTGCTTTGTATGTCCCTCCCCCACAGTGTAACCCCCGCTTTCACTATATTTGATGTCAGTATAAGTTGTGGAGGAGATGGGGACAAACAAGTCGTTTAAAGATTCAGTTGGACCTATTGCAACAATGAGAAGTACAAAATGTCATGTCAAAACCAGCTTTACAGTGTCAGTGTGGAGGGGGGAGGGGGGTATGATTGGGTGGGGGGAGGGGGGTGGCTGATAAGGGAGGTGAAGGGTAAACAAAGGAGGAGGCTGCAATGCTTGGTAAGAAATGTATGCATTATCCTGCCCATGTAATTGTAACCCCTCCGTACAGTATGTTCTCAAATAAAATAAAATTAAATTAAAAAAAAAGATGTGTTTTCAATGTGAAACTATATTTACTTAGCAAAATATGACTACTGTGATTATACTTTTAAACTTACCCTTCATTTTAATATCAAATCATCTATATTAGCCAATGATTAACTCAAATTATTTGTAATCATTTATTTCTGTCATATCTTCTAGAGGTAGGCAGAACTGGATCACACACTATTAACTAAAGTGGTAGGATTTGAGAGGATCACAGTTCTGAATCAGTCTAGGAAGGAAAGTATCACCCATATCAACCTACTAGGTAGGGATATTGGAATGCAATCATTATCCCTGCTTTTTAGGCTGGGTGCAAAAATTTCTACTCTATGAGTAAAGTAACTTAAACAAGAAAGGATTGGTGGAGTGACTCTAGTGGTGGAGTACCTGTCTGGCAAACACTACATCAAAAGACAAATCAACTTCCTAAAATTAAAATAAGAAAAAGAAAGAACAACTCATGTTGAACATGTGTTCAATGTAAAGATTTACACTAAATTATTATAGTTATAATTCCATCATTTATTTTTAGGGGCAAACATATTTTCTGTCAAGCCTAAATGAAAAAATAACACACTATATACAAAGCTTTGGTAAAACACAGGTTTGGCTTACAATGGTGAACCCTTAAGTTTGCATTTGCAGTGGTGTTGCAGGGTTGTTAAGGTTCATGGAATTCCATCCTTTTGATGAACTTGACATGAAATTACCTAACCATACAGTTCACTGGACAGCTACTGCTGATATATATATATATCATATATATGTATATGTATATACACACACATATATACACACATGTATGTGTTTATATATTAAGTGATACGTAAATAAAATTAATGATGAATAAATTCAGTGAACAGATACCTTTCCCAAATAATTATTTTACCTGAATAAATTCATATCTTAACCTCTCCAATCACACTTATGTGGCTACTGATTCCCTTCTGCTTTTTTATGATATTTTTTCTTTGTTTTTCAGATGAAAAAACCTGCCAATAAATATACCTGTATGACATTCCTTTCTTTTAAAAATGAAAAGCACGTTGTGTAATCTGGCTCTTTTTTTAAAAATTTTTATTTTATTTTATTTGAGAACATACTGTACAGAGGGGTTACAATTACATGGGCAGGATAATGCATACATTTCTTACCAAGCATTGCAGCCTCCTCCTTTGTTTATCCTTCACCTCCCTTCCCAGCCTCCCCCCTCCCCCCCACCCAATCCTTCCCCTCCTCCCCCCCCACACCGACATTGTAAAGCTCGTTTATGACATGACATTTTGTACTTCTCATTGTTGCAACAGGTCCACCTGAATCCTTAAACGACTTGTTTGTCCCCATCTCCTCCACAACTTATACTGACATCAAATATAGTGAAAGCGGGGGTTACACTGTGGGGGAGGGACATACAAAGCAACAAAGAAATAATCTTATAAATGCGTTAGAAACACATGCATGAAAGAAAAAAAACATTAAAATGCATATTTAAGGGTTCGTTTTCCTAACATCATATTATCTGACCTTTTCCGCTTGACTCATACCTATACTAGATATTGCAAATAAGGGAAACCATGGGACCTATGTTTCTTTGGGCCTGGCTTACTTCACTTAATATAATTTTTTCCAAGCCTTTCCATTTCCTAACAAATGGGGCAATGTCATTCTTTCTGATGGAGGCATAGAATTCCATTGTGTATATATACCACATTTTCTTGATCCATTCATCTACTGAGGGGCATCTGGGTTGGTTCCATATCTTAGCTATGGTAAATAATGCTGCAATAAACATAGTTGTGCTGGTAGCTTTAGTGTGGTCTTGTTTGTAAACATTAGGGTAAATGCCCAAAAGTGGGATTGCTGGGTCATAGGGGAGAATTTTTTTATAATTTCAAGTACGTATTGTCTTAGACTTAGATCTCACTCATTTTCTTCTAATAATGCCTATGGGAAGGGGGGAATGAAGGATCATTCTGTTACTTTGGGAGCTTCTGTTATTAATCACTGCAATAAATATTATGAAAATGAAACTGAAATTATTTAGAGATTATTTGAATGTTACCTTTCTACACACTCATGCTACTCACTCAACTATATCACAGGACTTAAAATAAGTAACATTATAGCTGGGAGCCAGTGGCTGATGCCTGTAATCCTAGCTACTCAGGAGCTGAGATCTGAGGATGATAGTTCAAAGCTAGCCCTGGCAGGAAATCCGTGACACTCTTACCTCCAATTAACAGCCAGAAAACCGGAAGTGGCACTGTGGCCCAAGTGGTAAAGTGCTAGCCTTGATCTAAAGGCTTAGGGACAGAGCTAGGCTCAAAGTTCAAGCCCCATGACCAAGAAAAATAAAAAAGGATAAACAGGTGGGGGAGAAGCAACATTTTAAAGCTTATGTATACATGTACACAAAAATTTTCTAGAAATAAAATTATAATAGGCCCTGGACTGGCAAAAAAAAGAGATTAAAGTGAAATTGACTCCAGTCATTCATTTAGACAATCTATACTGAGGACAAGCTATTGGAACTCACATCACTAACTAAAGGGGTAGAATTTGAGAGGATCACAGTTTAGAACCAGTGTGCAAGGAAAGCAATAATATTCTCATATCATCCTAAAGCCTGGCATGTTGGAATGCATTTGTGATCCCAGCTACTTGGCAGACAGAGGTGAGGAACTTAGCCTCTGTTCAGCCCTCAGGAAAACTGATCACCTATGAGCAAAGTAACTAAATTGAAAAAGGATTGTTCTAATGGTAGAATATTTGTTCAGCAAAAAAAATCTAAACTCATACTCATTTCCTAAAAGAGGAAAGAAAAGGGAAGAAAGACAAAGAAAAGAAAGTAGAGAAGGAGGAGGACAGAAGGGAAGGAAAGAAGAAAGGAAGGGAGGAAAGAAGAAAGGAAGGAAGGAAGGAAGGAAGGAAGGAAGGAAGGAAGGAAGGAAGGAAGGAAGGAAGGAAGGAAGACAGGCAGGATGGAAGGAAGGAAGGAAGGAAGGAATAGAAAGAAAGAAAGAAAGAAAGAAAGAAAGAAAGAAAGAAAGAAAGAAAGAAAGAAAGAAAGAAAGAAAGAAAGAAAGAAAGAAAGAAAGAAAGAAAGAAAGAGAGAAAGAAAGAAAGAAAGAAAGAAAGAAAGAAAGAAAGATAGGAAGGAAGGAAGGAAGAGAGTTTTAAATAAAAATCTCTGCATGTGTTAGATGTTAATAATGGCACTAAATCTTTTTAGCTATAAATGCAATCATTTAATTCTCTGGGCAGTGACATTTTGTATCAAGCCGTGTTGACCAATACGAACAGCAAAAGAATCTTTTATTTGCAAGCTCAAGCTTAGTCCTCCGTGCACTCGGTAACTCGGTGATGGTAAGAGTCCCCAAGCCCAAAATCAGCATAGCTTTTATAGTGCTGAACAAGCAAGTTTAGGGAATTTCCACACAAGCAGTTATATAATTGGTTTGAGTCCACCCTAACTGCATTGCTCTTTTTCTCAACTATTGGTATATTCTTTTCCTGGAACACTTGGGCAACTGTTCTGCTTTCTTAAGGGCGAGAAGGCTTGGTGGCAACCTGTGTTTTCTCTCTCTCTGTCTCTCTGTCTTTCTGTCTCTGTCTCTCTCTCTGTGTCTCTCTCTGTCTCTTTCTGTCTCTCTCTCTCTTTCTCCCTCTCTCTCTCTCTCTCTCTCTCTCTCTCTCTCTCTCTCTCTCGGGGTTACTCTGAGGGCAGCCTAGCACAAGATGGTGGGGTTAATCTCAAATTGGAGTTACTTTGGCTCTTCATTCCCTCCTCTTCTAGAGTATCAGGGACCAATCATGTCCCCTAATTGGCACAGTCTTCTATATTTACAGTTTGGTGTTGGGATCTCAGAACTAATAGATGGACTGTGCTGATCCTCTCTTTACAAAGGACATCAGTCTACAAGGTCTGACTGTGAGTAACAAAATTAACAATACCAAAGTCCCTTACATTTTCTTCCAGCAATCCTGACTCCGTATATCACAGCTAACAATTTTATACCAGCTGTACTTGTAAGCTCCAATTTTAATACATACTCATACCATTTGCTACATACTTAAACTTTCTCAGGTTTGTCTTCTTTACAAATATTTTAAGACAATCCTTACTTTTTAAATCATTTCTTATCCAGAGGATACCAATTTTTCCCCAATTCCTTTCCTAAGGCTTTCTTTACTACCCTCCTCTTCTTTACAATTCCTTGAGCTTCTTTGTGGCTAGAGTTTAAAACTGCTCATTTTCCCTTTGACTTGTGGAACCAAGTTACCTCAGAAAGCCTCAAGGTACCAGTGGGATGAAAAGCTTGCTAGATTTTAAGGCTAAGATTAGGGCTGGGTCCCATTCCTCTTACTACCTCCATTGATTTTTTTTAAAATTCTCTCCTTTATCTTTAAAACTCACCCAGGAGGAAGCAGGTTATTACCATATCAGAGCCAACCTAAGCTGTGACCCTAAACTGCCTAAGGCAAACCAGTGATATCCTTGCCCCAAATATCCACTGTGGGAGTAGAGAAGGTTACCGGATATCACCAAAAGAATGTCCCAAAAGATCTTAGTTTTAGCACCTTTCAACCAGGAAGCAAACTCAAGTGATGGAATCAGGCAGGAGTTCAGTCTACTTTTATGACGGTGGAAGTGGTCTGGATGATGATGTAGATTTCCTCCCAGTGACTATCAGGCTCTCCTTGAACTTTACCCTTTAGGGTGTGCAGCAGCAGCAGCAGGGTCTCTCTGTGGCTCCAAGGGACTGTCACACCACGTGCTGGGCTGCACATTTCTACACAGACTGGTTAAGGATACATTGCATAGGCTTGGCAGGCTGTGACCCCACTGGTTTTTAAGACTATTTAGACAATAGCCCAGGACAATTTACCAAGATGACAACTTTTTAAACAAATAGTTCTTTTAATAAGGCTAGGATTTTCTAGGCAGATATAGAGGGCTCAGGCCTGTACTATTATTTCCCTTGCCTTTCCTTCTGTCTATTTTGCCACATTTTTAGCCACGAACCTATAACCTTAGCCTTTTTTACAAAGAGGATACCAGGGTTAGATGTCATTAAGAACAACATTTTAACTTTTGACAAATGCACAGACCTTTTTCCTGGCTAGAGCAGTGTAGCTTATTTAGCCTTCTGGTTTGCAAAAGGATCTTTCTGGATGGCTTAGGAATGTGATCTCTAGTAATCCTAACAATGCCTGAGTTACCTATGCAGGCCTTCGGACAGATATCAATAGAAACACACTCTCAGTTTTACAAACATTTTTGCTGAGCAGATGAATTTCATGGTGTCAGCTCAAAAGTTACTGCCAATTACAGATTTTGGCACATACAGGGGTTGGGATCTAAACTATCCTCCACATTTTACAACCTTAGCTTTTTAGTACTATCACAGATGACTAAGTTCCTGTCCCTTACAAGGTATTTAGTCAAAGATATTAGGCATGCTTACAAACTATTTTCCCGTGACCTCTTGTCTCTGACCAGTTGTAGAAGAGCCACGCACAAATGACTCTAGGATCTGACATTATTTCTGCCATCCAAGCAGTGGCTTATGGTCTCTGGATGCTCCTCCACTGCTTTCATCCCAGGAGTGTCTTCTCTACACTGGGAAAAATGCCTCATTGGCATTTCTCTTAGTTGGTTGCTGGACTTGAACGTGGGCCCTGAGTGCTGTCCCTCAGCTCTACAGCTCAAGGCTAGCACTCTGCCACCTTGAATCCTAAAGCAACTC
The DNA here is from genome assembly GCF_019054845.1 of Dipodomys spectabilis. Classification (NCBI taxonomy): domain Eukaryota; kingdom Metazoa; phylum Chordata; class Mammalia; order Rodentia; family Heteromyidae; genus Dipodomys; species Dipodomys spectabilis. The sequence continues at coordinate 676,504 of NW_024870780.1, forward strand.
TGCTTGCTCTTTCAGCCTTCTGCTAGCTAGGTAGAGGTGACAGTCTCACATGGACCTTTTTCTGCCCAGGCTGGCTTCGAACCAATTTGCAGATCAATGAGCCTCATAAAAGGCCACCTTCCTCCAGTTTAAAGCAACAAGGTGGTCAACATAGAAGTAACTTTTAAGCATGTTCTTCCCTGAATCTAATTAAGAGCCAAATTACTTCTGACAAACTTACAAGAATCCTCACTCTTTTTTGGGGGGGCTGCTGAGAACTGTTAAAAAAAAAAACCTATGAGAGCAAACAAATAGGAATGAAGCAATTATTTTGGTAATCCTAACTTTTCCTTTTTGCACTTTAAGGCAAATATTTAGAACAATTTTACTTTTAAACTTTATATACAGAAATCCATTCCTAATTTTTAAGCCTCCTATTAATCTGTTTTAATATTCTATACTTTAGTTTTTAGTTGCATTTTGAAAAATTCCTTGAGCTCTTGAGGCTAGGTGTCACTCATTTCCTCTTGGCTTCTTGTTTTAAAACAAATACACATTAAAACTTTTAAACTTAAATAATTTTTTCTTAATGCAAAAATTACAATCACCGTCATTGTACCAGAAAGCTAGACTTAACACCTTGATGCCTTAAAAAAAAACATATCCACTGGCAGAATATCATTGAGAGAAAATCACATACAAATAAAATTTTTAAACCCTCTTTTTAAGGCCTTCTTAATTTTAATTTTAACACATCCAAGGGGCAGGTTGAGCAATGCTAATCAGATCAACACATCACTCATTTTTACCATCATGTTTCCAGTGTCTATCTGCAGGGAAAAAGTACAGAATAAAGATGGCCCAATTGGTCCTTCCTGTGGAATGGTCATGCACCCATTCTGACTCTTTAGGGTTAGATGAACTGTGTTTGTGCCAGGTTGCCCTTTTTCACCATTCGTGGACTCTTCCCAAGGCCTGTTCCACCATGCATGACCAGCTGAACTGCACTACTGCCTGTTCACCCTTCACTCCTAAAGATAGGTATTCTGTTGCCTTCTAAGTTTCTCCTTTCTGTTAAGCCAGATATCTTGATTACAGTGTAAACAGCCTTATGCATTCTAAAATAACAGATTTTCAAATTTTCAAGTTAAACAACCCTTAAAAAGCCATTTAAAACAATGTGAAAATTTTATAAAATTTTTCTGGTAATGTCCCAACTTCATAACCTTTTGAATTTTAAACTTAAACTCACTTAATTGTTACAGCATGCTGACATTTTCTATCATGAACGTGTTCACAAACACATAGAAAACACAGATCTTTTTTTTTTTTTTTTGGGTGGGGGGGTCTGTTCGTGGGGCCTGATCTCTGGACTTGGGTGCTGTCCCTCAGCTCTTCAGCTCAAGGCTAGCCCACTATCACTTGTGTCACAGCACCATTTCCGACTTTTTTCTTTTTCTTATGTGGTGCTGAGGAATCGAACCCAAGGCCTCAGGCTTGCAAGGTAAGTGCTCTACCACTGAGCTACCTTCCCAGCCCAAAACACAGATCTTTAAGTGTGCAAAAACTAAAAATCATTTGTATGTACATTTTATTAAGTTTTCAAACAAAAATTTAAGACAATATTTCTTTCAAACTAAGTAACTTTGTTGAGCTTCACTTTCCCAGGGCTTGCTTGTTTAGCAAAGCATTTCACCAACTGGTCTTTTGAATCCTTTTTGTTGGAGGAAGGCTGGGGGAGGGGGGTTACCTGAAACTAAACTGGCTTGATTTTTATCCAGTTTTAGACAAGAGCACATTACATTGTCGGGACTAGCTGAAAAGTCAAAAAGAGGCACACAACCTTCTCTGTGACTGAGCCCAGCTGGAGGCTAGAACTTTTATTTCCCCAGAGATGTTCAAATAAGTTTCAAAAACACATAACCAAAAACTCACATTTAAAAGTAGTGCCAAGGGAAGGTGGCTGGGAAGGCTGGGAAGGTGGTTCACTGGTAGCAAATTTGCCTTGCATGCATGAGGGCCTGGTTCAATTCCCCAGCACCATAAGCAAAAGGGAAAAAGTTAGAAGTGGAGCTGTGGCTTAAGTGGTAGAGCACGAGACTTCAGTTGAAGAGTTGAGGGACAGCACCCAGGCCCAGAGTTCAGGCCCCATGACCGGATTCCCCACTCCCCCCCCCAAAAAAAAACAAAATTAACTAGTACCAATTCTAAAACAGAACTAGACAACACAACAACCAAAGGCTGACTTTATCCCTACCAGAACTCTGTGCCATTCTCACTCAGCAAGCTGAATCCAGAGTCTGCTGAATGAGCCTGCCACTCTTACCCAGAACTTACCTATCTCAGGAAATATAGAACAGAGAACAATCAGGTCTCAGTGAATGGGGTGACATCTTACCAACATTTGTTGACCCAGGGGCCTTACAAGGTGGAAGAGAAGTCCCAGTCATTTTGGGGCAAGGGAAATAAGTCCCTAGTGGCCATCCCTTCAGAGTGGCAGATTCTCAACCATACTCAGTACGCCCTGGGTCAAGGCTTAAGGGTAAGATAAATCCCAAATGACAGATAGAACACTCAACACACAGACACAACTTACAAAGGCATGCTGCAGCATTGTACATTGCCAACCAGAAAGTGCCAGACTACAGAAGGAGAGTTTCCCCCAAAATGGAAAACTTCCCAATACAGGCGGAAAACTTCTCAAAAAATGTCTGCATGAAGTACCAGACTACAGACGGAAAATTTCCCAAAAAATGTCTATACTAAACAGCAATCTATCCAGAGGGGTCTGGGGATATCTCCTCATAAACCCCATTGGCAATCTTATAGCACGTCCGCCAAGACTCCTTGCCAACCAGAATACAGACCTCTCGGAAAACCAGAATTACAGATACAGAACCTGCAGGCAACCAAATATACAGAACAGCAATGTCTAGACTTGACAGCTGGGTTTTTTGGGCATCTGGAGGGTCTTATGAGGCAGATTCCAGATGAGCCCCCAGAAATGTTTTATGGACTTGGGACCCCCGAAAACCACCAGAGACCATGACTAATGCGAACAGCAAAAGAGTCGTTTATTTGCAAGCTCAAGCTTGGTCCTCTGCGCACTGGGTAACCAGTGACACAAAGGGTCCTCAATGGAAAGGCTTGGAAAAAATTATATTAAGTGAAGTAAGCCAGGCCCAAAGAAACATAGGTCCCATGGTTTCCCTTATTTGCAATATCTAGTATAGGTATGAGTCAAGCGGAAAAGGACAGATAATGTGATGTTAGGAAAATGAACCCTTAAATATGTATTTTAATGTTTTTTTTTCTTTCATGCATGTGTTTCTAACGCATTTGTAAGATTATTTTTTTGTTGCTTTGTATGTCCCTCCCCCACAGTGTAACCCCCGCTTTCACTATATTTGATGTCAGTATAACATGTGGAGGAGACGGGGACAAACAAGTTGTTTAAGGATTCAGGTGGACCTGTTGCAACAATGAGAAGTACAAAATGTCATGTCAAAACCAGCTTTACAATGTCGGTGTGGAGGGGGGAGGGGGGGTATGATTGGGTGGGGGGAGGGGGGAGGCTGGGAAGGGAGGTGAAGGGTAAACAAAGGAGGAGGCTGCAATGCTTGGTAAGAAAGGTATGCATTATCCTGCCCATGTAATTGTAACCCCTCTGTACAGTATGTTCTCAAATAAAATAAAATAAAATTAAAAAAAAAAAAAAAGAAAGAAGAAAAAACCAGGAAAAAAAAAAAGAGTCCTCAAGCACAAAATCAGCACAGCTTTTATAGTATTGAATAAACAAGTTTAGGGAATTTCCACACAAGCAGTTATATGATTGGTTTGAGTCCACTCTAAACTCACTGCCCTTTCACTGAACTATTGGGATTTTCTGTTCCTGAAATACTTGGGTAACTGCTCTGCTTTCTTAAGGGTGGGCAGGGTTGGTGGCAACCTGTGTGTTTTTTTTCTCTGTCTTGGGGTTACCCTAAGGGCAGACTAGCACAAGATGGTGGGGTTAATCTCAAATTGGACTTACTTTGGCTCTTCAGCCTGAATAAAATATTGCATACCACATACAAAGCTTTGGTAAAACACAGGTCTGTCTTACAATGTTGGACCAATAGAACTGTATGTCTAGTGCTGTTGCAGGTGTGTCTTAAGGTGTGTGGAGTTTTTCATCCTGATGATCTTGCAATGATGAAATTGACCATCTACACAATTACCTGAGAAGATCCCTGCTGAGACCTCTATTACGTCACAGCTTAATAAAGAGCAATGTTTACAATGAAATGTATTGAACAACCAGACATCATGACCAAAATTAGTTTTACCTGATTCAGTGTATTTTTTACACTCTATATCACATGTACAAGTTCCTCATTCCTTTCTGTCTCATTATGTTGTCTTTCCTTGTTTTTGTTTTTTTTTCAGAACCAAGGTATAATAGGGCATTTCTTATATATTTTTTTTAAATTTTATTTTATTTTATTTGAGAACATACTGTACAGAGGGGTTACAATTACATGGGCAGGATAATGCATACATTTCTTACCAAGCATTGCAGCCTCCTCCTTTGTTTACCCTTCACCTCCCTTCCCAGCCTCCCCCCTCCCCCCCCACCCAATCATACCCCCCCTCCCCCCCCCCTCCGACATTGTAAAGCTGGTTTTGACATGACATTTTGTACTTCTCATTGTTGCAACAGGTCATTTCTTATATTTTTGCCTTCTAGTTTTCAGAAAGTCTGCAGTTAAATAGGCTTAAGTTCCTTTTGTTAGAAAATTAAAAGCACATTGGGTGGGGTCTTCATCATAATTTTGTTATGATCTCAAATACGCTTTAATTTCTGGCATTTTACCTGTATAATCTCACTTCAGTCTTTTCCAAAGGGCACTGTAGTGGAAGGAGGAAATTCAAAGTGGATTCTGGTAGAGAATTTCTGTTACTAAAAACTCTGGCACATAGTAAGGTATGCAACTCCAAAATTATTCATTAGATAGATTAGTTGAAAGTCATCTTTTTACACACTAATACTCTTTCCTCAACGAAACCACAGGATTTAAAATAACTAATATTTTTTGAAGTTAATGGCACAAATGTGCACGAATTTTCTAGAAATAAAATGATCACTCATGATCACTGATACTTCAAAGAATGCTTTCCAATAAGAGGAATCCCCTTCAGACATTGTCATACAATGTGTATCTGCCTGGTAACAGAACCCCAAACTAGACTAAGGCATCTAATAGCTATTTAATTTTTGTTGCCTTTTTTGCAATACTGCTTTCTTATCATATTGATTAGTATGAATTCTATGGCCAGTATAAAATCGCATTTGTAATAAAAGTTACTTGATGGGACCTTCATGGATCAGGTGATGTGGGGTTTCTTGTGGAACCCTGCCTGATTCAAGGGAGGAGTTAGTATTGGCATTTGGTATATTTCTCTGTGGTGGAGCAGGGTGCGGCTTTGAGGGTGAAGCCCAGTCTGTGTAGGGCTTTGAAACAGCAGGGAGGGGACAGGAAGGACTAGACTTGTTAGGGGCAGGGTCTCTTGTGGAGTAGGTGGGATTGAGCATGGAGGCTGGCAGGTGGACGGGTTTTTAGGGGAAGAAGATGGGGTCACTGGGGAGGAGGCTGTTTCGGGCAGAGCTTTGAGAAGGAAGAACAAGGCTACAAAGGAGGAGATTACTTAGAGGAGGGGTGCTGGTAGAGCACTGTGAGCCCTTGTGGGATATGTAGGGTGCGGTTTTCCATAAGGCAGGGAAGGGAATGGAGGCAAGAGGCTGACAGAAGGTGGGGATTCTGGTGTAGGAATGCGGAGCTCTGAAGGAGAGGCTTTTCAAGGTCTGACTTTGAGAGGGCCTGGTGGTACTAGGAAGACTTGGTCTAGTAAGGGGCAGGGTTTCTGGTGGAGAATGGCAGGCCTTAGGGAAGTGTGTTAGGGTGGAGACGGGGTTTCTTGCAGAGCAGGATGTAGTCACAATATATGGAGGAGTTTTTCAGGACCAGAGCTTTGTGGTGATAGGATCCAGTGCACTAGCCTAGTTCGGATGGGTTTTCTGGTGTAGCCAGTCACCACTTCAAAAAGAAAAATCAGGTTGGGTGGGGATTTCAGTGTTGCAAGGCAGGACATGGACTTTGGACAGGGTTTCCAGTAGGGCAAAAAACCTTTAAAAAGGGACTATGGAGGGACAAGGATTTACAGTTCAGCCTGCTGAGACTTCCAGAGGGAGGCCAACTGGAGCAGTGGTTTCCAGTGGAGCAATGTGGGTGTCAAGAGATGGGACAGTGTGGTGGGGATTTTCTAGTGGGGTTTTTCTGGAGCAGGGCAGAGCTTGGAGCCATGGGGCTAGTTGGAGGAAGGGCTTTGAGAAGGAGTGGAAGGGCTACAATGGTGTAGGATAATTATGGGCATGGTATCTGATGGCGTAGTGTGTGGATCTGAGGAAGGAGCCAATATGGGGCGGGTTTATCTGGGGAGCAAGGCAGGGCATTGAGAGAGTAGATGTGGGAGGTGGAGAGGCTTGTGGTGGAGCAGGGCCGGCTTTCCAGGCAGGAGATGGGCTATGTGAGAATCTTCTGGCCAAGCAAGGTGGGGCTTCAAGGGCAGTTATAGGCAGGTAGAGGGTTTTGGGTGTAGCATGATGGGCCTTGTGGGAAGAGGTAGGTTCAGGGCTGTGTTTGAGAGGTTAGGCCACTTAGAAGTAGGCTAGTTATGAGAGGAGTTTCTGATGAAACCAGGAGGGGCTTGAGGGAGAAGGATGATTGGGGGTGGGGTTGAAAGGAAAGGGAGGAGCTTGCAGATGCTAGGATACGGCAGCAATGAGACTATGTGTTACTATAGTAGTTAGGGGCGGGGTATCTGGTGATTGAGGTGGGGATTGGAGGGAGGAGCCTGATGCAGGCTGAGTTCTTGGTGCAGTAAGGCGGGACATAGAAGGAGATATGGATGTGGCCTGGTTTCTGGTGGTGCAGAGCAGGGATTCCAGGAAGGGGTGGAGTGGAAGAGGGATTTCCCTATGGCAGAGGAGGGCTTTCAGGAAGGAGTCTGTTTTCAGTCAGGCCTTTGAAAGTTTATAGCAGGGCTCCCAGGGGGTAGGTTATTTAAAGTTGGGCTTTTTAAGGAAGAGGCTGACTGCAAGTGTTTCCAGTGGATCCAGTCAAGTTTTATTGGAAGCAGGGATAGGAAAGGGGCAAGACTTAGTGAAGAGTGGGGCTACAAAACATAAAAAGTTACTATTAATAAATACATTATAAGAACCCCATTTTCTGCCAGTGTAGAATTATATTACTTTTATATGTGCGAGAGATACTGGAGAAAGTAACCAAGTAATAATTCCTTCCTGGTGAAATTTTTCTTTATTCTAGTTGAGTGAAAATAAAACCACAGGACACATCAGGCTCAGAGGCACACAGGAGACTAAGACACATGAAGCATTGGACTTGATTCCCTATCACTACCATTAAGGATCACAAATAAAAAGTTTAAAATTTCTCACTTGGTCATAATGGACACTTTTGTGTTAAAATTGTGAATGAATAGAATTTTTACTCTGACCATTTTAGAAATCCTAAAAATAAGTAGTAATGTTTTAACTTTATACAATATTGGAAAGGATAATAAAATAATTAGGAAAATATAAAATTGTACACAGAATGTTCATTCTCCACCATCAATTCTAATCTAAAAGAATTTAAAACCATAAAATTACCATATAGTTAAGTTACAGCATGGTTTCTTTTCAGTCATGAAAATGGTGACTTAAGCAATGTGTCTTTATCATTGGATGCATCGATGTTAAAACTTCTAAGAATGTGAAGCACTACTATACAGACCCTGAAGAAACTCAGAAGGAGCTGTGAAATGATGTTGGAATAAAATTAATGACTAATTAGAGTAGGAATTGATCTTCACTAGACCAATAAATACTTTCCAGAAGAAAAGGCTACATTGAAAAATAAACAGTGAAAAGGAAGCAGGCAGGCAGACCTTGAAGGAGGCATGATTGCAATCTTCTTTTACCTAAGTTACAGTTACTGACCTATGTTCTTCCCTAATGCCAAATAACAAAGCCGTGAAAATGCAGTAATCATTTTCAAGGGATTAGAATTTACAGAAAGAATTCAATGAATGTATTGATAGAAAGTAAAAATAGATGTGTGAGTTAAAGAGTGAAGAAAATATCCCCAATCCCTGGCCCTCCGCTGTGAGAGAGGTACAAGCCGAAACACAAGGAGAATGGACAGAAGTACAGAAGTGCATACCAGTAGTTCGCAAGATGCAATGATGAATGTAACAGGGGAGAAAATCAACAAGATCATCACAGGACTTAGAACAAATGGAATTAGAGAGGAAGAGGGAGAGAAAAAAGGGAATATTAAGAGTTTAAAAGTGAACATGTCTGCCAGGACTATCCTAAGCATATATTAATTAATTAAAATGAAGGAAACCATGGAATCTATGTTTCTTGAGTCTGGCTTCCTTCGCATAATATGATTGTTTTCCAACTCTTTCCATTTTCTTTTTTTTTTAATTTAATTTAATTTAATTTGTGAACATACTGTACAGAGGGGATACAATTACATGGGCAGGATAATGTGTACATTTCTTTCTATTTTCTTAAGCAAGGGGATGTGTCATTCTTTCGGATAGAAGCATAAAATTCCATTGTGTATATATACCACATTTTCTTGATCCTGTCATCTATTGAGGGGCATCTTGATTGGTTCCATATCTTAGCTATAGTAATAATGCTGCAAAAAACATAGTTGTAGATTTAGTGTGGTTTAGCTTGAGATCATTTCCACAAGTGCCCAGGAATGGGATTGTTGGTTCCAGAACTATGTTCATTTGACCTTACAAAATGATGCTAATTGAAATGAACTCTAAGTCATAGAAACAACAAGTATTTTTTTCAGATATCAACCTTGATGTAGGTAAAGTAGTGTATCTAGATCTTATTTTTATTTCATTTGCCTTTTTCCATTGGTTTATCTCTGGAAATCTCTGTCTTGATTCTGGTACCTTCCGTCTTGTATATGCATTTATCTGATTTGGAGAAGGAAAGGGAAAAAATATAGTGATGAAAGAAGTACAAAGAGTGCCAAATTGCAACAATGATATTCACACGACACTATATTGGAAATGAACTTTACAACTTTGAGGTGAGGGTGAGATGTGGAGGGTGGGAAGGGATATGAGAACAACAATGGAGTGGGTAACACTATTCAACAAGGAATGTACATTACTCATGTAACTGTAACCACTCTGTATATTTTTGAAATGAAATAAAATATAAAAATTGAACCCATCCTAGAAAAGTATATCCTTTTCAAAATAATATATCTGTTACAGTACTTGTAAGGGATTCTAGCTCAAGCTGTTAGACCTGGAAAGGGATATATTGGGAAGCCATCTCAAACAGCAGTCAAAAGGCTGAGAGCTGTGCTCTGGAAAGGTCAAAGAGTCAAGGGAAGACAGGGATATGAGTTATTACCTCAAGAGTATTTAATTTAGAGCTGTTGGACGCTAAAACATTAAGACTTTGTAGACAAGATAGATGTCTGTGTTATGGTTGTAATGACCATTGCTCCCTTCTGCTCCCTAACAATAAGGGATTCAATTATCACTATGTATACAAACAATATCTCATGTCAATAGTTGTAACCACCAGCAAAATTGATGCCTTAGTTTGTGGACATACCTGTAGCCACTGACCACCACCCCCCTCCCCATAGTAGAAGGAATATAAAGCATGTCAAGCAGGATTTAGGGATCCAGAAGCTGGCAATAAGGCTTTGGGTCCTCTGGTGTCTTCTTTCCTATTACTTCCTGTGATTTCTCAGTTCTTTGGCCAGGTATCCCATCATCTTTGCTGTCCCATGGTTGTGGTTAGCGACATTACTGATATTCTGAACACCTCAAAACAAACTATGGAAAAACACTTCCTCAAAGAAGATTGACAAACGTATAGGAGCACCTGGACAGATCCCAAACATCAGCAGTCATACTGTGATCCTCTAGCAAAAAAGTACAATTTAGGAGTATCTTAACTTCTGATAATATAAGAGATGGATAATTGTCCCTTTTGTGTATTTTGTATTGCATAATTTTTCAGAAACACATATACATTGTGAAATAATGTTATTTATTTCATAGGTCACAGACCACGTCACTGGAGTGATGACCCTAATGTCTTATCTCAGTTGCCTGATTCAGACTTGTGAATTGCCTAATTATGAACGTTTCTTCATGAAACTTAACAACACAGAATGAAGTGTCAGGGTTAGGCCATTCCATACCTGTAAGGATTTTTACGTATATTAGAGTAATATACACCTACACTGCTCAGCACTTATGGCACATTGGTATGTTATAATTATCTTCAGATCAGAAACACGCTAGAGCTTAAATTAGAATGATGGGCTACACATTTTCAATGCAAGAGTGATGATCACCTCCTGAAATTATTCTCAGTGGAGAATCCTTCCTATACATTTTACTGACTTAGCATCTACTCTGTGCTTTACCATTATCAGACAGGGTCACACTGTACTGAACCACAATACTGCAGCAATCTTAGCTGCCTTTGAATTTTACCTTCAATCTTGATGCCAAGGTCAACTCTGCAACTCTAATCACATAGTTAATTGACATCCGAACTTTTCAAGCCTGGTTAAAAATTCAGCTATCACTGCTCATTGCCAGTGTTAAAGATCTCACTCCTTTAGATTTGTTGTGCATCTTCTTGTATTTCCAACACTGCCTTAGATGTTGGTTTTTGACGTAGAGCTTTTAGTTTGCATTTGATTTATGGAGGTGTTAGTGATACCAGTTGAACTGCATATACTATAATGTAAGTAATTTGATGTTTTGACATATGAATTTAATTTTGGCAATTGAAGAAGTGAATACACATCACTCACAAAAGTTTCTTTATGTGTATTGGTATTACTTTATTGTGAACTTCCTAAAAGCCAGCCATGGGAGCACATGTCCCTAATCCCATCACTTCTGTCACTGAGACAAGGCTTGAAAGGTCCAGACCATTTGGCACTTCATAGTGAGAACCTTTCTACAGAGAAGGGGAGAGAATAGCAAAAAGAGCAAATGAATCTTCCAACAGTTTTGTTACATATTCTTTACACTTAGCCATTAAGACCACTATAATAGTATTTTTTATGACTTCTTACCTACTCTTTTCCTGTTCTGAGCTGTTTTGTTTATGGACCTCTAAGAAATCATATAAGAATCGCATAAGAAATCTATATAAATCATATAAGAAATCATAAAAAATAGTTTTGTTGGGATATTTAATCCAAAAGGAATAATTTCAGGAAAGTATTAAGCATATAAAATGTAATGCAGAGCTGGAAAGGTGGCCCAGTGGTAGAGCGCTTTGACATGGATTTGTTCTCCTTAAGCAATTACTCCAGGAATAATAAACAGTGGAACTGAATGATGTTAATTCAAGTATTTCTTTAGAAATTAAACCAATCTTTATTTGCTATAAAGATCACTTACAATGTCATTACCTACACTCTTTTCATTTAAAATATTTATATTCTGTAGCAATGTCGTTGCCGTTATTACCATGCATGAGGCCCTGGGTTCGATTCCTCAGCACCACATAAGCAGGAAAAAAAAAGCCAGAAGTGGTGCTATGGCTCAAGTGGTAGCTTGCTAGCCTTGAGCTGAAGAGTTGAGGGACAGTGCCCAGGCCAAGAGTTCATGCCCCACGACGGGACCCCCCCCACACACAAATGTAATGCATTGACTCTTTATTGAAAACTTTAGCAGTTGTAGTTTATTTATTCTGGTAACAAAGATTATAAACTAAGTTACAATGGTATTCCAAATGGAACACAGAACTAGAAACATGAAAGGTAGCACTAAAGAATGCTACTGCTACCACTAATCGAGTAAGAATGAAATTTAGGCAAACCTCCCTCAGAGTAAAAGCCACTGGACAACCCCAACATTGCTTTCATTGTTTCATATGAAGAAAAGACTTTTTTTTAAAGTAAAGACAGTTTTTCACAGATATTTATATCAATTAGGTATGTATTTCTTAAGGCCTTCAGGAAGAATGCTGTGATCATGTTGATGGAAGCTGATTTCTTTTTTTTTTTTTTTTGGTCCGGTGGTGGGGCCTGAACTCTGGGCCTGGGTGCTGTCCCTCAGCTCTTCAGCTCAAGGCTAGCGCTCTACCACTTGAGCCACAGCACCACTTCCGGCTTTTTTCTCTTTGCTTATGTGGTGCTGAGGAATCCAACCTAGGGCCTCAAGCATGCAAGGCAAGCGCTCTACCACTGAGCAACCTTCCCAGCCCCTGGAAGCTGATTTCTACACAATGGAAGCCGGTGTCTACACAATGTGCAGACACCATTCCAAGCACTGCACCTGCATTAGGGTAATTTTAGTGCTCATGAGTATTTTTCAAGTTAAGAAATGAATTAAGTATTTTATTAAAAACAGAAGTAGGCATAAGGCTAAACAAATTTCCTAAGTACCTAAGACTGATCAGTTGTTGTAGACCCATAATTCAAATCCAGGTTTCCACCAGGCATATCTGAGGATATTCTGTTTCACATTCATTACCTTTCAAGAGCTATGGAGCAGATGAACCCACATTATCTTCCTAATTATGGTAATAACGGCAATGACATTGCTACAGGATATAAATATTTTTAAATGAAAAGGGTGTGGGTAATGATATTGTAAATGATCTTTATACCAAATAAAGATTGATTTAATTTCAAAAGAAATACTTGAATGAACATCATTCAGCTTCCACTGTTTATTATTCCTGTAGTAATTGCTTAAGGAGAACAAATCCATGTCAAAGACACTTGTTGCTGATGAACACAGGCTTTTAGCATTAAGTACCTTGAATATACAGGGAATAGTTTGTTGTGGATATACAATCCAAACAAGTAATTTTTGTGGCTACTTACTTCCTTGTTCTACCAAAGAAAATCTGTTCCGTATTCTAAAATATCAGTTTGAATTAGGTGTGCGTAATATATGTAATGTATGCTATTACATAACATATGAATGTTATAGTTATAATGTATGTATCATTACTGATATTCTATAACTACTATAAATAATATATGTATAAAACTGGTTTTAGTATTATACTGTGAAGGATAGAAGGAATGACAACTTTATTTATATAAATATATTTGTAAGTTGTAGTCACATAAGTTATTTTTGTGCCAATACTGAGACTTGAATTATGGTCTGGGTGTTGTCCCTGATCCATTTCACTCAGACTAGCTTCATATAGCTATCTTCAGAACTCAGCACCTAAGTAGCTTGGATTGCAGATATTAGTCATGTTAAATTTTTTAATTCCATCCTTGGTAGGTTGGTACATAATTATTTTTGAATGTTCAATTATATTATGATAGTCCATTTCTAAACCAATTCAGAATAAATAACTACTTATTGGAGAAAACTATATATTGCAATTGAAATTGTAAGGACCCTACTTTACTATCAATTTTCAAAGATATTGCTAGTTTAATTCTTGGACAGACAATAGAAAAATTAATTTATGTGTGCATAATACATGTAATATACTATATTACATAACATACAAATAATATATTTATAATATATGCATAATTAGGGATATTCTATAATTACTATAAATAATATATGTATAAAACTGGTTTTAATATTATACTGTGAAGGATACAAGGAATGAAAACATCCCTATCTTAACTATCTCATTTTCAACAATATGTAAACTATGCTATAAACATATATCATCAAGAAAGCATACCTGTGTAATCACATATTCACCTTCAAATATTCTCCTCATCACTATCAACATCCTCTAAGATTGGCTACAGTTATCTACAGCAAACACTTTGTGATACTTTCTGAGTAATGTTGCTTGTCTTCATCCTTATCAGCCCTTCATCAACTTCAGTGAAGAGCATTTTCTCCTGCTTTGCCTGTAGATGACATCATCCCAGCAAAGAAACTGTGGCTGGCACTGGTATATTCAGAGGTTCTTTGATTGTGTTTTAGTGTAAATGAAAACATACTGATTTGAAAATACTATAAATATTCGTTCTTTAAATTTATTGTTAATTTAAATATAATAGGGGTGGTTTTAGTAGTGCACGCTTTTAAATCTAGCTATTTAAAAGTCTGGAAACAGAGGATCATAGTTTTAAGCTAGACTAGGGAAATGAACCATGAGACACTTATCTTCAACTAAGAACCAAAAAGCTAAAAGTGGAGCTGTGGCTCAAATGGAAGACTGGCAGCCTGAGCATAAAAGAAAAGTAAAAGAACCTAGGCCCCTAATTTAAGTCACAGTATTAGCACTCATATACTATATATACATATACATGGTTCCTAAAATATCCTGTGAGTTAATTTGTCAAAACCTGGTCATAGATTACATATGAGGTGTGAAGAAGTATGTAAGTCTGAAGTGACCCGAAGGTATTTTGACAAGACAACTAGAAGAGTTGTCACTTAATCGAATAGTAATGAGGGATAGGTTTGTAGATAAAGATCAAAGCTCACTTTGGGATCTTTTGAGTTTCTTAAAATCAGCAGCTAGGAGTTGTCAGTAGACAGGATGCTATAAAGGACTTGAATTAAAGAAAGAACAGAGCTGGAGGAAAAAAACAGAAATAGTTACATGTACTCAATGGTAACAATCATGAGAAGGAAGATTACAGAACTAAGCCCTGAGATACACAAATATATAAAACATGACAAATGAAGAAAAACTAATAAGGATGTAATGCAGACTTATAGGGATAGGTATTTTTAATGTTTAAGGGCTATGAAGTGATTGTGTGATGACCTAAAATTTAAGAAATTGGTAAGGTCAACTATTCCTTGGGCCAACCGTAGCTGATAGTTTAAGTAAAAAGGGGCCACAATAGTGTGTCTTGATATATCAAAGTGAAACCAGATCAATATTTGGAAAGCCATTTTTTGGATACGTAGTTGGAGTGACAATTACTGTAGTTTGTTCAAGTGTCAGTAGAAGGGTACAGTTTTAGCACAATGATAGAAATCTTTCAGGGATCTGGTAGATTTTCCCTCTGTCTTCAATTTCCCTTTTTTTTCTGAGAACTAAAATATCATCACTGGAAGGCAGTCCCAAATTGTGCTTTTGGCAAGTTACCAGATATTCAGTCTATCACATGCCCAAATGACAGAACGGGAACAGGTATACATTGAGCACTCACAGTAGACTGGTCTCTGGAATTTCTCATGAAGAGCCTTCTGCCGTTGTGGGATAGATAGGGCTGGAGAATATACAAAATAGCCATCATACATTGAAAGTATTCTGCTAAGTTGACACCTGAGATGCTGGATGTTTTAACTGCATTGTATTGATTTTGATGAATCAGTTAATCAGATTCCTTATACCATATCATGTTACTAGACTGTGAAATACATGTTTATTGCATTTTCTTTGTATAACATATAGTATGTTTTGAAATTTGGTATAAATCATTCATCGTTTTATTTTTTTCAATATGGATTACTTCTAGTTCTTAAGAGTGGGGAAATGCCCTGGAACTTTGTACCTTGAAGTCATATGTTGCCATGTGTCATATCTTATTTTCCTTGTACAGAGTTGGTAATAAATCATATGTAATTTATTTTTTATTTTAATTTATTGTCTATTGCAGAGTTTGAACTAAGGCCCTGGGCACTGTTCCTGAGGTCTTTGGCTCAAGGTTAGCTCTCTACAACATTGAGCCACAGTATCAATTTTAGTCATGTGTGATTAGTTGGTGATAAGTGTCTCAAGGGAACTTTTCTGCCCAAGCTGGCTTTGAACTGTGATCCTCAGATATCAGCCTCCAGATTAGCCAAGATTACAGGCATGAGCTACCAGCACCTGGCTATATGTAATCTAAACTGAAGTTTTCTTCAAGTGTTTAATCCTACATTGAAGTTATTTTTCTTACAAACTTCCTAATACATATGTAATCTATTCTATTTTGAAAAGTACTGTTGTACCTCCCACTTATTTGTGGCATTTCTGAAATCCAAGTTCCTCTGTGTTTCAAGGTGGATACTTTTGCCTGTAACAAGTATTGTTGTTGAACACATAACATCTGGCTACTTAGAAAACAAAAGATGTGAAACTACTGTAGCCAGATAAAGAACTTCCAGGACAATTCAAGGGCAACTCATGTACTCTCTGTGTAGGTGAATAGGGACCATAGAAAAGAAATTCTTATACTTGTAAGTGATTGAGTGTGTGTGCACATAGATGATCACTTGTTTATCTGTTGCTATAGTTTTACACATTCACTAGTAAAACAATATCATATATATATATATATGCAGATCACAGTTTCCAAAATCCAGGGACGACCTCCATGGGCATCACTTTCTTATGTTGCTCTTTGGGTAATAAGAATGAAACCTGGAACTGCCCAGTGGTTGAGAAATTACTCAGCGATTCAAGCATTTATCTTTCAATATATTGCTTGTTCCTAACACTAAAATTAGAAAGACTGTTAATATATAATATATGTTATATATAATATATTTAATATATTATATATAACGTATAATATATTGCATATTATAATATATGCTATATACAATACCTGATAGTAGTATATATTTGTAAGGAAAAATACAATAAACGTATCAATGTCCATACTTTCCTAGCCATGATTAAGTTCAGTAGATTTAGGTGCATTACATCTCAATAGGAAAAGTATACTGAAGTTCTGAGGACCTTGAGCTAGATAAGGAGAATTCCTAAAAGAAGCCTCTCCTCAATTATGAGAAAAGATGTTTGGAAATTTGTTTGGTTTTTTTTTTGGGGGGGTGGTAATGGGGCCTAACTCTGGGCCTGGGTGCTGTCCCTCACCTCTTCACCTCAGGGCTAGTGCTCAACCACTCAAGCCATAGCACCACTTCTTTTTTTTTTTAATATTTTTTATTGTGAAAATACTGTACAGAGGAGTTACAATTACATGGACAAGATAATGAGTACATTTCTTATCAATTATTGTAGCCTCCTTCTTTGTTTACCCTTCCCATTCCTTCCTAGCCACCCTCCGCCCCCCCCATTCAATCCCCCCCCCCACCAAAGTTGTAAAGTTCGTTTTTGACATGACAACTTGTACTTCTCATTGTTGCAACAGGTCCACCTGTATCCTGATTTAAACGACTAGTTTTTCCCCTTCCCCTCCACAAATTATACTGACATCAAATACAGTGAAAACTGGGGTTATACTGTGAGGGAGGGACATACAAAGCAAAAAGAAATAATCTTATAAATGCATTAGAAACAAATGCATGAAAGAAAAAAACATTTAAATGCATATCTTAGGGTTCATTTTCCTAACATCACCTTATCTGACCTTTTCTGCTTGACTCATACATATACTAGATATTGCAAATAAGGGAAACCATGGGATCTATGTTTCTTTGGGGCCATAGCACCACTTCTGGCTGAGGAATCGAACCCAGGGCCTCATGCATGTAAGGCAAGCACTCTAACCACTGAGCCACCTTCCCAGCCCAAGTTTGGTAGTTTTCAAGAAGAGGAATTTGGCATTTGCTTTGCATCCTTGATTAGTAGGTATCATTTTGCTCCAAATTTTGTCTCCTTTTATGTTCCCTAAACACTTACACAGGATCATCATTCCATAGCATATCGTTAAGTCCTTCTTTTACTTCTTTTATCATTATTGTTTTGTTGTTGTTTTGCTGATGCTGAAGCTTGAACTCAGGGACTAGGCAGTGTCCCTGAGCTCCAGGCTAGTGATCTACCACTTGAGCCACAGTACTACTTCTGGATTTTTCTTCCTGCGCTTGCTTTGAATCATAATACTCAGATCCCACCATCCTGGGTAGCTTGGATTACAGATGTAGGCCACCAGGGCCCAGCAAGTACCTCTCTTTTAGATATTATTCTAAAAGCCTCCTATCCAAGGTCACTCCTAAGATAGTAAATGGAACTATGCCAATAGTTCCTTCACACTCTCATCTCCTGTTATGGCTATAGTGTGTCTTTTCCATCTTATTTTGAACCTACTTGACTGTTCTCTTCCTTATCCATGGTTCTAGGTGTGTTACTAATAATTAACTAAATTTAGTGGGTATAACCCTAAATCACTCAACTATTAAATTTCATTTAATTTTTTTCAATGTGATTGTTTTTCTGTACAAATATGAGCTTATACTCAGCTTCTTGCACCTACCTCTTGGCATAAGCAGAGCCTAGGCTTATTCTACCTCAAATACAAGAGGTTAGCCAAATAATTACCTACAGTATTCCTGCCTAGGAGTCAGGACAAGTAGTTGA
Source organism: Dipodomys spectabilis (assembly GCF_019054845.1). Taxonomy (NCBI): domain Eukaryota; kingdom Metazoa; phylum Chordata; class Mammalia; order Rodentia; family Heteromyidae; genus Dipodomys; species Dipodomys spectabilis. The sequence goes on from NW_024870780.1 coordinate 694,805, forward strand.
GTGCTGAAAGAAGCAATGCATTCCTGGCATGGGAAGGGGTGGGAGAGACAAGAGCCTAGAGAGCAAACTGGCAGTCACAACATTTAACAACTTCTCCTTTGGGGAAACTGACCTCCTGCAAAGAGGCGGTGAGATAACACCTAGTGAATTTTCATATATGAAGGAAGTTGTCATGTCTCACTACACAACTCACTTGTAGTCAAAGACAGGGTCATTCTTTTGTGTCCTCCATAGGTCCAGTCTCACTTAATCTCCATCTTAGACTTTGCCCAGACTCTATTTCTACCAGAAGATCGCTAATGAGGAGAAAAGTGTGATCTCTTGGCTTCTGACTGGCCCTGTGGGAACTGAGGCCACTTTTAGTTTTGAACCTATTCCTCCTGACAAGGCTGTGGTGGGTGGTGGGAAAGCTCATTCTCTGAATTGTGCTCTAGTACCAAATCTCTTCAGAGAAAGCCAAGGAATTACAGATTCTGCCCGGGGGGGAAGGGGAGGGGGAGGGCGAGGTGAGTTTCTCCATATCCAAAGAGTTCAATTAATATCTGATTATGAGGCCCAGGTGTAGGTCCTTCACCAGATCCTTCAAGCTGGAGTGGATGTTAGCTCAGACTCCAGGCCATCCTCATATTTCTCCAGCTCTTTATCATGAACAAAATGGTCATAGGAGTTGAGTTCAGAAACAAGGAGAAATGAGAAAAGCAGAAGAATCATTGGCACGGGGAGGAATTAGAAACTTTGGGTGAAAAAAAGGGCTCAGAAAATCTAGGATCACTCACATCATTTGGGAATCACATCATAAGATTAGGGAATAAAAGTAATAAATTACTACCTAATTAGTAACTCCACTGCTCTGACTACATTACAAGTGTTCTGTCAAAAGATACTGTCCTAGCTCTATTTTGATGAGGAAAATGGAGCAAATTCACAAAGTTCTCAGTATCTTCATCCATAGCCAGGTTGTTCTTACTCTCTACTTTTCTGTTATTTTTCTTTGCTAGATTCTATCAATGACACTTGAAAGTGTTATCATCTTCAGACATGTAATTACATTTTCTTTTAATCCATTTGTTATAAAAATAAAACAAATTATGGGGAAAACTATGTCTATGGTACATTTTCTTCCAAGGTATATTTATTTTATGTTAAGTATTATTTTAATAGTTTCATTTTTAAAACTTGAGGAAAATATTTTGTTACTATTAGCACTAATTATTGCACCTGTTTTTGTATTTTTCCATGTCTGTATGTTTGTTATTAAGCTTTTAAAATTTTCTCTTCCCCCAACTGTTGCCTTCTTAAAATTTCTTCAAATTATAAACTATATATAATAGTCCTGTATGTGTTCATTGATATATTTAAATTTTGATCTAATATCCACATATTATAGGATATCTTCAAACTCTTATAATTGCTCTGAAAATCTGTATGGAGGTCCCTCATTAAAGCAAAAACACAAAGCCACAAAACCCAGTGAAAATAGGATTAGGTATCTATCCAAAAATATTTAGCAATGATACAGTAGAAACATTCACTTCTCACTGGGTGCCGGTGCCTCACACCTGTAATCCTAGCTACTCAGGAGGCTGAGATCTGAGGATCGAGGTTCAAAGCCAGCCTGGGCAGGAAAGTCTGTGAAACTCTTATCTTCAATAAACCACCAGAAACCCGGAAGTGGCACTGTAGCTCTAGTGGTAAAGCACTCGCATTGAGCTGAAGAGGTGAGGGACAGCACTCAGACCCAGAGTTCAAGCCCATGACTGACAAAAAAAAAAAAAAACTGATAATGAGCTGAGCTGCTAGAGGTAGTTTCCCTAAAGATCTAAGAGCTAAAAGTGGAGAGGCAAACCCAGAGCTCTGCACCACATCAGTCCACCATGCCAATTGCTTCTACCATAGTACTAGCTACCCAGTTTGCACACTCATGACATTTTTACCCTGATTGTGCCCCACAATCCCTCACAACTTTTACTCTTTCACTTTGTCTATGCTTTCTTGTCCCTGCTAAACTCTTCTGGATGCCTATATTAGCTACCCCAACCCTTGCAAAGCTGTTGCTGCTACCCAATTTCCTGCCACTTCAACTCAGTTATTACAGTCACAATTACCCTTTCCCTGGTATCCTAGTCTCTGCTACTCTTTTCTGCTACCCATAATTCATAACACCATGGTTCCAGCCACTTGATCCCTGACACCCTTGTCTCTGATACCACATTCCCAAACAAAACAAGGGAAGAGTGGGCACAGACAGTCAACTTGGGTACTCCTCTTGCAGGCACATTGGGACATTATTCCTCAGGTATTTAACACAAGGGACTTACTGGCGGTGGAAAGAAATGAGGTTACTCAGAGGTGACTAATATCCAAGGATATCAACTGACAACTTGTTGCTAGGAAAAGAAAGCCCTAAGGTGAAAGTTAATGAGAAAAAGTTTTACAAAGATATTGGGGATGATGCAATAGGTTTAGCTTAGTACCTTCTACTAGTGATCTGAATTATTTTTTGACATAGATATGTAACTACTTTGCATTTTAAAAATTATATGAAGATGCACCTTTGTGTGGTACTTATACTAATTTATGAAATAGTTGCATATGATCACGTTAATGATATTCAATATTTTATGTTCAATGTTATGCTCATGAGGCTGCCTTTGGCAATATGAATTGAGCTCTCTGACAACAAATGGAATTTCATTGTCAAATACTACAAGGAGATTACTGATACTAGTACCAAAATGAAAGCTGGAACAAAAAAACTGAAGAAAGCTGCAAGTTTGATGGGAAGGAGTCAGTGGTAAGGGCTATGATGAAAGAGAAATTTTTCACCATGGAATTTTGGAAGAATAGAATGTGTTTTGTTGAATTACTAGCTTTTTAAACCTTCTTAGAAAGCAGAACATTATTTTTATTCTTGCTTTTTGGTAGCTGTTTAATGAATGGTTTAACAAAAAAATTATCAAAATGACTGAAAATTAAATGATGTGAATTATCAGATTAACATTATACCTAAAGTTGCCCTGAGATGCAGGAAGATTGGATTCTTTTCTATTAAATTAATGGAATAAACTTCCTTTTGAATGGTTGGACAGTCCATGACACTTTTTCCAAAACAAGAAAAGATAATGGAGAGAAAAAAAAAGAGGAAGGAGACTCAATGCAGCTGAAATTAGCATGTTCTCATTTGGAGTTTAATGGTTTTTTTTCTACAAAGAATAAGAATTTCATCTTAACATAATAATTTCAAAATGGATGTGCTACAGGATAGCTTGTAAATGTAATATTTAATGCTGTTGAATTACTTGAAGACAAATGTTTACAGAAAACTTTAAATTCCAGAAAAACTGTAATGTTCCAATAAACACCTGGAAGAAATATAATTTAAAAATTCATGGTTCAAAGCAAACCCTGGCAGGAAAGTCTGTGAGACACTTATCTCCAAACAGGAAGTGGCACTGTGGCTTAAGTGGAAGAGGGCTTCCCTTGAGCTGAAGAACTCAGGGATATGTTCAAACCCAGGCCTTGAGTTCAAGCCCCAAGACTGACAAAAAGAAATTTAAAAAAAAGCATTAGGGATGGGAAGAAGACTCAGTGGTAGAGTGCTTGTCTTGCATGAATGAGGTCCTGGTTTCAATTCCTCTGCACCACCTAAGCAGAAAAAACTGGAAGTGGCGCTGTCACTCAAGTGATATAGCCTTGAGCTGAAGAGCTCAGGGACAGTGCCCAGACCCAAAGTTCAGGCCCCCCTACCAACAACAACAACAACAAAAATTAAAGCATCAAACAACCTGAAGAGGTTGTCCAGAATGAGTGCGGCATTATCCGTTTACATGACTTAGTGACTTGAAACCTAGTTTACCAGGGGAGGTGGTGGGCAATTTGTGTCTTTGCCAAAACCTGCGAAATTATTTTGTACTTTCCCAAGGAGGGACAAAGCAGGGAATGGGGGGAGGAGGATAGGTGTTTGGCGGCCTTGCCTTTTGTTTCAGTGATTGTTTTCTGGAGTCAAATTCAGAGAAATACTGCTTGCAATCCTAGTTGCATGGGCAATGAAGAAGCCATGCCCTCGAAGTGGTCTTTGCATTGTCCTTGGCCCGGTTCCAACCACCACTGGATAATCCAAGTCCCATTTCACGACCAAGATGCCTTGAAGACTCCTGATCCACTGGGCAGGTAGACCTAACCACAGCCAGAAAAGGCAAAAAATTCAATGCCGCTGGCAGCACTGGAAATCTACAACAGGCAGAGATTTTTTAATATATTTTATTGTAAAAATACTGTACAGAGGGGGTTCAGTTACATGAGTAGGGTAATGAGTACATTTCCTATCAAGCATTGTTACCTCTTTCTTGTTTTTTTCCCTACCATCCCTTCCTTCCCCACCTCTCCAACTCCTCCCTCCTCAATCCCTGCCTGACATTGTAAATTCATTTTCTACATAGTGTCCTGTACATCTCTTCATCACAATGGGTCAACCTGCAGCCCCATTTAAGCATTTTGCTATATCCTTTCCACTCCCCAAATCACAAAAGTGAATATACAAGATGCAGAACATTGGAATCAAATACAGTGAAAACAGGGATTATACCGTGGGTGGATGAACCTACAAAAGAATCACATAGTGCATTATAAGTATATTAAAAACAAAACCAAGACTGACTTGGGGTATATTTCACTTAACATCAACTTATGTGGTCATAATAACATAACTTTTGATCTTTTCTGCTTGTCCTAGACATGTACTAGTCCTTGCAAATAAGGGAAAGCATGGGACCTATGTTTCTCTGGGCCTGGCTTACTTCACTTAATATAATTTTTAACAAGTCTTTCCATTTCCTAACAAATGGGGCATTGTCATTCCCTCTAATGGAGGCATAGAATTCCATTGTGTGTGTGTGTGTGTGTGTGTGTGTGTGTGTGTGTGTGTGTGTGTGTGTGTGTGTGTGTGTGTGTATCACATTTTCTAGATCCATTCATCTACTGAGGGGAATCGGGGTTGGTTCCATATCGTAACTATAGTGAGCTATAGTGAGTAATGCTGCAACAAACATGGTTGTGCTGGTAGCTTTGGTATGACCTTGTTTGTGATCATTTGGGTAAATGCCCAAAAGTGGGATTGCTGGGTCATAGGGAGAGCTCTATGTGTAGTCTTCTGAAGAACTTCCATACTGCTTTCCAAAGTGGTTGAACAAGTTTACATTCCCACTAACAATGCAGTAGGGTTCCCGTCAACATCTGTAATTATTACATTTCTTGATTATAGACATTCTAACTGGAATGATGGGTGATCCCAATGCTATCTTTATTTGCATTTCTTTTTTTTTTAATTTAATTTAATTTTATTTGTGAACATACTGTACAGAGGAGTTACAGTTACATGGGCAGGATAATGCGTACATTTCTTACCAAGCATTGCAGCCTCCTCCTTTGTTTACCCTTCACATCCCTTCCCAGCCTCCCCCTCCCCCCCAATCCCAATCCTTCTCCTTCCCCCCCCCCCGTCCCCTCCCTCCCCGCACCAACGTTGTAAAGCTCGTTTTGGACATGACAACTTGTACTTCTCATTGTTGCAACAGGTCCACCTGTATCCTTAAACAACTGGTTTTTCCCCATCTCCTCCACAAGTTATACTGACATCAGATATAGTGAAAGTAGGGGTTATACTGTGGGGGAGGGACATACAAAGCAACAAAGAGATAATCTTATAAATGTGTTAGAAACACATGCATGAAAGAAAAAAACATTAAAATACACATCTAAGGGTTCATTTTCCTGACATCACATTATCTGGCCTTTTCCGCTTGACTCATACATATACTAGATATTACAAATAAGGGAAACCATGGGACCTACGTTTCTTTGGGCCTGGCTTACTTCACTTAATATAACTTTTTCCAAGTTTTTCCATTTCCTAACAAATGGGGCAATGTCATTCTTTCTGATGGAGGCATAGAATTCCATTGTATATATATACTACATTTTCTTGATCCATTCATCTACTGAGGGACATCTGGGTTGGTTCCATATCTTAGCTATGGTAAATAATGCTCCAATAAACATAGTTGTGCTGGTAGCTTTAGTGTGGTCTTGTTTGTCAACATTAGGGTAAATGCCCAAAAGTGGGATTGCTGGGTCATAGGGGAGCTCTATGTGAAGTTTTTTGAGGAACCTCCATACTGCTTTCCAAAGTGGTTGAACAAGTTTACATTCCCACCAACAATGAATTAAGGTTCCTTTCTGTCCACATCCCCTCCAGCATCTGTTGTTGTTAGAGTTCTTGATTTTTGCCGTTCTCACTGGAGTGAGGTAATATCTCAATGTTGTTTTGATTTGCATTTCTTTTATGGCTAGGGATGTTGAACATTTCTTCATGTGTCTATTGGCCATCCTTCTTTCTTCTTCAGAGAAGTTTCTCTTTAAGTCTTTCGCCCACTTATTTATTGGGCAGTTGTTTCTTTGAGGATTTGTTGTTGGGGGGTTTAATTTTTTGAGTTCCAAGTATATTTTAGATATGAGACCCTTGTCCGTTGTATGGCTAGTAAAGATCTTCTCCCAATCCGTGGGCTTTCTATTGATCTTGCTAGCTGTGTCATTTGCCCTGCAGAAGCTCTGCAACTTTATGCAATCCCATTTGTCCAACCTTTCTTTGATTTGTTGTGTTTCCAGGTCTCTATTCAGAAAATTTCGGCCTGAGCCAAGGAGACCTAGGGTTTCTCCTATTCCATCCTGTAATGTTTTCAGAGTGTCTGCTTTGAGTTCAAGGTCTTTGATCCATTTGGAGTTGATTCTGGTGCAGGGTGATATATAAGGATCTAGCTTAAGTTTTCTACATGTAGTTAACCAATTTTGCCAGCACCATTTACTGAAGAGGTTGTCTTTCTTCCATTCTATTGTTTTAGCTCCCTTATCGAAGATTAGATGGCTATAGGTCTGTAGGTTCATTTCTGGGTTTTCAATTCTATTCCATTGGTCCTGAGGTCTGTTCTTATGCCAATACCAAGCTGTTTTGATTACTATGGCTTTATAGTAGAGTTTGAAGTTTGGTATTGATATTCCTCCAGCAGTGTTCTTTCCATTCAGGAGCGTTTTTGCTATTCGGGGTCTTTTATTGTTCCATATGAATTTTTGGATTGCCTCTTCTATTTCCTTGAAGAATGAGGGTGGAATTTTGATAGGTATTGCGTTGAATTTGTAGATAGCCTTGGGAAGTATTGCCATTTTCACGATGTTAATCTTTCCAATCCAGGAGCATGGGAGGTTTTGCCATTTTTTAAGTTCTGTGTTGATTTCCTTTTTCAAGATTTTAAAGTTTTCATCATAGAGGTCCTTCACTTCTTTAGTTAAGTTAATTCCTAGGTATTTTATTTTTTGTGGGGCTATTACAAATGGAGTTGCTTTCCTAATTTCAGCCACACTTTTCTCATTGTTGGCATACAGAAAAGCCATTGATTTTTGGGGGTTAATTTTATAACCTGCTACTTTGCCGAAGTTTTGAATCAGCTTGAGTAATTTGGGAGTGGAGTCTATGGGATTCTTTAAATACAAGATCATGTCATCTGCAAAGAGGGAGAGTTTTATTTCTTCTTTCCCTATTTGGATCCCCTTTATGTCTGCATCTTGTCTTATTGCTGTAGCTAGGCATTCTAATACTAGATTGAAGAGAAGTGGAGAGAGTGGGCATCCTTGTCTTGTTCCTGAGTTAAGAGGAAATGGCTTTAGTTTTTCACCATTGAGTATAATGCTGGCTGTAGGTTTGTCATATACAGCCTTTATCGTATTGAGGAATGTTCCATGGATTCCTAATTTTTCCAAAACCTTCATCATAAAGGGGTGTTGGATCTTGTCCAATGCTTTTTCTGCATCTATTGAGATAACCATGTGGTTCTTATTCTTGCTCCTGTTGATGTGATGAATAATATTAATTGATTTGCGTATATTGAACCAGCTTTGCATCCCTGAAATGAATCCTGTTTGATCGTGGTGTATGATTTTTTGGATGAATTGTTGAAGTCGGTTGGCCAAAATTTTGTTGAGAAGTTTTGCATCAATGTTCATCAAAGAAATGGGTCTATAGTTCTCTTTCCTTGATGAGTCCCTGCCTGGTTTTGGGATGAGGGTTATGATGGCTTCATAGAATGTGTTCGGTAGTGAGCTTTCTCTTTCAATTTCATTGAAGAGTTGGAGGAGTATTGGTGTGAGCTCTGCTTTGAAGGCCTTGTAAAATTCCGCTGTAAAACCATCTGGTCCTGGACTTTTCTTAGCTGGGAGGTCTCTTATTGCTGTTTCTATTTCAATGCTTGATATGGGCCTGTTAAGCTGGTTTAACTCATCTTGGTTTAGTTTTGGCATGTCAATATTTGCTAGGAAAAGGTCCATTTCTGTCAAGTTCTCAAACTTATTAGCATAAAGTTTTGAGAAGTATTCCCTTATAATGTTCTGAATCTTGGTTGTTTCCGTGGTGATGTTTCCATTTTCATCTCTGAGTTTATTAATTTGGGTGTGTTCTCTTCTTTTTCTGATAAGATTTGCTAAGGGTCTGTCAATTTTGTTAAGTTTTTCGAAGAACCAACTCTTTGTTTTGTTGATTCTTTCTATAGTTTTTTTGGATTCTAATTCATTTAATTCTGATTTAATTTTGATTATTTCTTTCCGTCTACTGGATTGGGGTTTATCTTGCTGCTCTTTTTCAAGGAGGTTTAGATGTGTCATTAAATTGCTAGTTTCAGATTTCTCCAATTTGTTGATATGGGAGCTCAGAGCTATAAACTTGCCTCTGAGTACTGCCTTTGCTGTGTCCCAGAGGAGCTGGTAATTTGTGTGTTCATTTTTGTTGAATAGCATGAACATTTGAATTTCCTTTCTAATCTCTTCCATGACCCACTCTTGATTCAGCAGTGTGTTGTTCAGCCTCCATGTGATACTGGACTTTCTTTGGTGGCTTTTGGTGTTGAGTTCTAATTTTATTCCCTTGTAGTCAGAGAGAATGCAAGGTATAACTTCAATGTTTCTGAATTTAGACAAGTTTGCTTTGTGGCCTAAAATGTGGTCTATTTTAGAAAACGTTCCATGTGCTGCTGAGAAAAACGTGTATTCTGATGCTGCTGGGTGAAATGTTCGGTAGATGTCTGTTAAGTCTAGTTGATCTATGCAGCTGTTTAGATCTGCGGTTTCTCTGTTGAGTTTTTGCCGAGTTGATCTATCTAGTGGGGAGAGTGGTGTGTTAAAATCCCCAACAATTAATGTCTTTGGATCTATATGGGATTTGAGGGAAAGTAGTGTTTCTTTGATAAATTTGGGTGCTCCATTGTTTGGCGAATAGATATTTAGAATTGTAATATCCTCCTGAAGGAGAGATCCTTTAATTAGTATGTAGCGACCTTCTTTATCTCTTCTCACGAATTTTAATTTGAAGTCTATTTTATCTGATATTAAGATTGTAACTCCCGCCTGTTTATGGGGGCCGTTTGCTTGGTAGATTTTGTTCCAGCCTTTAACATTGAAAATGTGTTTGTTTTTACGGGCAAGATGTGACTCCTGCAGGCAGCAGATAGAAGGGTCTTGTTTTTTAATCCAACTAGACAGTCTATGTCGCTTAATTGGAGAGTTCAGTCCGTTAACATTAAGAGATAGGACTGAGAGGTGTTTGGGAGTTCCTGCCATGTTATCCACCTTCTTGGGGGCTGCGAAAACTAGGTTCTTCCTATGGTTCTTGGATTCTCAGTTTGGGTGCAGTTTCTTGGCCTTTGTTGCGGTCTTGTTGGTTTTCTATGTGTAGGACATCTTTAAGAATCTTTTGTAGGGCTGGTTTGGTGGAGATGTATTGTTTCAATTTTTCTTTGCTATGGAAGGTTTTTATTTGGCCTTCAGTTATGAAGGAGAGTTTAGCTGGGTACAGTATTCTTGGTTGATAGTTGTTTGTTTTTAGGGCATGGCATACATCATTCCAGGCTCTTCTTGCTTTGATTGTCTCTGCTGAGAAATCTGAGGTGATTCTAATTGGTTTCCCTTTATAGGTGATTAACCTTTTCTCCTTGACAGCTTTAAGGATCTTTTCCTTGGTCTGAGTTGATCCTGTGTGGATTATAATGTGACGGTGGGATGTCCTATTCTGGTCTGGTCTATTTGGGGTTCTAAAAGCTTCTTGTATCTGAATAGGCCTATCTTTTTGTATGTTTGGGAAGTTCTCTGCTAGGATCCTGTTAAACAAATTTCCTAGACCATTAACTTCTGTTTCTAGGTGCTCCTCTACACCCATTATCCTTAGATTAGGCCTTCTGATGGTGTCTTCTAGGTGTTGAATAGATCTATCATACTTCTTGGACTTGTCTTGGATGGTTGTATGTTCTTTCTCTATAATATCTAGGCTGTCTTCAATCCCTGAGATTCGATCTTCTGCATGGTCTAACCTGCTGTCAAGACTCTCTACTTTGTTTTTTATCTCTTTTCCTTCTAATTGGTCAGCTTTGATGGCTTCAAGTTCTTTGTTGAAGCTCTGTTTTAGGTCTTGTATGAATTTCTTTACTTCCTTAATTTGGTGTTCAGTGTTTGTTCTCAAATCACTTAGTTGATTGGTTATGATTTCTTTGGACTCCCATTCCTTCTGTTGGGTTCCATTCAGCATTCCCTTTGTGGTCTCCCTGACTTCCTTCAGCTCTTTGTTAATGGATTCCATGAATGCCTTTACTGATCTTTGTGTGTTCTCTACCTGGTCTCTCAATTCCTGAATTACTCTTTGATTAGCTTCCTCCCGTTTGTGGGATTCCTGCAGTTCTCTTTCCTCCCGTTCCTGGGATTCCTGCAGTTCTCTTTGAGTGTTCTCAGCCTGCTCACGCCATTCCTCCCTTTCTCTTTGAGTATTCTCAAGTTGTTCACGCAAATCCTGTATCATTTTTTGAGTAGCTTCCTCACGCTTATGATATTCCTGCATAAACTTTTGGGATGCCTCCTCTCTCTCCCTATCACGCTCATACAGAGTCCTTTGTAAGTTGTCAAACTTCTCATTTATCATATTTGCCACCAGTGTTTGTAGAGCTATTTGGGAACTCTCCTCTGGATTGTTCATTATCTGATCTGACCCCTGATTATCAAGATTGGGAATTGAGATACCTGGATTTGCCATTTTTCTTGTGTTTTTTCGGCTTACTCTGCCCATTTGAGATGAAAATAGCACCAGTTTTGTGCTAGAACACTATCTTAAGGCAACCATCAACCAACGTTTGCATTTATACAGTCAATAGTCTACAGATACAATCTAGTTCAACAGATACATCTATTCAACATCAAACAACTATATGTTAATGGGCTTCGAACCGCAGAGAAGAATTTGGGAAACCAGAAATTTTTAGGGTTAGGGAGAGATGTGGGTAAAAATTAGGAATAGATTGGTGTGGGGAGGCACAGGGAGAGTTAACTATGTCCTAATCTCACTGCAGGAAATAGGTTGGGTAGGATGCAAGTAGAGAGGGAGAGAAAAAGAAGAAAGGTAAAGGGAAATGAAAAGAGACCAGAAAAAAAATTAGAAACGTAAAAATTAATATAGTTATGGAGATTGAAAGACCATCTATTTAGAGAGGAATGTGAATATAATGAGAAAACAGGAGGGAGATAGAGGAGATGTGAAAAACTTAAAAAATGCTTAAAATATTATATAGGTATAAAGAGGTAGTACTGCTATTAAGGAATTTAAGTCTCAGAGGTTTTGGATTGAGTAATAAATTTGTGGATTAAGTGTGTACACAATGGGGGATAGGGTCTACTAGTTAACTATGGGTTTATCAGGATGTGCAGGACAAGAGTTAAGGCACATACAGAAGAACAAAAGAAAGGAAAAGGTGAAAAGGATAAGAAAGGGAGAAAAAAAAAGATCAGAAGTTCAGTAGAGCTAGACAAAAAACAAAAAGATAATTAAGAAAGAAAGAAAGAAAAAGAGAGAAGACAAGAAAAGAAAGGAAAACGTACATTCGCGTATTCCTAAAATAAAAATTATAAGAGGAAAAAAAAGTTACTGGAAAACAATTATTTTTTCAAAAAAGGCAAAAATTAAAGATTAATAAAAGTTTTAGAAAAGGAAAAAAAAATTTTATATATATAAGGTACCAAAAAAAAAAAAAAAAAAAAAAAAAGAAAAAAGAAAAGAAGAAAAAAAAAGTTCTTTGATTTTTTTTTTTGATTTTTTTTTGGGAGGGGTGGGAAGAATCCTGTATCTCCCTTTTGTCTGTTACCAGCCTCTTGTTGGAGTCTCTGGTCAGCTTGAGGTCCTGTGGCTTGATTGGTTTCTTAAGTCAGTTTGTTCGAACAGGCAGAAAAATGCTCTGCTTTACCCAAGATTTTGAGATCCCCCTCCCAGGTTAGTTTAATGGGAGGGTGATCTGCTTTGAGAATCACAAAAGAGGGGTGATGAGGCTAGGTTCTGGTAGAGTCGAGGCCTTTCAACAAACAGTAGCTTTTCCCTGGGGCTATTTTGTGAAAAATTCCCAGAGCCCACCCTGGAGCCATTCTCAGGGTTTCTGTTTTTCAATTGATTGTGGAGGCTGCTAGAGGGAGGGGCAGCCTCTGGCTCTGGTTACCCAGTGAGGAAAGCCACTCCAATGGCTGGTGCCTGGGCTGGGTGACTTTTCCCTGGATGGAGCTGAGTCTGGCAGGTCACTTCGCCGTTAAGTTCTTGTGACCTGTTAAATGACTCGTTTTATTCCAAGGCCTGAGTTGGAGCTAGCAGCTCCTCTGAGCTTTGTCGGTATCCAAGATGGAGATCACCGGTGCTGGGGGGGGAGGGGTGGCCTTCCCTCCTCTGCTCCCTGAGAAGGAGTGAGGAAGTGGGGCTACTCACGCCGAGTCTTGGATCCTGGGTCGTCTCTGGTCTGCAAAGTGCAGGATGAAGTTGTCCGCTCCTTGTCGGTTCTTGCTGGTGTTGAGTAGAATCCTCTCGCCCCCTGCGTCTGGCTACTTCGTCCCGGACTCTCTGTGTGAGCGCTCAGGTATGGCCGCGGCTGCGGTAGCCGCTGCGACCCTGCCGCCGCCGCCGCGGCTGCTGGCAGGCGGTCAGATGTGTCTCCTTGTCTTGGCTTCCCCTCTCTTGTCTAACTCTCTGTCCTGTGATGGCACACTTGGTGTGATTCTCTGGCTTAGGACTGTTCACTGGAACTCTAAAACTGCTTTCTATGCGAGAGCTTGTTCAGATTCCAGCTTCTCCTCCGCCATCTTCCCGGAACTCTATCCACCTTCTTGGGGGCTGCGAAAACTGGGTTCTTCCTATGGTTCTTGGATTCTCAGTTTGGGTGCAGTTTCTTGGCCTTTGTTGCGGTCTTGTTGGTTTTCTATGTGTAGGACATCTTTAAGAATCTTTTGTAGGACTGGTTTGGTGGAGATGTATTGTTTCAATTTTTCTTTGCTATGGAAAGTTTTTATTTGGCCTTCAGTTATGAAGGAGAGTTTAGCTGGGTACAGTATTCTTGGTTGATAGTTGTTTGTTTTTAGGGCATGGCATACATCATTCCAGGCTCTTCTTGCTTTGATTGTCTCTGCTGAGAAATCTGAGGTAATTCTAATTGTTTTCCCTTTATAGGTGATTACCCTTTTCTCCTTGACAGCTTTAAGGATCTTTTCCTTGGTCTGAGTTGATCCTGTGTGGATTATAATGTGACGGTGGGATGTCCTATTCTGGTCTGGTCTATTTGGGGTTGTAAAAGCTTCTTGTATCTGAATAGGCCTATCTTTTTGTATGTTTGGGAAGTTCTCTGCTAGGATCCTGTTAAACAAATTTCCTAGACCATTAACTTCTGTTTCTAGGTGCTCCTCTACACCCATTATCCTTAGATTAGGCCTTCTGATGGTGTCTTCCAGGTGTTGGATAGATCTATCATACTTCTTGGACTTGTCTTGGATGGTTGTATGTTCTTTCTCTATAATATCTAGGCTGTCTTCAATCCCTGAGATTCTATCTTCTGCATGGTCTAACCTGCTGTCAAGACTCTCTACTTTGTTTTTTATCTCTTTTCCTTCTAATTGGTCAGCTTTGATGGTTTCAAGTTCTTTGTTGAAGCTCTGTTTTAGGTATTGTATGAATTTCTTTACTTCCTTAATTTGGTGTTCAGTGTTTGTTCTCAAATCACTTAGTTGATTGGTTATGGTTTCTTTGGACTCCCATTCCTTCTGTTGGGTTCCATTCAGCATTCCCTTTGTGGTCTCCCTGACTTCCTTCAGTTCTTTGTTAATGGATTCCATGAATGCCTTTAGTGATCTTTGTGTGTTCTCTACCTGGTCTCTCAATTCCTCAATTACTCTTTGATTAGCTTCCTCCCGTTTGTGGGATTCCTGCAGTTCTCTTTCCTCCCATTCATGGGATTCCTGCAGTTCTCTTTGAGTGTTCTCAGCCTGCTCACGCCATTCCTCCCTTTCTCTTTGAGTATTCTCAAGTTGTTCACGCAAATCCTGTATCAGTTTTTGAGTAGCTTCCTCACGCTTATGATATTCCTGTATAAACTTTTGGGATGCTTCCTCTCTCTCCCTATCACGCTCAAACAGAGTCCTTTGTAAGTTGTTAAACTTCTCATTTATCATGTTTGCCACCATTGTTTGTAGAGCTATTTGGGAACTCTCCTCTGGATTGTTCATTATCTGATCTGACCCCTGATTATCAAGATTGGGATTTGAGGTACCCGGATTTGCCATTTTTCTTGTGTTTTTTCGGCTTACTCTGCCCATTTGAGATGAAAATAGCACCAGTTTTGTGCTAGAACACTATCTTAAGGCAACCATCAACCAAAGTTTGCATTTGTACAGTCAATAGTCTACAGATACAATCTAGTTCAACAGATACATCTATTCAACGTCAAACAACTATATGTTAATGGGCTTCGAACCGCAGAGAAGAATTTGGAAAACCAGAAATTTTTAGGGTTAGGGAGAGATCTGGGTAAAAATTAGGAATAGATTGTTGTGGGGAGGCACAGGGAGACTTAACTATGTCCTAATCTCAAGGCAGGAAATAGGTTGGGTAGGATGCAAGTAGAGAGGGAGAGAAAAAGAAGAAAGGTAAAGGGAAATGAAAAGAGACCAGAAAAAAAATTAGAAACGTAAAAATTAATATAGTTATGGAGATTGAAAGACCATCTATTTAGAGAGGAATGTGAATATAATGAGAAAACAGGAGGGAGAAAGAAGAGATGTGAAAAACTTAAAAAATGCTTAAAATATTATATAGGTATAAAGAGGTAGTACTGCTATTAAGGAATTTAAGTCTCAGAGGTTTTGGATTGAGTAATAAATTTGTGGATTAAGTGTGTACACAATGGGGGATAGGGTCTACTAGTTAACTATGGGTTTATCTGAGGATGTGAAGGACAAGAGTTAAGTCACATACAGAAGAACAAAAGAAAGGAAAAGGTGAAAAGGATAAGAAAGGGAGAAAAAAAAGATCAGAAGTTCAGTAGAGCTAGACAAAAAACAAAATTAAGAAAGAAAGGAAAAGAGAGAGAAGACAAGAAAAGAAAGGAAAACGTACATTCACATATTCCTAAAATAAAAATTATATGAGGGAAAAAAAAGTTACTGGAAAACAATTATTTTTTCAAAAAAGGCAAAAATTAAAGATTAATAAAAGTTTTAGAAAAGGAAAAAAAAATATTTATATATATAAGGTTCCAAAAAAAAAAAAAAAAGAAAGAAGAAAAAAAAGTTCTTTGATTTTTTTTTTGATTTTTTTGGGAGGGGTGGGAAGAATCCTGTATCTCCCTTTTGTCTGTAACCAGCCTCTTGTTGGAGTCTCTGGTCAGCTTGAGGTCCTGTGGCTTGATTGGTTTCTTAAGTCAGTTTGTTCGAACAGGCAGAAAAATGCTCTGCTTTACCCAAGATTTTGAGATCCCCCTCCCAGGTTAGTTTAATGGGAGGGTGATCTGCTTTGAGAATCACAAAAGAGGGGTGATGAGGCTAGGTTCTGGTAGAGTTGAGGCCTTTCAACAAACAGTAGCTTTTCCTTGGGGCTATTTTGTGAAAAATTCCCAGAGCCCACCCTGGAGCCATTCTCAGGGTTTCTGTTTTTCAATTGATTGTGGAGGCTGCTAGAGGGAGGGGCAGCCTCTGGCTCTGGTTACCCAGTGAGGAAAGCCACTCCAATGGCTGGTGCCTGGGCTGGGTGACTTTTCCCTGGATGGAGCTGAGTCTGGCAGGTCACTTCGCCGTTAAGTTCTTGTGACCTGTTAAATGACTCGTTTTATTCCAAGGCCTGAGTTGGACCTAGCAGCTCCTGCGAGCTTTGTCGGTATCCAAGATGGAGATCACCGGTGCTGGGGGGGAGGGGTGGCCTTCCCTCCTCTGCTCCCTGAGAAGGAGTGAGGACGTCGGGCTTCTACTCACGCCGAGTCTTGGATCCTGGGTCGTCTCTGGTCTGCAAAGTGCAGGATGAAGATGTCTGCTCCTTGTCGGTTCTTGCTGGTGTTGAGTAGAATCCTTTCGCCCGCTGCCTCTGGCTCCTTCGTCCCGGACTCTCTGTGTGAGCGCTCAGGTAGGGCCGTGGCTGCGGTCGCCGCTGCGACCCTGCCGCCGCCGCGGCGGCTGCTGGCAGGCTCTCAGATGTGTCTCCTTGTCTTGGCTTCCCCTCTCTTGTCTAACTCTCTGTCCTGTGATGGCACACTTAGTGTGATTCTCTGGCTTAGGACTGTTCACTGGAAATCTAAAACTGCTTTCTATGCGAGAGCTTGTTCAGATTCCAGCTTCTCCTCCGCCATCTTCCCGGAACTCTGCATTTCTTTTATGGCTAGAAAAGTTGAGCATTTCTTCATGTGTCTAATGGGCAGTTTCATTTCCTCTTCAGAGAAATCTCTCTTTAAGTCTTTAGCCCACTGAGTTATCCAGCAGTTGTTTCTTTGATGATTTGTTGTTGGGGAATTTAATTTTTTAAGTCCTAAGTATATTTTAGATATAAGACCTTGTCCATTTTATGACTCATGAAGATCTTCTCCCAGTACGTGGGCTGTCTACAGTTCTTGTTAGCTTTGACCTTTGCCTTGCAGAACCTCTGCGGTTTCATGCAATCCCATTTGCCCAACCTTTCTTTGATTTGTTTTGTTTCTTGTTCTCTATTAAGAAAATTTCGGCGTGTGCTAAAGAGCCCTAGAGTTTCTCCTATTCCTTCATGTAAAGTTTTCATGGTGTCTGCTTTTATTTTGAGGTCTTCTGTCCACTTGGAGTTGATTCTGGTGCAGGGCGATATATGCGGATCTAGTTTTAGTTTAACAGGTGTTTAACCAATTTTGCCAACACCATTTACAGAAAAGGCTATCTTTTTTCCACTCTATTTTTTTTAGCTCCCTTGTCAAAGATTAGGTGGCTATAGGTCAATGGATTCATTTCTGAGTCTTCAGTCCTTTTCCATTGGTCCTCAGGTTTGTTCTTGTGCCATTATCAAGGTGTTCTTATTACTATGGCTTTTTAGTCTAGTTTGACATTTGGAACTGATATTGCTTCAGCACTGTTCTTTCTGCTAAGGATTGACAAACCTACAGCCAGCATTATAGTTAATGGCAAAAAGTTAAAATCATTTCTTATAAATTCAGGAATGAGGAGCTGGGAATGTGGCTCAGTGGTAGAGCGCTTGCCTTGCATGCATGAGGCCCTGGGTTCCATTCCTCAACACCACATAAGAAAAAGAATAAAAGCCGGAAGTGGCGCTGTGGCTCAAGTGGTAGAGTGCTAGCCTTGAGCTGAAGAGCGGCGGGACAGTGCCCAGGCCCAGAGTTCTTGCCCCATGACTGGGGCATGAATTAAATAAATAAAATAAATTCAGGAATGAGATAAGGATGTCTGCTCTCTCCACTCCTCTTCAAATTAGTATTAGAATGCTAGCTGGGGCAATAAGACAAGATACAAACTTAAAGGGGATCCAAATAGGGAAAGATGAATTAAAACTATCCCTTTTTGCAGATGACATGATCTTGTATTTAAAGAACCCCACGGACTCCACTCCCAAGTTACTTGAGCTGATCAGAAACTTTGGCAAACTAGCAGAATATAAAATTAACCCTCGGAAATCAATGGCTTACCTGTATTCCAATAACAATAAGAGTGAGGCTGAAAATAGGAAAGCAATACCTTTTTAATATTCGCAAAAATATAAAATAGCAAGGAGTTAACTTAAGAGGTGAAGGACCTCTATGATGGAAACTTTAAAAACCTGAAAAAGAAAATGAAAGCAGAACTAAGGAAGTGGGAAACCTCCCACGCTCCTATTTTGGGAAGATTAACATCATGAAAATGGCAATACTGCCAAAGGCTATTTCCAAATTCAATGTGATACCTATCAATATCCCAATCTCACTTTCAATGAAATAGAAGAAGCAATCCAAAAATTCATATGGAAGAATAAAAGACCCCGAATAGCAGAGAGGATTTTTGTGATTCTCATTTTGTATTACCACTTTCATTCTACAAAGTAATCTATGGATTTTAACTTTCTTCCCTCCCTTTGGATAAACCTCACAAAAACCCTGCCTCTAGCTCCCAAGACACCTAACTCTTAGGTCTGGACAATTGTTCCTAGATAGTGAATTACTTAGTTGTATTTTGAACGCATAAAACATGCATATAAAACTAGCACATTTTGATCTCATGAGAAAACTGCCTTTTTCCCTCTCTCAAATTCATTTCCTGATAGGCATTTTTAGAAAGAATCTATTTTCCTTTTTAGATGAAAGGCTTGTAGGAAACTATGTTCATAATCTGGCTCTTCCTCCTGCACCTCAACACCTAAAACACAAATTTCACAAAGAATTTATAAGAAACAATACAAAAACCAAACACTGGGAAATGCTCAGATGCAGAGAGTTTTACAAAACCCAGAATATAACTCTGCTGTCTGAGGCTGGGGCTCTCTGTGTAAATTAAGAAACCCGAAAAGAGCAGCCAGGAGTACCGGACATGAGTGTCCCTGGCTGATATTCCATGGACAAGGAGCATGGAGGGGCAACCTAAGCCTGCAGGAGAGTGTCTGGAGGAAAGTTTCCCTGCCAGCCTGAGTACAAAAGTTGGCATCACCCCACCTGGGCCTGTATTTCTTGTCTTCTCCCCACAGCTGAGAACAATTGTCCCCTGCTCCATGGAGGATACTGTACAAGCTGATCCCCAGAGTGGTTTGTTTTGTCTACACTCCTTCCTAGGTGGGTGCCCCCCCACCGTGTGTGTGTGCTCTCAGGGGCCCCTTAGGGCCCAGGCCCATGGGGCTGGTGGGTGTTAGATGTGGGTCAGTGGCACTGTGTCATTCACGCAGCAGCTTCCCTAGTCCAACAGCAGGTACACCCTGATATTCTCCCACAGTCTCAGGTGAGGTGCCCAGAAGCACCCGAGTTGGGTAGGCTGCCACTAGGATCCTACTTCATCAGAGGGGCTAGATGAAGTGGCTGCTGCCTGAATTACTAATTATTTTATGGAGCAGTTATAAACAAATTGATACATATTACTGTATGATATATAATGCTATATCCTTTGAGTCTACAAAATCATTGAACTTGATACTAGCAAGAATGTATTTTATTTTATGTGTTTATAAGGCCATAATGGCAAACTGAAATGAAAGTACAACAAAACTCTTCTCCAAAAAACACATTCTAAAATCACAGAATTTGAAAAAAATTGTATGTAAGTAGTGCAAATGAAATTATACTAGGATAGTAAAATACACACAAAAATATTACATTCATTACATTCAAAAGTAAAATAAATAAGTACAGAAAGAATTCCTACTGGATAAAAAATATTACAATGGTTTAACAGGTAGAAGTGATATAAGTTATATGTTTTCTTGTTATAAAACTTATTTATATCTCCCTGGTCTGTTTATCTTAGTGAAGGAAAACGTTAGAAAGCAGAAATTATGTGGCATCTCTTACTTCCAGTACTACAAAGGAGAGTGGCACTTCCTAATGGGTGTCCTGGGATGACACCCACATCCAGCCCATGTAGACCCATCAGAGGTCCCTGTGGTGACCCTGAGGGGGTCTGGAAAACCACACTGCTGCTGCAGCAGGTGCAGTATTTGTTGTGGTGGGCTGCATCCAACAAGGCTCCACCAGTGACCAGACCAAGCAACCCAGCCTCAGGTGCCAAAGCCAGGAGGTAAGGCAGGGCAGACCCCAAGTCCTGCCTTCCATGTGTGTGCCTGCACTGCCAAGGCCAGACCCATTCCTGCTTTGGATACCAATGAGGGTAGGGGATGAGCCCATTGCTGCCAAACGGAGCATCCCCGGAATGGCACCCAGAGCTGGGCCCATGTGGACCAGAAGGACAATGGAGGAGGCTACACAGCAAAGCCAAAGGGGCTTTGAGTCCCCAGTGCTGCTGCTCGTGCACTGCAAGTCCAGGCTCCTCTGGCACTGATGGGCATATGCAAGGATGGCTCCATACCTGAGACCACAAGGAACAGAAAATGGAGGTCTATGGGGATGCTGAAGGGGCTCCAGGGTGCTGAGCTGCCACAGCTGTCACAAGCCCGCTAGCAGAGGGGTCAGCACACGACTCTAGTCTCCAGAATGCCCTAAAGTCTGAACCAAGGCTGGGCTGCCTGGCCCCAAGGGGGTGAACTGTCCACCAAGCCTTCCTTCTCCTGTGGACTGTGCAGTGTACAAACATGATGTCCTCCACCCTACACCCATGGGGGCAGGCAGTGACCCCAGAACAGTCTCACTGGGATGGCACGTGAACCCAGGACTACCACAGACCAGTACCATCACAGCTGACAGAGGAGAGGGCAGCAGTGGCTCAACTTCAGCCTCATGGCTGCCAGCTCCTGGGTGAAATGGAACAAGTGAGACTGGGAAGGGAGGTGGGCAGGGTGGGCAGGGCTCATCTGGCAATGCTGAGGACCATGCACACACACATCCCTTCGCTGCACATCCACCACAAGGGAGGGGGTCCCACTTCTCAACGGGTGACTTGAAGAGGCCCCACACCCACAGGGACTACAGAAATGGAAGTTCACATGGTGATATTGAAAGGGCTCCAGGGTACAGCCTTGCTCCTGCACTGATCAACTGGCACAAAAAAAAAAAAAAGGGGAAAAATGACCACTAACCCTTTTCATCAATGATAACCTATTATACTTTCAAAACAGTTTTACTTTCCTCTTGTCCTATATTTTTGCGTGGGACCCTCTGAATTAACCAGAAGTCTCCAGGATTTCTTCATGCACAGTAATACAAATAAATACAGATTCTATTCTTCTTTGAATTAAGGGAGGTTGCATTTAGTTTTTTCCCATATTTGATTCATGAAAAAGAAATCCTAACATATATCCGTAAAACACAAAACTCATGCTACCCAGAGAGAAATAATCACATGATTAGTGGTTCAAATGATATTTCATCTTTGCATTTCTTTAGAAAACTGCATACTTGGGGCTGGGAATGTGGCTCAGTGGTAGAGCGCTTGCCTTGCATGCATGAGGCTCTGGATTTGATTCCTCAGCACCACATAAGCAAAAATCAAAAAGCCAGAAGTGGCGCTGTGGCTCTAGTGGTAGAGTGCTAGCCTTGAGCTGAAGAACTGAGGGACAGTGCCCAGGCCCAGAGTTCAGGCCCCACAACCGGACCATCCCCCAAAAAGAAAAAAAGCAAGCAAACAAGAAAGAAAACTGCATACTACTTTCTACAATGAGAATATTAGCCTGTATTTTGACCAAGAGAGTACAAAATTTCCTTTCCTCCACACTCTCACAACATTATTACCTTCTGAGTTTTTTAAAGGGCAGGTTTTTACTATGTGCAGTACCCCAGACTGGCCTTAGAATCAAATCCTCTTACTCCAACCCCCTAAATGCTTAGAATTACAAGCCTTTACCACCACACCTGGCTTCTTTGATTTTTTTTTGATAAGAGTTATAATAGTTATGAAGTAGTATCATAGTAATTTTGAGTTGCATTTCTCTAATGACTTCTGTTCAGAAAGCATTAAGCCAGCGTAGAAGGGGTATCAAACACAAATTTGTAAACCCACTGGTGATTTTCAGGGCTTTTTGGAAAGCAGGTCTATTCAGAACTTTTGTCCATTTTAAATCAAGTTTCTTGTTAATCTCATCTTTAATATCTCTATACAAAATGAATACTTAATTCAATATAGTAGAAAGGAAAAATTAAGCAACTCCTAACATTTTTCACTTTTCAATAAAATGATATTGCTTAAATCAATTTCTGTTTATGCTTGAGACTATACTACTCAATTTGGTTAGACCTTTTACAAAGCTTTATATACTTTATTTATTTTATGTTGATTGCTCTTTCCAAATCCTGCGTGTCTAATTTTGGTTTCTTTCAGTCTCATGTAGTTCAGATTTCAAACTGAAGAATGAATGGAAGGAAACAAACAAAAAAATAGTTACTCTCATCTGATGATGCCTCTACAAGAATGAGGAAAGAGTTCATCCTGCTAAGGATCTATGATAGAATTTCAAAAAGAGAATTCATTCTTCTAGGTTTTCCCTATCTTTGTGATGTACCTTAAATTATATAAAACAAAATATACTGCTCAGATACTCTTACGTTTCATCAGTTTTGTACATTTTCATAAGGACTTCACATCTGTCTACAACATTCCTTCTTTATAATGTCCCTGATATTTTTACATTATCAAGACATAAGATAACCAGCTTGATTTACAGCATGAGAAGTTATCCTCCTGGCTTCCCTAGAAGCAGAGCATGGTCAATAGATAACATTACTTCTAGTTGCTCACCACATGTAATGGTTTCTGTAATACATTTTATTTAGTATTTAAAAAATTGTTGGTTAAACTCAAAGTTCATTCATAGAAGTTTGTGTTGAGTTTTTCACAAGTTTTATTTCTATTAATTCTTAAGTTAACATTTGCTATAATGCTAATATTATTACCATTTAAGTGTTGGGAAAAATTGTAATTAAAGGCAGTAAGGGCATGGCCCAAATACACACAGTGAGGAAGAAAATGAGTAAAAGTTTCCAAAAATTTTTCAGCAATACAGAAAAGGTAGGTAAAAATCTCACCATTCTTTTACACTCTAAATTCAATATTCATGTTGCTCAAGAAATAATAGCATAGCAATTATTGCCCATGATGATTGTTTTCTGTCACAATTTGTCTTCAACACAGACTGTGTTGGTGACATTGCGTTATCACGCACAGAATTGAACTTATACATTGAGTTCCAAAGACAGCCAAATTTCTTCTGTCCTACAGTTCCATTTTTCTTTTTAAAAAATACCAAAACTTTTAAATATCATCACTTTCTGTCTTTTAGAATCCAAAAGAGAAATAAATTCACATTTAATTTAATAAATTCACCTTTACTTTTAAAGCAAAATGCTTTAAAAGTAGGAGATGATAAAAACAGGCCCCCATGAAGTAAATTTTCTTCTACTTTTAAAATTATTCTGAAAACCTTGTGCTCGTTGGTCACTCCTGTAATCTTGTTTACTTGAGATATCTACTCAGGAGGCTAAGATCTGTGGATAACAGTTGGAAGCCAATCAGGGCAAAAACATTTTTGAGATTATTTTTCAAAAAATTTAATGAACTAGGAAAGAGCCAGGAGTGGAAATGTAGCTCATATAGTAGTTCACCAATCTAGAGAGGAAAGGCCTACCAAGACCTTAAAGCCCTGAGTTCAAATTCTCAGCACTCCAACACACTTGTGTGCACACGTGCACACACACACATTTATTCAAAATACCTTCATGTCAGTGTTTTGCATTTATTTATTTGTTAATGAGATTATATGGATAAAATAAGGGAAATTAAATCTTCAATCTCAGAACATTTTTATACATTTTTTTTATTTTAAAAATACTGCACAGAGAAGTGACATTTACATGAGCAAGGTAATGAGTACATTTCCTAACAAGCATTGTTACCTCCTCCTTTATATTCCCCCACCATCCCTTCTCTCCCACCTCCGCAAGTACACTCCACTCCTCCTCTCTCCTTCCCCTGCATAAATTGTAAAATTCATTTTCAACATAGTGTCTTGTGCATCTCATTGTTACAATGGGTCAACGGGTATCCCTATTTAAGCATTTTGTTGTTTTCTTCTTCTCCCCAAATTAGAGAAACATATATACAAGATGTAGGTGCACCAACTTCAAATACAGTGAAAAAAGGGGTTATAGCGTGGTTGAGGAACATATAAAGAAACAAAAAAAAATCACATCGTACAGTATAAGTATGTTAGAAATAATAGCAAGATACAATCACTTGTGTACCTATCTTGGCATTCGTTTAGCTTAACATCATCTTATCTGGTCAAATGCACATAGTTCTTGACATTTTCTGATAATCCCGGACATATATTAGTTATTGAAAATAAGAGAAACCATGGGACGTATGTTTCTTTGGACCTCGCTTACTTCACTTAATAAATTTTTTCCAAATCTTTCCATTTCCTAACAAATTGGGCAATGTCATTCTTTCTGATGGAGGCATAGAATGCAATTGTATATATTGACCACGTTTTCTATTTTTTTTTTAATTTAATTTAATTTTATTTGAGAACATACTGTAGAGAGGGGTTACAATTACATGGGCAGGACAATGCATACATTTCTTACCAAGCATTGCAGCCTCCTCCTTTGTTTACGTTCACCTCCCTTATCAGCCTCCCCCCTCCCCCCCACCCAATCATACCCTCCCTTCCCCCCCCACACCGACATTGTAAAGCTTGTTTTGACATGACATTTTGTACTTCTCATTGTTGCAACAGGTCCACCTGAATCCTTAAACGACTTGTTTGCCCCCATCTCCTCCACATGTTATACTGACATCAAATATAGTGAAAGCGGGGGTTACACTGTGGGGGAGGGACATACAAAGCAACAAAGAAATAATCTTATAAATGCATTAGAAACACATGCATGAAAGAAACAAAAACCTTAAAATACATATTTGAGGGTTCGTTTTCCTAACATCACATTATCTGACTTTTTCCGCTTGACTCATACCTATACTAGATATTGCAAATAAGGGAAACCATGGGACCTATGTTTCTTTGGGCCTGGCTTACTTCACTTAATATAATTTTTTCCAAGCCTTTCCATTTCCTAACAAATGGGGAAATGTCATTCTTTCTGATGGAGGCATAGAATTCCATTGTGTATATATACCACATTTTCTTGATCCATTCATCTACTGAGGGGCAACTGGGTTGGTTACATATCTTAGCTATGGTAAATAATGCTCCAATAAACATAGCTGTGCTGGTAGCTTTAGTGTGGTCTTTTTTGTAAACATTAGGGTAAATGCCCAAAAGTGGGATTGCTAGGTCATAGGGGAGTTCTATGTGAAGTCTTTTGAGGAACCTCCATACTGCTTTCCAAAGTGGTTGAACAAGTTTACATTCCCACCAACAATGAAGTAAGGTTCCTTTCTGTCCACATCCCCTCCAGCATCTGTTGTTGTTAGAGTTCTTGATTTTTGCTGTTCTAACTGGAGTGAGGTGATATCTCAATGTAGTTTTGATTTGCATTTCTTTTATGGCTAGGGATGTTGAACATTTCTTCATGTGTCTATTGGCCATCCTTCTTTCTTCTTCAGAGAAGCTTCTCTTTAAGTCTTTCGCCCACTTACTTATTGGGCAGTTGTTTCTTTGAAGATTTGTTGTTGGGTGGTTTAATTTTTTGAGTTCCAAGTATATTTTAGATATGAGACCCTTGTCCGTTGTATGGCTAGTAAAGATCTTCTCCCAATCCGTGGGCTTTCTATTGATCTTCCTAGCTATGTCATTTGCCCTGCAGAAGCTCTGCAACCTTATGCAATCCCATTTGTCCAACCTTTCTTTGATTTGTTGTCTTTCCGGGTCTCTATTCAGAAAATTTCGGCCTGAGCCAAGGAGACATAGGGTTTGTCCTATTCCATCCTGTAAAGTTTTCAGAGTGTCTGCTTTGACTTCAAGGTCTTTGATCCATTTGGAGTTGATTCTGGTGTAGGGTGATATATAAGGATCTAGCTTCAGTTTTCTACATGTAGTTAACCAGTTTTGCCAGCACCATTTACTGAAGAGGCTGTCTGTCTTCCATTCTATTGTTTTAGCTCCCTTATCGAAGATTAGATGGCTATAGGTCTGTAGGTTCATTTCTGGGTTTTCAATTGTATTCCATTGGTCCTAAGGTCTGTTCTTATGCCAATACCAAGCTGTTTTGATTACTATGGCTTTATAGTAGAGTTTGAAATTTGGTATTGATATTCCTCCAGCAGTGTTTTTTCCATTGAGGAGCGTTTTTGCTATTCGGGGTCTTTTATTGTTCCATATGAATTTTTGGATTGCCTCTTCTATTTCCTTGAAGAATGAGAGTGGAATTTTGATAGGTATTGCGTTGAATTTGTAGATAGCCTTGGGAAGTATTGCCATTTTCACGATGTTAATCTTTCCAATCCAGGAGCATGGGAGGTTTTGCCATTTTTTAAGTTCTGTGTTGATTTCCTTTTTCAAGATTTTAAAGTTTTCATCATAGAGGTCCTTCACTTCTTTAGTTAATTCCTAGGTATTTTATTTTTTGTGGGGCTATTACAAATGGAGTTGCTTTCCTAATTTCAGCCACACTTTCCTCATTGTCGGCATACAGAAAAGCCATTGATTTTTGGGGGTTAATTTCATAACCTGCTACTTTGCCAAAGTTTTGAGTCAGCTTGTGTAATTTGGGAGGGAGTCTATGGGATTCCTTAAATACAAGATCATGTCATCTGCAAAGAGGGAGAGTTTTATTTCTTCTTTCCCTATTTGGATCCCCTTTATGTCTGCATCTTGTCTTATTGCTGTAGCTAGGCATTCTAATACTAGATTGAAGAGAAGTGGAGAGAGTGGGCATCCTTGTCTTGTTCCTGAGTTAAGAGGAAATGGCTTTAGTTTTTCACCATTGAGTATAATGCTGGCTGTAGGTTTGTCATATACAATCTTTATTGTATTAAGGAATGTTCCATGGATTCCTAATTTTTCCAAAACCTTCATCTTAAAGGGGTGTTGGATCTTGTCGAATGCTTTTTCTGCGTCTATTGAGATAACCATATGGTTCTTATACTTGCTCCTGTTGATGTGATGAGTAATATTAATTGATTTGTGTATATTGAACG
This sequence comes from Dipodomys spectabilis, assembly GCF_019054845.1. NCBI lineage: Eukaryota > Metazoa > Chordata > Mammalia > Rodentia > Heteromyidae > Dipodomys > Dipodomys spectabilis. Next base: position 721,877 of record NW_024870780.1, read on the forward strand.
AGCTTTGCATCCCTGAAATGAATCCTGTTTGATCGTGGTGTATGATTTTTTGGATGAATTGTTGAAGTCGGTTGGCCAAAATTTTGTTGAGAAGTTTCGCATCAATGTTCATCAAAGAAATGGGTCTATAGTTCTCTTTCTTTGATGAGTCCCTGCCTGGTTTTGGGATGAGGGTTATGATGGCTTCATAGAATGTGTTCGGTAGTGAGCTTTCTCTTTCAATTTCATTGAAGAGTTGGACGAGAATTGGTGTCAGCTCTGCTTTGAAGGCCTTGTAAAATTCCGCTGTAAAACCATCTGGTCCTGGACTTTTCTTAGCTGGGAGGTCTCTTATGCTGTTTCTATTTCAATGCTTGATATGGGCCTGTTAAGATAGTTTAACTCATCTTGGTTTACTTTTGGCATGTCAATATTTGCTAGGAAGAGGTCCATTTCTGCCAAGTTCTCAAACTTAGTAGCATAAAGTTTTGAGAAGTATTCCCTTACAATGTTCTGAATCTTGGTTGTTACCGTGGTGATATTTCCATTCTCATCTCTGAGTTTATTAATTTGGGTGTGTTCTCTTCTTTTTCTGATAAGATTTGCTAAGGGTCTGTCAATTTTTTTCAGTTTTTCGAAGAACCAACTCTTTGTTTTGTTGATTCTTTCTATAGTTTTTTTTGGATTCTAATTAATTTAATTGTGATTTAATTTTTATTATTTCTTTCCGTGTACTGGATTGGGGTTTATGTTGCTGCTCTTTTTCAAGGAGGTTTAGATGTGTCATTAAATTGTGAGTTTCAGATCTCTCCAATTTGTTGATGTAGGAGCTCAGAGCTATAAATTTCCCTCTGAGTACTGCCATTGCTGTGTCCCAGAGGAGCTGGTATTTTGTGTGTTCATTTTTGTTGAATAGCATGAACATTTGAATTTCCTTTCTAATCACTTCTACGACCCACTCATGATTCAGCAGTATGTTGTTCTGCCTCCATATGATACCGGACTTTCTTTGGTGGCTTTTGGTGTTGAGTTCTAATTTTATTCCCTTGTAGTCAGAGAGAATGCAAGGTATAACTTCAATGTTTCTGAATTTAGACAAGTTTGCTTTGTGGCCTAAAATGTGGTCTATTTTAGAAAACGTTCCATGTGCTGCTGAGAAAAACGTGTATTCTGATGCTGCTGGGTGAAATGTTCAGTAGATGTCTGTTAAGTCTAGTTGATCTATGCAGCTGTTTAGATCTGCGGTTTCCCTGTTGAGTTTTTGCCGAGTTGATCTATCTAGTGGGGAGAGTGGTGTGTTAAAATCCCCAACAATTATTGTCTTTGGATCTATATGGGATTTGAGGGAAAGTAGTGTTTCTTTGATAAATTTGAGTGCTCCATTTTTTTATATCTTTTCCTTCTAATTGGTCAGCTTTGATGGCTTCAAGTTCTTTGTTGAAGCTCTGTTTTAGGTCTTGTATGAATTTCTTTACTTCCTTAATTTGGTGTTCAGTGTTTGTCCTCAAATCACTTAGTTGATTGGTTATGGTTTCTTTGGACTCCCATTCCTTCTGTTGGGTACCATTCAGCATTCCCTTTGTGGTCTCCCTGACTTCCTTCAGCTCTTTGTTAATGGATTCCATGAATGCCTTTAGTGATCTTTGTGTGTTCTCTACCTGGTCTCTCAATTCCTGTATTACTCTTTGATTAGCCTCCTCCGGTTAGTGGGATTCCTGCAGATCTCTTTGAGTGTTCTCAGCCTGCTCTCGCCATTCCTCCCTTTCTCTTTGAGTATTCTCAAGTTGTTCACGCAAATCCTGTATCAGTTTTTGAGTAGCTTCCTCACGCTTATGATATTCCTGTATAAACTTTTGGGTTGCCTCCTCTCTCTCCCTATAACGCTCATACAGAGTCCTTTGTACGTTGTCAAACTTCTCATTCATCATGTTTGCCAGCAGTGTTTGTAGAGATATTTGGGAACTCTCCTCTTGATTATTCATTATCTGTTCTAACCCCTGATTACCAAGATTGGGAATTGAGATACCCGAATTTGCCATTTTTCTTGTGTTTTTCCGGCTTACTCTGCCCATTTGAGATGAAGATAGCACCAGTTTTGTGCTAGAACACTATCTTAAGGCAACCATCAACCAAAGTTTGCATTTGTATAGTCAATAGTCTACAGATACAATCTAGTTCAACAGATACATCTATTCGACATCAAACAACTATATGTTAAAGGACTTCGAACCACAAAGAAGAATTTGGAAAACCAGAAATTATTAGGGTTAGGGAGAGATGTGGGTAAAAAGTAGGAATAGATTGTTGTGGGGAGGCACAGGGAGAGTTAACTATGTCCTAATCACAATGCAGGAAATAGGTTGGGTAGGATGTAAGTAGAGAGAGAGAGAAAAAGAAGAAAGGGAAAGGGGAATGAAAAGAGACCAGAAAAAAAATAGAAACTTAAAAATTAATGTTATTATAGAGATTAAAAGACCATCTATTTAGAGAGGAATGTGAATATATTGAGAGAAAGGGAGGGACATAGAGGAGATGTGAAAAACTTAAAAAAATGCTTAAAATATTATATAGGTATAAAGAGGTAGTACTGCTATTAATGAATTTAAGTCTCAGAGGTTTTGAATTGAGTAATAAGTTTGTGGATTAAGTGTGTACACAACGGGGGATAGGGTCTACTAGTTAACTACGGCTTTATCTGAGGATGTGCAGGAGAAGAGTTAAGTCACATAAAGAAGAACAAAAGAGAGGAAAAGGTGGAAAGGAAAGAAACGTGAGAAGAAAAGATCAGAAGTTCAGTAGAGCTAGACAAAAAACAAAACGATAATTAAGAATGAAAGAAAAAGAGAAAGAAGACAAGAAACGAAAGGAAAACACACATTCACGTATTCCTAAAATAAAAATTATAACAGGAGAAAAAAAAAGTTACTGGAAAACAATTATTTTTTCAGAAGAGGCAAAAATTAAAGATTAATAAAAGTTTTAGAAAAGGAAAAATTTTTTTTTATATATATAAGGTAACAAAAAACGAAAAAAAAAGCAAAACAAAAAAAAGAAAAAAAGAAAAGGAGAAGAAGAAAAAAAAAGTTCTTTGATATTTTTGGGGGGGGAGGGGTGGGAAGAATCCTGTATCTCTCTTTTGTCTGTAACCAGAGTCTTGTTGGAGTCTCTGGTCAGCTTCAGGTCCTGTGGCTTCATTGGTTTCTTAAGTCAGTTTGTTGGAACAGGCAGAAAAATGCTCTGCTTTACCCAAGATTTTGAGATCCCCCTCCTAGGTTAGTTTACTGGGAGGGTGATCTGCTTTGAGAATCACAAAAGAGGGGGATGCAGTGATGAGGCTAGGTTCTGGTTAGAGTTGAGGCCTTTCAACAGACAGTAGCTTTTCCCTGGGGCTATTTTGTGAAAAAAACTCACAGCACCCAGCCTGGAGCCATTCTCAGGGTTTCTGTTTTTCAATTGATTGTGGTGGCTGCTAGAGGGAGGGGCAGCCTCTGGTTCTGGTTACCCGGTGAGGAGAGCCACTCCAATGGCTGGCGCCTGAGCTGGGTGACTTTTCCCTGGATGGAACTGAGTCTGTGAGGTCACTTCGCCGTTAAGTTCTTGTGACCTGCTAAATGACTCGTTTTATTCCAAGGCCTGAGCTGGAGGTAGTCGCTCCTCTGAGTTTTGTCGGTATCCAAGATGGAGATCACTGGTGCTGGCGGGGGAGGGCTGGCCTTCCCTCCTCTGCTCCCTGAGAAGGAGTGAGGATGTTGGGCTTCTACTCACGCCGAGTCTTGGATCCTGGGTCGTCTCTTGTCTGCAAAGTGCAGGATGAAGATGTCTGCTCCTTGTCGGTTCTTGCTGGTGTTGAGTAGAATCCGCTGGCCCGCTGCGTCTGTCTCCTTCGTCCCGGACTGTGTCTCAGATATGACCCCGCGGCGGTGGTCGCCGCCGCGACCCTGCCGCTGCAGCGGCAGCTGCTGGCAAGCACTCAGATGTGTCTGCTTGGCTTCCCCTCTCTTAACTATCTCTCTCCTGTGATGGCATACTTGGTGTGATTCTCTGGCTTGGGACTGTTCACTGGAACTCTGAAACTGCTTTCTATGCAAGAGCTTGTTCAGATTCCAGCTTCTCCTCAGCCATCTTCCCGGAAATCCTTTACCACTTTTTCTTGATCCATTCACCTACTGACGGGCATCTGGATTGGTTGCATATCTTAGCTATGGTAAATAATGTTGCAATAAACATAGTTGTGCTGGTAGTTTTAATATGGTCTTATTTGTGATCCTTTGGGTAAATGAACAAAAGTGGGATTGCTGGGTCATAGGGGAGCTTTATGTGGAGTCATTTGAGGAAACTCCATACTGCTTTCCAAAGTGGTTGAAGAAGTTTACACTCCCACCAAGAATGCAGTAGGGTTCCCTTGTGGCCCCATCCCCTCCAGCATTTGTTGTTGTAAAAATATGGATTGCTTCACGAATTTGCAAGTCATCCATGTGCAGGGACCATGCTAATCCTCTCTGTATCATTCCGATGTTAGTGTATGGGCTGCCGGATTAAGCACAGAACATTTTTTATATAGAAGTTGTAATTGATTTTCTTAGTCAATTCCACAAAAAAGTAAGTTCAAAAGAATTGTCATGAAATTTTAGAATCATGCAGTTCTTACATAAGCACACATTTTTGATGTTGGCATAATTTGTGGAGGGGAAGGGGAAAATGTTTAAATAGGGATACAAGTAGACCCATTGCAACAATGAAAGGAACTTTACAACTTTGGCATCTCTACTACTGCCATAACTGCAGATTGTAACTTGATTGCTTCTTTTGAGGTAAGTATCACTATACCTGGGTCTGCTTGGACTGTGGTCCTCCTAACACAAGCAAAACACATAGCACCCATCAAACTCTAACAGAGTTTCTGAAACTTCTTCTTCTTTTTTTTTTTTTTTTGGTTTGGGCTTGCCTGGAACTGCAATTCTCTAATCTCTGTTTTCTAAGTAGATAATATTACAGGTTTGAGCCACTTTATCCAGTAAAAGTATACAATTTCAAGATATCTTGATATTGCCTATATTTGTGCTTAACATATATAGCTAACCTTAATTTTCTCCCTCTTTTGTTTAGTACTCTGAGTTGAAAACATTGACTTTCTTAATATACATGGCTTTGTTTTGGGTGGAATCCCATCACAATCCAAAAAATCTCCCAAAAGTTTATGTTGAATCATGGAAAAGAAGGCTTCAGGTTGGAAAAACAAAACAAAACAAAAAAAAACCCAATGATCCTTAACTTATAATTGCAGTATACTTATAGTGTTAGTCAATACTTTCTGAAGTATGAGAAGAGAAGGAAGACAGAAATGTGAAAGATGTCAGGTCTCTGGAATTTCTGTAGTTGTCACTTCATGTTATATTCTTCCTTAAAACTTGCTTTATTAAAACCCTCTGGGTGGATATTAGTTGGACTGTTCGGTAACCTTACCCAAGAAATGAAGCTGAGGGCTGGGAAGGTGGCTCAGTGGTAGAGTGCTTGCCTTGCATGCATGAGACTTGGGTTCGATTCCTCAGCACCACATAAGCCAAAAGAAAAAAACCGGAAGTGGCACTGTGGCTCAAGTGGTAGAGCGCTAGCCTTGAGCTGAAGAGCTGAGGGACAGCACCCAGGCCCACAGTTCAGATCCCACGACAGGACCCCCCCAAAAAAATCTTTGGGCTGGGAAGGTGGCTCAGTGGTAGAGCACTTGCCTTGCATGCTCGAGGCCCTGGGTTCGATTCCTCAGCACCACATAAGAAAAAAGCCGGAAGTGGCACTGTGGCTCAAGTGGTAGAGCGCTAGCCTTGAGCTGAAGAGCTGAGGGACAACGCCCAGGCCCAGAGTTCAGGCCCCAAGACCGGACCCAAAAAAAAAAAAAAAAAGAAATGAAGCTGATTTTAGAAGGCTGATGATTTGGTAAATAAAGGAATAATGAGAATGAACACTGATATTGTCACAGAATGAGCCGACAAGGTTCATTGCTGAACAGCAAAACAAAACAGTTTCAAGTCCGATGATGCACATTCGAACATATATAGATAGATACATATATGTATACATATACAAACATACATGAAAATGTATATATCCAGTAGAATATAGAGAGAAAGTTGGTGTGACAATTATTAAACTATATCAAACTGGTTGCAGGAAAGGTCCAGTAAAATATCAATAGTTTAGCATAGATTTTGCATAGATTTGTAAAGGATGAAAATTCTTTCCTCATTTTATACTTTACAAATATCTTTAGTACGTTTAAGTTTTTTTATACTGTAGTTGGAGCACCTATATAATGCTGAGAATGGAATTACATAAAGTATGCAACATGAATAGGCCAGCCAGTATAGGAAAGTTCATGAGATTCTTATTTCCAATTAACCACCAGGAGAAATGGAGTTCCAGTTCAGATTTTATGTAGAGCACTGGCCTTGAACACAAAAGCACCAGTCAGGCTGTGAGTTTAAGCCCTAGGATCTACAGAAACAAAAACACAAAATATAACTTTGAGTTAGATATTTTATAATGAAGCGTTTTTATGTACTCTACATTGTTAGAAAGACTAGATTTCTGTGTTAGCTTTATAACCTATCATAATAAGTGATATTATCCATTTATTAAGCAGAAAGGCTTACTCAGATTTATAAGTTTGAAGGTTTCAGTGTAAGTGTATGTTCAGTTGGTTTTATTGCTTTGGTGGCCTGTGACAAGACAATGTCAAGGTGAGGAGTATATCAAAAAGAAATGTTTTTGACCTAGAATGATTAAAAGAGAAAAGAAGAAAGCAGATGAGTGTGCATGTTCTCAGAGGTTTCACTCTGAAGAACTTAATCTCCATAAGAACTATTCAGGTATTCTCCACAGTCTGGGAGGAAATGGAAAGTCATTTTTCTTTAACACATAGGTCTTTCTGGGGCATTCTGAATTCAAATGGCAACATCCTCACCAATGATAATGAATTGTCCAGGGGTGGAATAGATATTGCTATAAATTCCAATCAGATCTCAGCAGACTAAATATTTTATGGAATCCCTATTAAAATATTTTCTTGCAGATTGACTGGGTCTTCATACTACATATTTGTATATCTGTGTGTATGTGTGGGTTTGAATAAACTAATACAGCAATGTAGCAAATTAAAGTATTAGTAAGGCCTTTCTCTTCTCATATCATGAAAGCCTGCCACAATTCTCAATCAAATCCCATTCAAGATTCAAACATTAATGCTCTCTCAAAAGTTCTGTATGCAAACCCAGGTACATTCACTTCATTTAAGTCGGCAATGATATATGAAAATTTTAAGTCTACCATGGAAAAAAATTATATTAAGCAAAGTTAGCCAGGCCCAAAAAAACTTAGGTCCCATGGTTTCCCTTAATTGCAATAACTAGTATATGTCTGAGTCATGCAGAAAACGTCAGATAAGTTGATGTTAGGAAAATGAACCCTAATATATGTATTCAAATGTTTTTTTTTTTCTTTCAGGTGATTGTTTCTAACACATTTATAAGATTATTTCTTTGTTGCTTTGTATGTTCCTCCCCCATGGTATAACCCCTGCTTTCACTGTATTTGAGGTTGGTATAATTTGAGAAGGGGAAAGGAAAAAAGAAATGTTTAAATTGGGGTACAGGTGGATCCATTCCAACAATGAGATGTACAAGTCCTTATATGGAAAAATGAACTTTACAACTTTGGTGGGGGCAGGGAGGAGGATTGGATGGAGGGGCAGGGGAGGGAGAATGGGAAGGGATGGGAAGGGGAAACAAAGGAGGAGGCTAGAATGCTTGATAAGAAATGTACTCATTATCTTGCCCATGTAATTATAACCCCTCTGTACATTATTTTCACAATATAAAAAGAAAAAAAGAAAAATTTAAGTCTTCCAATTACGTTGTCACCAAGGAAACATGTACAATATTTCCTTAAAAAATATCTAGATTGTAGAACACTTTAGCCAGAAAATTGAAGGAGTATACATTATAGGATTTAATTTAAATATTTAGTCACTGAAATGTATATTCTATATCCACAACTTAGAGCCCCTTCAAAATACATAATTGCAAACCTCATCTATTACCATCTTCCGTGAAGACAGTCCTTGCTGAAAACGAACCAAATGTGGTAAACCAATTAAAATGTACGCCTTTGTCAAATGCTGTTGTTTTAAAGCATGGAAGTGATAGAACAATTAATGCCAGTGAACAGCTGGTTCTAAGGAGTATGGAAAGTGATTGAAAAATCCACAGATGTTTCAGATTGTGCTTCGTTTTGGCATTTGTGAGATATATTTTGGAAAGCACAATGAATGAAAGCATGTTGTTTTATAAAGATTTGCTGACTGACAAACCAGGGAAAGAAAACTAATTGAAATGTTTCAAATGAGAAGACAGACAATAGGGTGGGTAAGATGTGGTATGCAGCTTTAAATACAGACTGAAGCAAACCAAAGAATGGGAAATCTTTTTCCTTAAAAGCTTTCTGGGTGTATTGTGCTATACACTATAATGATGAAATGATCATTTCTATGGAAAAGTCATGAAAAAACATTGTCACCTGTTGAATTTCTTTATAAAGTGAATCTTAATTGACAAGAATGAAGAAATTTAAATATGTTAATAAAACATTATCAAGTATTACTTTAATTTTTCATTAAAAGTTAAAGCAAACTGATAGACTATTAGTCCATTAAGATTTATGTTTCCTGTCATATTTATTTTCCTTTTGTTCCTCTTTTTTGGGTGGTGATATTTTTTTCAGAAAGGCAACCTAGTCTTAACCATTACTCACAAAATTTATGCTGTCAGAGAATCAGAGTTTTTTTTTTATTAAATTAAGACAATAGTAGGCTCATTTTATGCCAAATCAAAATATAAACACCAAAACATTTTTCACTAAAAAACCACTCATAAAAGATCATGAGGGGGAAAAGGCTCAGGAGGACCGGTATAATCCAGGCGCAGGAAGAAAAGCTTAGGAAAACACCTGAACATGTGGCATCCCAATGCATGGCAGCCGGTGCAAAATGCAAGTATCCCTTACATGGGGTGCCCTGGAGGTTCCAATCCTGGGTGTCCACCTCCTTTGTGCCCACAACCTGTAAATCCAGCCATTCCTCCTGGTCCTGTACCCCGGTGTCCCTTTCCTCCAGGACCTCCCCAGGGGAACCCAGCTTTCCCTCCATGTGGGCCCTCTTACCCTGTGCCACAGCCACAGTATCCAGGATACCAACCCTCAGGTCCTTACCCACCCCATGCCCACCACCTGCACCTGGCATATTTCCTGTGAATCCCCTGGCTCCTGGCATAGGCCCACGAGCCCCAATGGACAAGAAAACACTGAAGAAAATGAAGAAAACACATAAAGAGATGCACAAACACCACAAGCATGGCAAGCATTCTTCCTCTTCCTCCTCCTCTTCCAGCAGTGACTCTGACTGAACTCAGGGCCTGGACCCTCCCCTCAAGTCTCACCAGTTTTGCTCTCATCAAGCTTCTGCTGTGGTGTTGTACTAGGGGGAAATTAGCCCTCTGATCCCCACCCCACCCTCATCTGAGCCTTACCCTGCTGTTCAGCCCTGACTTGCTAGGTAAATGGATAAAGTATTTCTGTGGGTTAGTAAAGACCATCTCCTTCCTGGTTGATCGATCTTTTGTTTTCTTTTTCTTTTTCTTTTTTTTTTTGGTTCGAGACTGGGACTCCAGCTCAGTACCTAATGCTTTTACTCATTGGCTAGCACAATAAAAATTGAGCTGTGCCTCCAATCTCAAGAGCTGAAGACTTTAACAGAGGAGGAGTTTTTTGAAGATGGCGAAACCTGTGAGCTAAATGCTGAAGACAAGTTTAAATTCTGTAAAATGTATTTTTTGTCCTTCCATTTCCGTTTGTAATACGTGTGGTTGGTGGAAATTTCATAATGATAAAAAACCTGTACTTTTTTTTTTATAAAGGTAGCATACTAGGATCATTTAAAGCTAGATATGTTCCCAGCAGGCCTCCTAATGATTTCATTAACTGCAAGGCTGCTTTGATTCAAAGCACGAGTACATTTGGTTGATGAGCTTTCTGGAAATGTAATCTCTACTCCTTAGCTGAACATGCTAGCTCAGGTCCTACTCTCATTTTCCAATTCTCAGTCCAAATAAAGCTATTTTTTTCTGGTCAAAAAAAATCATGAGGATTTGGGGGAAGATGGAGGAGGAGAAGCTGGAGGGTAAACAAGCTCTTACATAGAAAGCAGTTTTAATGTTCCAGTGAACAGTCCTAGGTTAGAGAGTCACACCAAGTGTGCCATCACAGTAAAGAGAGTTTGGCCAAAGAGGGAAAATCCAGGCAAGATGACAGATCTGAGCACTTGCCAGGAGCCACAGCTGAGGTGGCAGTTGGGACAGCGCCAGTGGCTGTAGCCCTCATTCCTACAGAGAGAGTCCACGACAAAGGCCCCAGATGTGGCCGGTGAGCGGATTCTACTCAACACCAGCAAGAACTAACAAGGAGCAGATATCTTCATCCTGCAGGTCACAGACCAGAGACGACGCAGGAACCAACACTCTGGCATGAGTAGAATCCTGACATCCTCACTCCTTCTCAGGGTGCAGAGGAGGGAAGGCCACCCATTCTCCACTACCAGAGATCTCCATCTAAGATACTGACCTCCACAGGGCTGAGCAGATAGCTCCAACTCAGGCCTTGGAAGAAAACAAGAGAGTCATTTAGTAGGTCACAGGAAGTAGACATGACCTGCCAGGCTCAGCTCCACCGAGGGGAATGTCACCCCACCCAGCCAGTAGAACCAGTGTCCTCAGAGGAGTGATTTCCTTCACAGGGTAAACAGAGACAGAGGCTGCTCCTTCCTACAGCAGCCTAGACAAACAATTGAAACTCAGTAAAAACAAAAACAAAAACCCTGAGAATGTTTTCCATGAGTGTTTCAGGAATTTCCCCACAGGGAAAAGCTACTATTTGCTGAAAAGCCTCAACCCTACCTCATCACGGCATTTCCACACTGAAGGAAACAGCCATCTCCCTCTTTTGTGATATTCAAAGCAGATCTCCCTTCCACGGAATAGCCTGGGAAGAGGATCACAAAATCCTGGGTAAAGCAGAGCATTTTTCTGCCAGCACGAAAATAATTGACTTAAGAAACCAGTCAAGCAAAAGGAAAACCAAACACCACAAGCACACCAGAGACTCCACCAAGAGACTGGTTATGGACGCAGGGGAGATACAGGGTCTTCCCATACCCCACACCCAAAAAAAAAACACAAAAATCAAAGAACTCTTTTTTCAACCTTTTTTTCAATTTTTATTTTTTAAAAAAATGTTTGATGTTAATTTTTTTCTCATAATTTTTATTTCTGATGTGTGTGTGTGTGTGTGTGTGTGTGTGTGTGTGTGTGTGTGTGTGTGTGTGTGTGTGTGTGTGTGTTTAATCTCCTTTGACATTTTGGTCCTTTTTTATTGTTTTCATTTTTTTTTCTCTCTTTTTTGTTTGACTTAATTGCTGTTCAGCTCATCCCCAGATACATACCTGTGGTCAATTATTAAACCTTATCCCCCATTGTGTACATACTTAATCCTGAAATTTATTACTCGAGTCAAAACATCTTAGGCTTAATTTCTATAATAGCAGTATCATCTCTTTATACCAATATAATTTTCAATTAACTAATTTTAATTTTCTTTTATTTTTTATTTTTTCATATTTCCTTTCTATCCCTCCTCTCATCTCATCCTATCCTTTTCTTCCCTCAATATCATTTCTTTAAACTTACATAATTTTGTGTTTCACTTCTTAGATTTAAATTTTTGTTTATCCATTTTTTCTTTATTTTTAAAAAAATCTCTCTCCTATCATTCGGTCCAATCAATTTCCCTCTCAGAGATTAGGACTTGTTTAAATTCACTCTTCTTTAACCTTTCCACATTCCTCTAATCCTAATTTTCTCCACAATTCTCCCTAAACCTAATAATTTCTGGTGTGTCAATTTTTTGACACACCTTTTTGCTTTTACTACCCCATTAGTCCATGGTTGTTTGATGATGAATAGATTATATCTGATGAACTAGATTGTATCTGCAGCCATTTTGACTGTGCAACTACAGGACTCCGGTTGATGCTTGCCTTAAAATAGCGGTCTAGCACAAAATTGGTTTTACTTTCATACCAAATGGGCAGAACAAGCCAGAAAACACAAGAAAAATGGCAAGTCCAGGTATATGAATTCCCACTCATGATAATCAGGTGACAGAATACTTAATGAATAATCCAGGAGAGAGCTCCCAAAAAGCTCTACAAGCACTACTGGTAAACACGTTGAATGAATACATTGAAAACTTGTAAAGGACTCAGTGTGAGTGTGATAGAGAGCGAGAGGGGGCAAACCAAAGATTAATATAGGAATCTTGTGAGCATGAGGAAGCTACTCAAAGATTAATACAGGAATTGTATGAGCAGGTTGAGAACAGTCAAAGAGAAATACAGAAATCGCATGAGAAGGCTGAGATCAGTCAAAGAGAAAGACAGGAATTGCATGATTGTGAGGAAGCTGTTCAAAGAGTAATACAGGAATTGTGAAAGAGGGATGAGAATAGAGCAAGATCAGTAAAGGCATCCATGAACAGACAGCTGAATGAATTCAGGGAGACCACAAAAGGAATGCTCAATGGAGCCAAAGAAAAGTAATGGGAGCCCAAGGAAACCATAACGAATCAACTAAGTGATTTGAGAACAAACACTGACCACCAAATTAAGGAAGTAAAGTTTATACAAGACCCAAAACAAGGCTCCAACAAAGAATTTGAAGCCATCAAAGCCAAACAATTAGAAGGAAAAGAAATAAAAACAAAGTAGAAATTCTTGACAGTTGGTTAGACCATGCAGAAGATCGAATCTTGGGCATTGAAGACAGCCTAGATATTATAGAGAAAGAATGTATAACTATCCAAGACAAATCCAAGAAATATGATAGATCTATTCAACATTTGGAAAGCACCATCAGAGGCCTAATCTGAGGATAATGGGTGTAGAGGAGCACCTAGAGACAGAAGTTAATGGTTAAAATTTATTTCACAGAATTGTAGCAGAGAACTTCCCAAACATGCAAAAAGATAGGCCTATTCAGATACAAGAAGCTTTTAGAACCACCAAACCAGACTTACAAAAGATACTTGAAGATGTCCTACACATAGAAAACCAACAAGATGACAATAACGGCCAAGAAACAGGCTCCAAGTGAATAAAATTAGAATTTAACACCAAAAGCCACCAAAGAAAGTCCTCTAACACATGTTGAATCACCAGTGGGTCATGGAAGAGATTAGAAAGGAAATGCAAATGTTCATGATATTCCACAAAAATGAAATCATAAATTACCAGCTCCTCTTGGACACAGGAAATGCAGTACTCAGAGGCAATTTTATACCTCTGAGTTCCTACATCAACAAATTAGAGAGATCTGAAACCAACAATTTAAAGAGACATTTACCTCAGTGAAAAAGAGCAACCAAATAAACTCCTGTCCAGTAGATTGAAAGAAATAATTAAATCAGAATTAAACGAATTAGAATCAAAAAAAAAAAATAGAAAGAATCAACAAAACAGAGTTGGTTCTTTGAAAAAATTAACAAAAATTGACAGACGCTTAGCAAATCTTATCAGAAAAAGAAGAGCACACACAGAAATAAACAAACTCAGAGATGTGAATGGAAACATCACCACAGAAACAACCAAAATCCAGAACATTATAAGGGAATACTTCTCAAACTTTTATGCTAATAAGTTGAGAACCTGGTAGAAATGGACTTTTTCCTAGCAAATATTGACATGCCAAAACTAAACCAAGATGAGTTAAATCAAATTAACAGGCCCATATCAAGCATTGAGATAGAAGCAGCAATAAGAGACCTCTCATCTAAGGACCAATGGATTTACAGCGGAATTCTACAAGGCCTTCAAAGCAGAACTCACACCAATACTCCTCCAACTCTTCAATGAAATTGAAAGAGAAAGTGCACAATGGGACTCATTCTATGAAGACATCATAACCCTCATCCCAAAACCAGGCAGGGACTCATCAAAGAAAGAGAACTAGAGATCCACTTCTTTGATGAACATTGATGCAAAACTTCTCAACAAAATTTTGGCCAATCGACTTCAACAATTCATCCAAAAATCATACACCACGATCAAACAGTATTCATTTCAGGGATGGAAAGCTGGTTCAATATACGCAAATCAATTAATATAATTCATCACATCAACAGGAGCAAAGATAAGAACCACATGGTTATCTCAATAGATGTAGAAAAAAGCGTCTGACAAGTTCCAAAACCCTTTTATGAAGGCTCTGGGAAAATTAGGAATCCAGGGAACATTCCTCAATACAATAAAGGCTGTATATGACAAACCTTCAGCCAGCATTATACTTAATGGTAAAAAAAACTAAAGCCATTTCCTCTTAGGAACTAGACAAGGATGTCCAATCTCTCTACTTCTCTTCAATTTAGTATTAGAATGCTTCGCTACAGCAATAAGACAAGATGCAAACATTAAAGGATCCAAATAGGGAAAGATGAAATAAAACTTTCGCTCTTTTCAGATGACATGATCTTATATTTAAAGAATCCCACAGAATTCACTCCCAAATTACTCATGCTGACTCAAAATTTTGGCAAAGTAGCATGGTATAAAATTAACACTCAAAATCAATGGCTTTACTGTATGCCAACAATGAGAAAAGCGTGGCTGACATAAGGAAAGCAACTCCATTCGTAATAGCCCCACAAAAAATGAAATACATAGGAATTAGATTAACCAAAGAAGTGAAAAATCTATGATGAAAACTTTAAAAACCTGAAAAAGGAAATGAAAACAGAACTTAGAAATTGGGAAAATCCTCCCATGCTCCTGGATTAGAAGGATCAACATCATGAAAATGGCAATATTTCCCAAAGCTATGTACAAATTCAATGTGATACCTATGAATATTCCAACCTCATTCTTCAAAAAAATAGAAGAGGCAATCCAAAAATTCATATGGAACAATAAAAGACCCCGAATAAAAAATGATCCTCAGAAAGAACAATGCCGGAGGAATATCAATACAAAATTTCAAACTCTACTACAAAGCCGTAATAATCAAAACAGCTTCATACTGGCACCAGAACAGATCTCAGGACCAATGCAATAGAACTGAAATCCTAGATATTAACTCACAGATATATAGCCATCTAATCTTCGATAGGAGAGCTAAAAAAAATAGAATGGAAGAAAGACAGCTTCTTCTGTAAGTGGCTGTCAAACAAAATTGTTTAATCACTTGTAGAAAACTAAAGCTATATTCTTATATATCACCCTGCACCAGAATCAACTCCAAATGGATCAAAGACCTAGAGTTACAGCATACACCCTAGGTCTCCTTGGCAAAGGCCAAAATTTTCTTAATAGATACCCAGAAACACAACAAATCAAAGAAAGGTTGCACAAATGGGATTACATATAATTGTAGAGCTTCTGCATGGCAAAGGATAAAGCTAGCAATAGAAAACCCATGGATTGGGAGAAGACCTTCATTAGCCATACAACAAACAAGGGTTTCATATCTAAAATATACCTGGAACTCACAAAAGTAAATCCAACAACAAATCCTCAAACAACTGCCCAATAAATAAGTGGGCTAAAGACTTAAAGAGAAACTTCTCTGAAGAGGAAAGAAGCATGGCTAATAGACACATGAAGACATGCTCAACTTCCCTAATCATAAAAGAAATGCAAATCTAAACAGCATTGAGATACCACCTCACACCAGTTAGAATGGCTATAATCAAAAACTCTAATAACAACAGAAGCTGGAGGGAATGTGCACAGAAGGAAACCTTATTGTATTATCGGTGGGGGTGTAAACTTGTTCAACCACTTTGGAAAGTAGTATGGAGGTTCCTCAAAAGAATCCACATAGAGCTCCCCTATTTCCCAGCAATCCCACTTTTGGGCATTTACCAAAATGATCACAAACATAACCATACGAAAGCTACCAGCACAACTATGTTTATTGCAGCATTATTTACCATAGCTAAGATATGGAAGCAACCCAGATGCCCCTCAGTAGATGAATGGATCAAGAAAATATGTTGTATATATACAATGGAATTCTCTGCCTCCATCAGAAAGAATGACATTGCCCCATGTGTTAGGAAATGGAAAGACTTGGAAAAAATTCTATTAAGTGAAGTAAGCGAGGTTCAAAGAAACAGAGATCCCATGGTTTCCCTTATTTGCAATAACTAGTGTATTTGTGAGACAAGCAGAAACGGTCAGATAAGTTGATATTTGGTGAAATGAACCCCAAGATAAGAACTCAAATTGCTATTTTTTCTAGCATATTTCTAAGATGATTTCTTTGTTGCTTTGTATGTCCCTCCCCCATGGTATAACCCCTGTTTTCACTGTATTTGATGTTGGTATAATTTGTGGAGGAGAAGGGTAAAACAAATTCTTTAAATAGGGATACAGGTGGACTCATTGCAACAATCAGATGTACAACACGTTATGTCGGAAAACGAACTTTACAGCTTTGGGTTGGTTTGGGGGTGGGGAGTTGGGAAGGGATGGTAAGGGGAAACAAAGGAGGGGGCAACAATGCTTGATAAGAAATGTAATCATTACCTTGCTCATGTAATTGTAACCCCTCTGTACATATTTTCACAATAAAAAATCATGAAATTTAAAGTAAAAACCCATGTCAATTTTTTGTTTTTTTTGTGGTCATGCGGCTTGAACTTTGGGAATGGGCACTGTCTCTCAGCTCTTCAGCTCATTGATACCACTGTACCACTTGAGCCACAGTGCTGTTTCTACTTTTCAAGTGGGTTATTGGAGATAAGAGTCTCACAGACTTTTCTGCCCAGGCTGGCTTTGAACCACTATCCTCATTAAGAGACTCCTGAGTAGCTAGGGTTGTAGGCATGAGCCATCGAAGCCCAGATCCAAGTCAATTTCTAAAAAGCAAGCTTATTGAAACTTCTGGCTTTTTCCAATAAACAATCTTACTTTTTAGCATTAGTTCATAATTATGAGTTATTTTTAGATGTAACTGTGAACTTTTTAATAGAATCAAACATAATTTTTACTATTACTCAGTATTTCACAAAATCCACTCTAATTAGCTTTCCCCAAAGTAAATTATTACATACTACATTGCTCACTATTATTACACTCTATATTATATATAGTGTGAAGCGAAAATAATTTGGACCATTTCATATAAATTATTAGATGGTATTTTAGCATTACAAATTCACATCTGTGACTTTAAAAGAAGGAAAGAAGATTTTAGAGTTAAAATCAAATGTAAATGTGTACTGTGTCCTAATTAAAGCAAATTTATGAGTTCATAC
Organism: Dipodomys spectabilis; assembly: GCF_019054845.1. NCBI lineage: Eukaryota > Metazoa > Chordata > Mammalia > Rodentia > Heteromyidae > Dipodomys > Dipodomys spectabilis. Next base: position 739,265 of record NW_024870780.1, read on the forward strand.
AGACAAAATTATTTTCTTTCCACTAAAGGCTTTGAAGTAATACTATTGGAAATAGTGAGAAAAGAGGAGGAAGAATTCAAATCATGTCAAAGAATGTGTCTGTTATTCTGCTACCCCCTCCATTAAGAAGACCTACCTGGTCCCAGATGTCACAAAACTTCAAGTATCTCTCTTAGAAATCTATTTGGAAAAGTTCTAAATCACTGATTATTTATGTACTTTCTGTTATATGAAACAAAATATAGACACAAAACAACTGAAATAAAATGCACACATATGTTGAAGTCACCACAGCTGGAAAAACAACCAACAAACTAGAACTCCCCCAGGAACAAATACTTGTTGTGCTTGGTTGTTTTTAAGCACAAAAACCTCAAATACATGTTACCCTTGAGTAGATCCATAAAACTAACTGTGTCTCAGAAATATGGTTGTGTTATGAGAAGTACAAGTTGTCATGTCGAAAACGAACTTTACAACTTGTTGGGGGGGGGAGGATTGAGTGGGGGGCGGGAGAATGGGAAGTGATGGGAAGAGTAAACAAAGGAGGAGGCTACAATGCTTGATAAGAAATGTACTCACTATCTTGCCCAGGTAATTTTAACCCCTCTGTACAGTATTTTCACAATAAAAAATTATTAAAATTAAAATAAAAAAAGAAATATGGTTGTGTTAATTTGTAATTAAATTCATCTAGATGAAGGTAATATAGCAAATCACATGAATGGATCAAGTTGTTTAAAACAAATGTGACTGTATGTGGAGTGGGAGCTGCACATATTAAAAGAATTAAATAACAAAAAACATGACATACTTAAAAAATTAAGAAATGCAATGAATAAGTCCAATAGTATCCATATTGAGACCTAAATCCTACTGATTTAACAAGAACAAAATATACAAATAATAGAATCTGAGCAGGGTACCTGAGTATACATAATTTTAAACTACTCCAAATTGTAGAAGACTGAATGTAGGTTATCTAAAGGAAAACATCAACCCATGATATAAATGACACTAAAAATTTCATGAAAAGATAGAAGTCGTTTCTAGAAAATACTATTTTAATAAGTGATGATCAAAATCTTTTTAGTACTGACAAAATTACATACCCATTTAGTTAGATCCAAAAAAGACTCAGGATACTCAAGCTGATTTGAAATTTTGGCAAAGTAGCAGGATACAACTATATCGTTATTATGGATGTTGACTCTGGCATGGAATTAATTTCCTCTTTGATCTGATAAATGAATATATGAAAGAACAGAACTTCAGCTAAATATCAAGACCTAACTAAACATATAACCAGAAAAGTCATCATGCAAGCCGTATTGCAACTGGGATAAAAGAAGTATCAGTCATACTGATTCTGTATTTATTGTAAATGCTGATTTTTTTCATAAATTATTTCCTTTAGCTTGCATTTTTAAAACATTGTGTTAATGATGTATATCTTGGGAACAAATTTTGGATTCCTCCTTCAATTTAGTTCTGAGTATAATGTCTCACTTCAGTTCCTAACCCATGAAATGATGTTGTTTACAAAACAACTATTATTTATAATACACAAAATCTCATAAGCATGACACCTGTAAGCATTGGTTAACATTTGGATATCATGGTCTCATGACTGATGAGGCTTATCTGTATGAGTATAACTGTACCTAGATTCCTCAGCTTAAATTTAACCACTGTTAAAAAATGTTTATATCTTTATTTCTCACCCATCGAAGATTAAACCTGAGTATAAAGCCTAAGGAAAATGATATGGTGAGGGTCTAGCTTTTCTAGATATAAAATAAACAAAATGCAGCGTAGAGTAACTCACTGGTTTAAAGTCAACCTATTTCTCCAAAACATTCTAAGCATTTCCTTACAATCTGTGTTATTCTCAAGAAGGGGGGAATGGGAGAGGAGGATTAACCAAGCTTTGTCTTCAAATATACATAATTTGGATTTGACTCTTTATTTTGCTATAAGCATTTTTGATAAAAATTGTTTGAATAATTCATTTCCAGGTCAGCTATAATATATCCTAGTTTTATATTCCAAAGTACATTCAGAAAATACTATATAGCAATTAAGTAAAGAAAGTCCGGGCAGAAAAAATGACATTTCTATACTATGTGATGCCCAATTCTTAGGTATTTCATTATGCCCCAATTTAATGAATGTGATTGTTTAAATCTTCATAAAGTATTTATTAAAATCGATCAGTGTCCTATAAAATAATTGCGTATAATTTTATCCTAGAATCATTCAAGAACTGCCCATTCAATCATAGCATACATCACATTCCATTGGTATTCATATGGATAGGAATGAGTTTCTTAGGATCTCCCGCCTGCCATTTGGAGGTGGCAGAACCAAGATTCAAACTATTCAAACTGTGGGCTCCAGCTCCCACCACTTGATTAGACAGGCACCAGTGGCTCTCACCAGTCCTCCTTGATACTTACAAGGCTGTGATAGGAGGATCATGGTCAAAGTCACCCTAAGCAGGAAAGTCTTTGAAACCCCTGACCAACTTCAGTGCCAACAAAGCCAGAAGTAGAGCCTTATGGCTCCAGTGGTAGAGGGCTAGCTTTGAGCAAAAGCAGCTCATGGACTGTGCCCAGATTCTGAGTTCAAGGTCTGGGACTGGCAACAAACAGACATAAACAACAATCTGTGCAGCTATCCAGCTAAAGCATGTCACCCTCTAGTCCCCAACTAAATTGGACAGAGTTCCCTGGGAAAGGGGCTGGGAGAGCCACTGTCATCTTGACTCTGCCCATTCTGCCTGCATCACACGATTTCAGCCACACCATTATTTCATGGTTCTTTCTGACCAAAGGGATACAAGAACACATTCCATGCTGCCTGGGAGATGGACTAGACTCTGTTAGCATACTCGGAGGCTGAGATCCACAGGGGGAAAATCCTGCCACAGGAGCGTGGGCCCGCTGCAGGCACCCAGGCCACCCGGCAGCTCAGTGACAGACTGAGCTGGAGCCACAGGCCCTCTGCCCTATGAGCTGCCACCACAGCATGCGTGGGGATGGGAAACAGGACACATGGGCATCGGAGAAGAAAATCTGCTTTGTCCATGACCTGCCTGATGAGGTGTACACCAGAGTCCAACAGGTGAGCTCCACCATTGATGCAGCCAGCTGTTGGCACACATCCAAACCATCGAGGAGTCCTTCATTGTGTGTAAAGAGCAGGTATTGGTCTTGAATGAGCTGTGTTGGGAGAAAGCCAAGTGCATACACTGGCTGTCTGAGGAGAAGATGGAAAGGAGGAGAGTGCTGCGGGAGCTGCTGTTGCTCCTCACAAGGGAAGGTACATACAGCAGTCTTCAGATGCCAGCACAGGCTGAGCCCTCCCCCCCCAACTCTGCTTCCCACTCCTCAGGGCCTGTGGTGGGTGAAATGAGGGAGGAGCAGAAAGGTTTTGAAGAATTGCAACTTGAAGACAGCATGGAAACTGCCAGAGGAGAGGTCAGGGTTCCCGACCCCATAGTGGACTCCCCCAAGGAGCACGTCATGTCCCAGATGCCCCACATCCAAATCCACCCACAGCTCCCAGGCTCAGGGGAGGAGTGCTCCCCCACTTTCTCCTGTAAACTGATGTGGATGATGAATCTCTATGTGACATACTGACTCTCATAAGCCTTGGCAGCCACCAGAAGTAGGTGGCCAGGTGGCTTTCTCTCATGCCTCCATCTGCTGGGGGATGGGAAGGTTAAACTGGGGATTAGAGAGGACAGAGGCTTCAGGGAGTTGGCCCAAACTCAAGGAATATCTAATGGCCCATTGGTGGCCAGGAAAGAGGCCCATGTTATGCTTATCACAAAGAATAAATTGTTTTCAAAGCAAAAAGAAAGCCTCCAACAAAGATTTGTTCTTCCAATCCTGGGGCTTGAACTCAGGGTCTGGCCACTGTCCCTCAGCAATTTTTGATCAAGACTGGCACTCTACCAGTTGAGCCCCACCTCCCTTTCCAGCTTTTTCTGTGTGGAATAGAACCAAGGGCTTCAGACATTCTAGGTGACCACTCTACCACTGAGCCACATTCTCAGCTGGGATGATTCTCCCCCCTCCCAAACCCATATGACCATTCCTCAGATAAATAGGAAGTAGGGGCTAAGATGAATATGAAGCACAAGTCTGGTTCACACCAAAATATTACCCCGCCCCCTCTTCCCATACCCTTAGTTGACGTTTCTCTTCTACCATTGAGGGATGAGAGAGGGAGAGAGGAGTCCCAAAAGAGTAACAACAACAGTGGCCCCCTGAAACCCACATCCTCCCACACACAAGTGGTCCTCCAGATTCTGATTTTACCTGACTCAATGTGAAGTCTACATTTTCTCCCCACCACTGCAAGGCTCAGGATGAAATAAAGGTCAGCCATGGCCTCAGCCCACACCCAAGGTGGAAGCTCCTGGTCCCAGACCTACTTCCACCTCTGACTGCCCCTAGTTAGTCCAGACCCACCACTCACCACTACGTTGGTGGTGATGACCTCATGGATGGATTCCAGGAAGAAGTTCTATGGCAAAGAGCAAAAGCAGCAGGGTGAGCAGGGCAGAAGGAAGTGGGGGTGATTGCTCTGGGATCTTCCTGCAAGCCCTCCCGTCCAGCCAGATCCATGCTGACCCAAAGCATGGACAAGGCCAGGGGGTGAGACGAGATGGAGGAGCACAGGACTAAAGGAGGTACTGTTTTGTCTTAAAGGACTTGATTAATTCCAATTATAATTAATTCCAATTATATTTGGCCCATGCCAATCCCAAAGACAACATGCAATGCCTCTCCTTGTTGTTGTTGGCTGTGAGAGCTGTCCCTGAGCTCTTTTTCTCAAGTCTGGCACTCTACCACTTGAGCCACAATGCCACTTTTGTTTTCTGACGTTTCATGGAGGCTAAGAGTCTCACACACTGTCCTGCCCAGACTGGCTTGGCACCGTGATCCTCCAGATCTCAGCTTCCTGAGTAGCTAGGATGACAGGCATGAGCCACCAGTGCCCAGTATGTGATGCCTTTTGAAGGCATCTTGGTAAATCTGTAAAGGAGCCCAAAGGGCCTGGATAGACCATGACCCAATCAAGGAGCCGGGATGGGGGAAGGCTGACCTTCTAGCCATTCTGTTCCCCCAAAATTAAAGATGCCAGGTGCTATTGTATGCACCAAACACCTAGGCCAGCAGCCACCAGGCTTAATGGGGAAAAAGTAGAGAATACCCAAAGATTAGAATAGAAAGAATACCCAAAGTGTAGAAATCTCTGATTTTGCATGCATGTGGTGTGTGTGTGTGTGTGTGTGTGTGTGTGTGTGTGTGTGTGAACTCAGGGCCTAGGCTCTATCCCTGAGTTTTCTTGCTCAAGGCTAGTGCTCTGCCACTTGAGCCACAGCCCCACTTGCTTTTTGATTGTTAATTGTAGGTAAGAGTCTAAAGGACTTTCCTCTCCAGGGTGGCTTTGAAGCATGATGGGGGCCCTAAGGAAGCAAGAGTAAACACAACTCGCAGGTACAATCCCTATGGTGGGCCACTCCTGTCCCCTGGTGGCCACAGGCAGAACAGGCAGCCCTGTGCCATCATCCTCTAGAGTTCAATTTGGGGAAGTGACCAGAGCCAAGCTGACTTTTGCTCATCCTGATTGCTAATGCCAGAGCAGGTCTGTTCCACCCTAGGCCAAAAGAGCTCCAGGAGGTCCAGCTTTCCAGGGGCACAAGGAAGGGAGAGGTCATCTCCAGGCTGAGCTAAGAGCCTTTGCCCACGGATACCCCAACTTGACCTTACTTATCACCAAAAGACGTGTCAGAGAACAACCCAAAAAAACAAAATTGGAGCTGTGCCTCCACATGGTGGAGCTCTAGCATTGAACCAAAGAGCTCAGGGACAGGGCCCCCAAGCTTTGAGTTCAAGACCCCCAGTCAACTTTCCCCATAAAACACAGGTTGTCTAAATGTGAACTAGTAGGGTTTATGAAGTGTTTCTGAAGAATGGTGATACTGAAGAAAGCACCCTAATTCTAATGACAGTTGAACTTGTGACACACAGCTATGTGCTGAGTCCTTCACAGGGAGCTATTTGCTGGGTCCTTCACATATGGGGGTTTTGTGCTGAGTCCTCAAAAAGGTGCTGTTTGCTGAGTCATCACAAAGGATACTATGTGCTGAGTCCCTGACAAACGTGGACCATCCTGGGTTTTTCAAAGGGTGCTGTGTGCTGAGTCCATTACACAATGTACTGTATGCTGAGTCCTTCAAAAGGTGTGGTGAGCTACTGCATCCCAAAGGGTCCTGCTATGTGCTGAGCCCTTGCGAAGAGAGGGATGAGGTGAGTTTTTTGAGTGCTGTGTGCTGAGTCCTTTACACAGGGTGCTCTGTACTGTCCTTTAAATGGTGCTGTGTGCTGAGTGCTTCCACAGTGTGGTATGTGCTGAGTCCTTCCAAATTGTTCTATGTGTTGAGTTTTTCAAAGGGTGCTGTGCTCTGGGTGTTTTACACAGGGTGCTTCATACTCAGCCCTTCAAAGGGTGCTGTGTGGAGTCTTATAAGGTTCTATGTGATGAATCCCTGGGAAAAAGTGCTATGTGCTGAGTTTTTCAAAGCATGAATTTTTCAAAGCACTGAGTCCTTTACACTGTGGGTTGTGGACTCCCTCCTTCAAAGGGTGCTGTGTGCTGAGTACTCTACCCAATGTACTACATGATGAGTCCTTCAAAGGGAGCTGTGTGCTGAGTCCTTTACACAGAGTGCTTTGTGCTATTTTTGGAAGTGCGCTGTATGCTGAGTCATCCCAAAAGGGTGCTATATTCTGAGTTCTAAGATGTAGTTATCCCCAACAATCACACAGACACAAACACAAACACACATACACATACGAGTGTCACAATGCACCTGCTTGGTATGTGGAATGAAGGGGAATGGAGGAGAGTCTCCTCCAGCGGTGGGGCTGAGGGGAGATTCCATCCCCAGGGCAGGTACTGGGGGGCGGGGGGGAGAGTGCTGAGCTGAGGTAAGGCTGCAATTGCCATGGTCTGGAAGCCTTAGGACCTAGTCAGGGCTGCAATTGTGGCCAGCGGTGGTGGGTGGGGCCCAGGGGAGGAGGGGGTGGGGCCCAGGGGCACACTTTGGTGGCAGCAATGGCCAGGGGTCCAAGGGGGTAGGGGCATGTGTGCATCAGGGCAGCATGGCCCAGGAGAGGAGTGTGGGGCTGAGAGAGAGCTGGGATAAGAGCAAGCAGGAGCACAAGTGAAGTAGGCCCTGAGAGGAGACTCGAGCTGGGACAGCTTCTTTACAGGTTTTGTTTTTGTTTTAGGGATTTTAGAAAAAACAAAAAACAAAAAAACCTTGGCTCCAACCAACCCAGTTCTTGGAATGAAAAGAATGCCTCTAGGTCTCCCTCCCCTTAACAACTTAACCCACCTTCATTGTTCTGTTAAGGACTGACCAACTAAACAGGTAGCCAGTAATCCGGCTCATGCTGGCATGCTGGCAACATCCGGAGTTTACTATAAACTCCACCTTTTTCACATGCTTATGTTAAACTCCACTAAACTCCTTTGTGTATGTTTACCTTAAGCTCTGCTTTACCGTTGAATTTGTGAGTCATTTAAACCAAAAGTGACAGGCTGGTTTAAACAGCCATTATGTGACAAAGTGTAACCTCACTGGCCACCTGCGTGTGGTCTGGTATGACTGCAATCTTTTGGATGTGTGAAAATCTCATTGGTTGTTTCTTTTTTTTTTTTTTGTATCAGTAGGACCTTTTTTGTGTGAAAATACTGTACAGAGGGGTTACAATTACATGGGCAAGATAATGAGTACATTTCTTTTCACCAGCTCACTTTTCTAAAGTGTGTGAGACTCTCCTTTCACAATAACCACCTGAAAGCTGGAAGAAAAGCTGTGGCTCAAGTGGTAGAGTTGCTAGCCTTGAATGAAAAATGTGAGGGACAGAGCCCAGATCCTGAGTTCAAGCCCTAGTACCAAGATGTGCCCATGCACACGCACACACACACACACACACACACACACACACACACAGAGGAAGGTAGTAATGATGAGCTGAGCTAGAACTGGGGGCAGTCCAGAGGCACAGTCATAGTAAACTCTCGACACATAAGTTATTTCTCCCCAACTCCTTGGGCTGAGGGGTCTGGGCCATGGCAGTACATCCCATGGAAACTGCACCTCCATTCATGCATAGGGTACAGGACCAAAGGAAGAACACAATGGATGTTGGTTTTTACTCAGTGCATGATTGCAGACCTTCATCTTCCATCTTAACACTGGTGAGCAAAGCAGGGCTCTGAGCCCAGGGACTTCTGGGATAGCCACTGCTACAAGCAGCAGCCAGCCAGCTGTGGATTCCTGAGCTTACAAGTCTTTCATGAGCCCAACTCAACACCCACCCAAGGTGTTCCTGACAAATTTGCCTCCGTGAGTAGGCATTACATGCTGTGCCATCTTGCAGCTCTTGCCCCTCCTGACCCAGAAACCTGGTCTGAAATATTGACTTACTGCTCAGATCCACACTGCACCCATGACAGATGCCATTCTGATGACCTGGCTGATGACTTCTGTGCCCCAAGGCTAGACCCTTCTCTGATACTTTGGCCCACTCTTTAGGCAAAGGCACCCAAAGAGGCTGCTTTCAAGACTTGCAGGACACCTAGATATTGGGAGACCCTTAGCGGTCCACTGGAAATTTCTCTGCTTAGAGCCACAGAGTGAGGTTCAAGCAGGTCAGGTGGGCCTTGAACTCTGGGACTGGGCACTGTCCATTCAGCTCTTCAGCTTACCACTTGAGCCACAGTACCACTTCCAGTTTTCCTGTGGTTCATTGGAGATCAGAGTCTCCCAGACTTTCCTGTCCAGGCTGGCTTTGAACCATGATCCTCAGATCTCAGCCTCGTGAGGAGCTAGGAGGATAAGCATGAGCCAGTAGCACCCAACTGATTTGGACTTTCACCACAGTGGACTAGGAACTCCTGAAAGCTTTTCTTTATTTTTTATGTGCCAGTACTGGGGCTTGAACTTAGGGTCTGTGCTCCGGTCTCTTTAATTTTTGCCTCAAGGCTGGCACTCTACCACTTGAGCCACAGCTCCATTTCTGGCTTTTGGTAGTCCATTGGCAAGAAGAGTCTCACTAACTTTCCTCCCCTGAGCTGGCTTTGACCCACGACTTCTGATCTCAGTCTTTTCAGTAGCTAGGATTTACATGGGTTGAGCCACCACTGGCATTGGGCTAGGAGCTTTTCTTAAACAAGTGTTCTTCCCTACATTTGCCCTGACTCCTCCATGTAAAGGAGGCCTGAGGGTCAGGAGCTGTGAAAATTAGGCTTCCAGCCACAGGAAATGGCTGGGGTCCATGGTGAAAAGCCAAGCTAATCTTCCCCCTGGGACCCATTCTGGGATCTCCATCCTCTGCCCTCCCTGTGACTCAAGTACAAACCTTGACCCAGCCTTGAATGTCCTGATGGACATGTCTGAAGCTACAGAACCTTCATTCCACCCACACCACCTATTCTACACCACACCTCAGGAGACTTTGTACATGCGACTCTCTATATTGTTCCACATCTTAGAACTCCACTGGAATTTTGGCACTGGTTATATCACCTCCAGGAGCAAGTCTTTCCTTCCCTTCTCTCTCTCTTTTTTTTAATATTGAGTTGCTAGAGATGGAACTTGTGCAGGCTGACTGGCAAATGTTCTGGCTTTGTGTGTGTGCGTGTGTGTGTGTGTTTGTGTGTGTGTGTGTGTGTGTGCCAGTCCTGGGGTTTGAATTCATGGCCTGGATGCTATCTCTGAGGTTTTGTAGTCAAGGCTAGCACTCTATTCCTTGAACCACAGCTCTGCTTCAGACTTTTGGGTGTTTAATTGGAGAAAAGTGTCTTATATAGACTTTCCTGCTTGCAATTGTGATCCTCAGATCTCAGCCTCCTGAGTAGCTAAGATTACAGGGGTGAACCACCAGCAACTGTCCTCTACCCTACCTCTTACCTCTAACCTTAGCCCTCCTATGAGTACCAGAAGAATATGTCTCACCAGGCTCACTTTTTTGCCAGTCTTGGGGCTTGAACTCAGAGTCTGGGCATGTTCCTGAGTTTCTTTTGGTCAAAGCTAGCACTCATCACTTAAGCCACAGTGCCACTTTTGGCTTTTTCTGTTTCTGTGATCCTGAGGAATCAAACCCAGGGCTTCATGCATGCTAGGTAAGCACTCTACCCCACTAAGCCACATTCACAGCCCAAGGCTCACTTCTGACAGGAACTATGTGGGTGGGATTTATTGGCTTACCCCTTTTGGTGCAGAAATCACTGGCTATTTCATATCTTTGCCAAGATTTGTGACCAGTCTGTGACTCGGCAATGAGGAATGGTGAATGAGGGATAGCCACCAGACCCCAGAGGAGGAGGCTCACATATTCTACAGAGGGATAGAGAATATGGAGCCAGAACCTGTGACACCTCCTACAGCCTAGGAACTGTGGTCTCCCTGGAGGCAGTGGCTGGCTGCTAGATGTCCCGATGGGACATCTCAGCAGAACATAAGGCACTTGTTGCACAGCCCAGGCAAAGCCCGCGGGGCTTGAGTTATTAAATGGCAGAGAAGGATGCTTTTTTCAAGCTGCTGGCTCAGACTTAGGACTCTCTGAGGACTTGCCCAGATTAGGGGGGTGGACATGGGCAACCTGCTGAATGCCCATCATCCCTACATCATCCATCCATACACAGAGACATGGAGTTACTGCCTCCTTTTGGGGGGGGGGTGAGGCAGGTCCAGGATTGTACTATGAGCCTAGGCCCTGTCCCTGAGCTCCTTTTGCTCAAGGATAGCACTCTGCCCTTCAGCCGCAGCCCCACTCATGGTTTTGTTTCTTTTCCTCTGTGATCTCTTAGAAAGAAGAGTGTTGTGGACTTTCCTGCCCCGGATGAATTCAAATTGGCATTCTCTACATCTCAGCCTCAGGAAGAGTTAGGGTTATAGGCAGGAGCCACTGACACCTGGCTTTCTTTTCTTCTTGTTCTTTTTTTTAATCGTGACAATCTGAAATCTTCACGGTGTCATTCCAATGGTTTGCATTCAAAGTAATCTACCCAGGCCTGGGATTCGAATGCTATGACTACCAACCACAAATGGAGGGAGATCCTGATGAACTCATTCCTGTTCATGTGAATGCTAATGGAATGTAATAAAAGTAATAATTCAATTTGAAGTTAATTCATGATTCTATTTTAGAATGCCACACAAAAATTGTGGGATTTATGTCTTCATTCTAGCACCATGGTATGATTAAGGATATTGACTAATTTTTAATTAATGCTTTTATAAGTATTCAACCATGATACTTCATTAAATGGAGTCATAATTTAGTAACTAATAATTGGTAATAATGTATATATATAATTTAATAATATCCTCACATTCTTTCTTTGTATTTGTGTGTGTATATATATATATATATATACATATATATGCAGGTATATATGAATGTATATATATATATATATAATATCAATCTACACATCTATTTATTGGGCACTACTGTGGCTTGATTACAGGTGCTCAGGATTTCCTGGATTATCAGTTTGGCGGAGGCTGGTGTGCTAAGACTGTTCCCAATTTATGGATTGGGCATTGTAGGTGAGTTGAAATCTCAGCATGGCCAAAAATTTATTTGTGGAATAAGAAGCCAATTTGACACATTTTTCCTTCTCTGTGAAAGTCCTGGGTCTCAATACGATGTATAATCCATATGCAAATATATCCTATGAAATATGATGCAATAAAAGAAATGTTATATGTGTAATAATACTAAATAAATAAGGGTAATAAATGTCATATGCAGTAGAACCCATATATGAAATAGATCTCATATATATGAAGATTATTTTTTCCAGTGCTGGGGCTTCAATTCAGGCCCTGGGAACTGGTCTGAATTTCTTTTTTCTTTCTTTTTTTTTTTTTTGCCAGTCATGGTGCCTTAACTCTGGGCCTGGGCACTGTCCCTCAGCTCTTCAGCTCAAGGGGAGCGCTCTACCACTTGAGCTACAGTGCCACTTCTAGCTTTTTCTGCTTATGTGGTTCTGAGGAATTGAACCCAGGGCCTCATGCATGCAAGGCAAGCACTCTACCACTGAGCCACCTTCCCAGCCCCATGAATTTCTTGTCTTCAAGGACAGTGAGCTTTCCCCTTCACACACAGTGTCACAGAGTTACCCAGACCTTGAGTTCAAATCCCAGGCCTGCTAGAAAAATGGTGCAATTTCCTAGCCAGGGTCTTATTGTTATTATTACTTTTTTTTGGCCTATCACAGGGCTTGAACTCAGGTCTTCGCATCTCTGCCACAGCTGATCATTGGATCCTACCACCCTACTTCAAATTTCGGAGCTGGCAAAAAAATAAATAAATAAAATGGAAAAGGATAAAACTGAGAAGTTCAAGAAGGTGGTTTTACTTTTATTTTCCTTTGTACTGTGACCATCCTGGGTCTAAATGAAAAGCCCCAGAATGCGTACATGATGTTGCATTGCTAATGTTTCGTGGGCTATTAGGGAAGCCATAGCTGAAACCAGCAACTTAGGCCTGGAGGTCGAATCTTAGAACTGCCACTAATGAATGGTGGGAGGTTCTAAGAAACGCATTCTGATATACATCCGTACAAATGGAATGTTATAAAAGTAACATTTAAATTAGTAATTAGTGTATGTTTATATTCTAAAATTATACACAACAATTATTCTACATTGACCAATTTTCAATTAATACTTTATTATGTATTCAATCATGATACTTAAAACAGGAAGGAATAATTTAATTGCCAAAAATTGGTAGTAATATCCTATATGCAGTTTCATAATATACAGATATCTCTTTTGTTTTATACATATACATCTATCTATCTATCTACATCTACAAATCTACACATTTATCTGTTTATACACTTGTCACTTCTGGGGCTCAGTGATAGAATGCTCACCGAGTATGTACAAAGCCCTGGGTTCCATTCCTCACTACCAGTTGCACAGAAAAATCCAGAAGTCATGCTGTTGCTCAAGCAGTCATGTACTAGGTTTGAGCATAAAAGTTTAGGGACCGTGTCTAGACACTTACTCAAGATTCAGAACTGGCACCAAAACAAAATGATAGAATGTTCTGACTGCAAAAATATAAGGATAGGACTGCAAATACATCATCACAGAGCAAGCTAGGAGTCTGGTGCTGAGAGCTGCAATCTAACCTGATTTAGCCAGAGGTAAATTGCTTGCAACCCAGCTACACAGAACCAGATGCTTCTGGCTGGCTCAGCCCTGTCATCCAAGATACTGGGGGCTGAGATCAGACACTGGTGGTTTTAAAATCCAGCCCTGACAGGAAGTCTGCAAAACTCTGAGCTGTGGCTCAAAGTGGTAGAGCTCTAGCCTTGAGTAAAAGATCTTAAGACAGTACCCCCAAACTTTCAGTGGAATCCCCGTGGCTGACTCCCCGCCCCCCACAAAAACCCACCCCTCTAAATCATTAGATGTGAACTTTGAGTAGTTTGGTGACCTGATGAAAGCACCCTAATTCTAATGACAGCATGTGGGATACAGCTATGTCATGAGTCTTATATGAGGAATGCTGTACTGAGTGCATTCTTGCATCTGGTCCTTGTAAGAGCTCCACAGATTATTGTGCAAATGAGAACCTTGAGGCTCAGATATGTCCCCATGTCAGGGCCAAAATGATGTATGTACTGAACTCTAGTGAGTTTTCTTCTGCAGACAATTGCTTTGGTTTATTTTCCTCGGTCATGAACCTTGAACTCAGGGCCTAGACATTGACCCTTCCCTGTAGGGCTCATGGCTAGGACCCTACCAAGGGGACCCAAGGAACCCATACAAAAGTGTTACAGTCTAGGCATCTGTGGCTGATATCTGTCATCCTGCCTACTTTGACACATTTTTTTTCCTTCTCTGTAAAAATCCTGGGTCTCAGTATGAAGTATAATCCATATGCTAATATATCCATGTGATAAGATGCAATAAATGAAATAAATGTTATATATGTAATAATACTAAGTAAAATAAATAATGAATAAATAAGGGTAATAAATGTCATATGGTGTAAGCCCATGTATGTAAAAAGATCACAAAAATGAATATTTTCCAATGCTACCGCTTAAATTCAGGCCTGGAAACTGGTCTGAAATTCTTGTCTTCAACAACAGTGAGCTTCCCCTCCCCCACAGTGTCACAGAGTTACCCAGACCCTGAGTTCAAATCCCAGGCCTGCCAGAAAAATGGAGCAATTCCAAGTCACGGCATTAATTTATTTTGTCCAGGCCCCGGGCTTGAACTCAGCTTGTGTCAATTCTGCCTCAGCTTCGATCATCCTAGGCTGGGGTGCAGCGAATGGACCCACAGCCCATTCTGAGATCTTAGGACCCGAGTTCCAATCTCAGGACTGATTAAAAAAAGAAGGAGAAAGGTAGGGAAGGTGGCTCAGTAGTAGAGGCTTGCCTTGAATGCATAAGGCCCTGGGCTTCATTCCTCAGCACCACATAAGCAGAAAAAAGCTGGAATTGGTGCTATGGCTCAAGTGGTAGAACACTAGTCTTGAGTAAATAGTTGAGGAACAGTGTCCAGACCCACATTTCTGGCCCCACAATCAACAAAAAAAAAGAAAGAAAGAAAGAGAGAGGGGGGGAAAAAAGAATAAGGCTAAAACTGGGAAGTTCCAGAAGGCGGTTTTACTTTGTTTTTTCCTTTGCATTGTGACCATCCTGGGTCTAAATGAAAGGGCCCAGAAAGAGTATGTGACCTTACACTGCTGAAGTTTGGTGGGCTATCAGGCAAGCCATAGCCCAAACCAGCAACGTATGCCCAGGGTTCAAATCCCGGGACCACCATCTACAAATGGTGGGAGATCCTAAGAAACGCATTCTGACATACATCCATATGAATGGAATGTTGTAAAAGTAACAATTACATTAGTAGCTAGTATATGATTATATTAAAATTGTAAACAATAATCATAGTACATTGACTATTTTTCAATTAATATTTAATTATATTTTCAACAATTAGAAATAAAGGAAGGAATAATTTAATTATGGATAATTGGTAGTAATATAGTATATGTAATTTAATAATATACAGATATCTTTCTTATTTTATACATACATATATACATGTGTGTATGTATATAAGCTATATATCTATTTCTACACTTGTCACTCCTGGAGCTCAGTGGTAGAATGCTTACCTAGTATGTATGAAGCCCTGGATCTGTTTCCACACTATCACATGCACAGAAAAAGCCGGAAGTGGTGCTGTCACTCAAGCACCAAAGAAAAGTTAGAATTTTCGAACTGCAACTGTACAAGGCCAGGACTTTAAATACTTCATGATAGAGCAAGCAGGGAATCTGAAGATGACTGCTGCCATCTATCCTGACAGCCAGAGGTTAACAGCTGCAAACCAACTCCATCCAACCAGACGCTGCAGGCTCATATCTAGCTGCTCAGGGGATGAGATCTGACACTGGTGGGTTGAAAACTCAGCCCTGTCAGGAAGTCTGTGAGACTCTGAGCTGTGGCTCAAAGTGGTAGAGCTGTAGCCTTGAGGAAAAGATCTTAGGACAGTACCCATAACCTATGAGTGCAATCCCTGAGTCTGATGACCCTTCCTCCCGCTTCCCCGCCACCCCCCCCCCCAGACTAACCACCCATCTAAACTATTAGATGTGAACTTGTGTGGTTCCTGACATGTTTCTGAAGGAATGGTGATACTGATGAAAGCATCCTAATTCTAATGACAGCTTGTGGGATACAGCTATACGATGAGTCCTTCCTGAGGTACTAGGTCCTTCAAGGGGTGCTGTGTGCTGAGTCCTTCACAGGGTGTATTCTTTCATTTGATCCTTGTTAGAACTCCACAAGTAAGATGATTGTGCAGATGAGAAACTTGAGGCACAGATATTTCCCAAGGCAGGGCCAAATTTATGAATGTACTGAACTCTACTGACTTGATTCCTGCAGACAATTGTTTTGGTTTAGTTTTCTCCATCATGATCCTTGAACTCAGAGCCTAGACTCTGATTTTCCTCTTATGCTCATGGCTAGTACTCTACCACGTGGAGCCAAGGACCTCCTTGCAACAAAGTGTCACTGGTTAGGTGTGTTTAGCTGAGGTCTATCATCCTGCCTGCTCAGGAAGCTGAGGATCTGGGTTCAAAACTACCCACAGAAAAGGTCCCATGACACTCTCATCTCCTATTCACCACTTAGAAACTTGAAGTGGAAGCTGGGTGCCGGTGACTCATGCCCATCATCCTAGCTACTTACTCAGCAGGCTGAAAGCTCAGCATCACGGTCCAAAGCCAGCCTGAGCAGGAGATTCCTTGAAATGGTTATTGCCAATGAACCACCAGAAAACCTGAATGGGCTCTGTAGCTCAAGTGGTAGAGCTGTCCACTTGACCTGAAGAGCTGAGCGACAGCACCCAGGCCCAGACTTCAACTCCTCCAACTTACAAGAAAAGAAAGAAAGAACCCTGAAGTACAGTGCTGGGAATGGGTCTTAGGGGTAGAGTGCTTTGCATGTATGAAACCCTGGCTTTGAATCCTCAGTGGCACATCACTAGAAAAAAAGCCTGAAGTGGCTCTGTGGCTCAAGTGGTAGAGTGCTATCCTTGTAAAGGAGAAACTCAGGTACAGTGCACAGGTCCTGAGTTCAAGCTCCAGGACTGGTATATGCACACAAATTACCCCCCCACACACACACACACAGATACCAGAAGTGAAACTGTGACATCAAAGGGTAAAGCACTGGGAATTAGGCCCTTAGAGGAGACTTGATCTGGTACAGCTATTTTCCAGGCTATGCCTTTGTTTTGGGGATTTTAGAAAACAAAACTTTAAACAAGGTCAACTAGACCTTGGCTCCAACCAGCCTGTTCCTGGAATGGAAAGAATGCCTCTAGGTGCCCCTCCCCTTAACAACCTAACTCACCTTGACTGTTGAGTTAAAGACTGACCCATAAAACTGATAGGTTGTTATCTGGCTCCAACTACCTGACACCTCGTGCTTATGGTGGTAAACCCTGCCTTTCATACATGCTTACAGTAAACTCTGCCTATCGGCCACCTGTGTGTGGTCTGGTATGACCATGCAATCCTTTTGTGTGGTATGATCCCATTGGTCACCTGTGCATGACCAGGCTCAACCTCATGGATTTTGCCTTTGCAAACCAAAGAATGGGGACTGCTCAGGGTGGCAGTATCAGCTCTTGAGCCTGTGCTGTGGTCCTGGCCAGTCAGTGTAGGAAACTTCTCAATAAAGTTGCTTCTTTGTTAACAACTTTGTTGTGGTGAGCTCTGTCACTCCAGACAACTAGGTGGGTTTGCCTGCCTGAGTAGGGGTCTTCCTACTACACACTAAGCTTCTCAGCTCATGGTCAGTACTCAGGCCCTGTGTTCAACCTGGAAACCTAGCCACCCAAGGCCCAACTAGGAGAGGTCAAAGGTTTCCAAACCTGATAAGCTTCACCAGCCCTACATAACAGGGAACATTGTCATTTTGCAAATGTGCTTAGATGTAGCAAACTTCTGAAAACCTAGGGAGGCACTGTTGCCAATAAAGAATAAAGAATCTTTGCATTAGGTTCAGCTCCCTGGTTGTTGTCTGCCAGAAGAAATCTTGAATTAATTGTAGCAGTTTGTTTCAACACTGGAACATAGTCTAACAAAGACAGGATAAGTGCAGGGAACTTGGCCTGCCATGGGAGGTGGCACAAATGAAAGCTTCCTGTCAAACCAGAGCACTGGGGAGAGAGATATCTTGGGGTACAAAGAGGGCTTTTTCTCCTGGTCTTCAGGGCCTGCCCACACTCATCATCACTAGTTCGCCCGGATAGAGTTGTTTGTTACTGAGCTGTACAGGAGTGAGGACTTTTGTCTGCCTGTTCCAACCAAGAGGCAGACTTCCTCCAGCAACCTGGGGTGTGGAGAAACCCTCAGGCTACACTGGGAACAGGAAGGGGAGTCCTGGAACATGTACTGTCTTGAAAGCACCCTCTGTGCTATGAAATCCTTCTATTCAAAGCAAATTTCCTACTAGGTGTCTTTCTTCATAGCGACTTTGGATGTTCACCGATAGAAATACATTCACACATACACAGATACATGGAGTTACTGGCTCTATTTTTTTTTTTTTGGTACAGGTCCTGAGGCTTGAACTGTGAGCTTAGACATTGTCCCTGAGCTCCTTTTTCACAAGGAAGCACTTTATTGTGCCTTAAACCATGATACATCATTAAATGAGGGCATAATTTAATACCTAATAATTATTAGTAATATATTACATGTAATTTAATGATATATAGACATCTCACATTCTATAAATATATTTATATATTTACATATACACTGGAATATACATATACATCTCTCTTTCTCTCTCACTCTCCATGCATATATATGTATTTGCAGCAATTTAGGCATCTATCTATTTATACATTGGCCACTCCTGGAGGTTAAACTTAGGTCCTGGGAACTCCCTGGCAGTGAATTTGTTTGAGGCTGATGTGCTTACATTGATCCCTTGATGAATTGGGTATTTCAGGCCCTGAGTTCAAATCCCAGCATTGCCAAAGACAATAGGTGGAGTAAGAAGCCAATATTGACTTATTCTGCTGTCTGTGAAAATATTGTTTACTAGGTACAATATGTAATACCTATGCAAATACATACATATATATATATATATATAATGTACATTATAAATGCATATAAATATTATTTTTCCAGTCCTGGGTCTAGAATTCATGCCCTGGGAAATGCTCTTGACTTTCTCTTATTCAAGGAGGGTGAGCGTCCAGTTCACCCACAGCAAAATAGAGTTACCCAGTCCCTGATTTCAAATCCTAGGTATGGCAGATAAAATGTCCCAAATTCCAAGCCAGGACCTTAACTTTTGTGGGTGGGGAGGCAGGCACGGGGCTTAAACTTAGTTCCTCATTTGTTTTCTTTGCAAGGTGAACTTCGTGGGTCTGAATGACACGGCAGAAAAGTGTTGGAAACCTGGCATTGCTGAAGGCTGGAGGGCTACCGGGGAAGCCATAGGCCAACACGGCAACATAGGCCCTGGGTTCAAAGCCGGGTCCTGACCCCTACAAATGGCGGGAGATCCTAATAATCTCGTTCCTATTCATAGGAATACTGATGGAAGGGTATGAATGTCAAGGTTGAATAAGTTGTTCCTGAATGATACTATAAAATTAGAGTTATTTTAGGAGGCCGATGGATTTTAATGAATATTTTTGACACATTAAAAGAATACTATTAATTACATGGACGCAATAGTTTCTGGACAGTGGTTGATTTAATTAACAATTCATTAAGGATGAAAACAATAATATAAATTACATGGAGGCATTAAAAATACCCAAATATTGGTAGGAATGTAGCCTATTTAACTGAATAATGTATAGACATCTCTGGCACTCTATAAAGATCTATATTTATTTGTGTACTACCATCTGCATGTCAATCTGTTCTTATTTTGTCAACCCCTGGGGCTTGATCTCAGGTGCTGGAAACTGCTTGTCAGCTCAATATGCCCCAGGCTGGCGTACTGACACTCACCCATTCATGAATTAGGCCTTGTAGGTTGTGAGTTCAGATGCCAGCACTCACAAAAATTGACTCATGGAGTAAGAAGCCCATGGTGACACAGGTTTTCCTTTGCTGTGAAAGTCCTGGAAGTCAGGTGTGAAGTTTCATACATAGGCAAATCTATCCTACGTAATAAACGTAATAAATAGTCCAAGTGTAAGAACAATCAATAAAATAAATGGCAAATAAATGAATAAAACAAAAAAATGAATAGCTACACTAAGCACAATATGGAGTCAATATATGGGGCTCGATCTCAGGGCCTGGGAACAACCTGGTAGCTGAATTAGCTAGAGGCTGCTGTGCTGGCAGCCACCCATAAATGAATTGAGCCTTCTATGCCCTGAGTTTAGATCCCAGCACTGCCAAAAATGTAATCGTGGAGTGGGAAACCCAGCGTGACACATGATTTTCTTTTCTTTGAAAGTGCTCAGTGTAAGGTAGGATATATAATTCGGATGAAAATCAATATGCTATGTAAATAGGATGTCACAAAGGTAAAAAAATGTCATAGGTGGAAGAATTGTCACTACAATAAATAATAAACAGATTGAATTAGTAATGAATCATTCTAGGATAAAATTAGATGCAGTAATTATAGGACATGGATTAAGTTTACTTAATATTTTATTAAGTAAACTTATTTTATTAACAGAATAAAAATTGCATAGAGACATAAATACCTAATAATTCGTAGTAGCACATGATGCTAAATTTAATAATATATAGACATCTGTCTCATTCTATAAAATATTTAATTATATGCATAGATGTATGTACATATGTGATAAACAATACCAGGATATTGAGTATTAATTAATGCTTAATTAAATGTTAACTGGAACACATCATTAATTGGAGATATAATTTAATACCTAGTAATTGCTAATAATGTTATCTATAATGTAATAATATAGACATCTCTCTTTTGTATATATATTATTTATGTATACAACAATCTATCTATTTATACCTCCTTTACTCCTGGGGCTCAGTGATTGAGATCTCGCCTAGTAAGCACGAAGTCCTGGGTTTCATTCCTCAGTGCCACATAAGCAGAAAACCTGAAAGTTCTGCTGTCTTTCAATCAATTGAGTGCTAGCCTTGAGCACAAATGCTTAGGGACACTGTCTAAGCCCTTACTCAAGCCCCAGCACTGCCACCAAAAAAAGGTAGAATGTTCTAACTGCAATTATAGAAGGACAGGACTTCAAATACCACATCACAGAACAAGCTAGAAGTCTGGCACTGACAGTTGCCACCTAACCTGACTTAGGCATATGTAAACAGCTGCAACCCAGTTCCACAGAAGCATATGCTGCTGGCTTATCCCCATCATCCTGGCTGCTTGGGAGCTTTAAAACCAAGCCCTGGTAGGTAGTATGTGAGACTCTTGGAGATGTGGCTTTAAGTAGTAGAGCCTTAGACTTGAGCAAATGTTATTAGAACAGTATCCACATGCATTGAGTTCAAGCCCTATGGGTAGCCTTCCCTCCTCCCCCCCAAAAAAAACACCCCCACTAAACCATTAGAAGTTAACTTGTGTGATTTGTGAAATGTTCCTCAAAGAATGGTGATACTGATGAAAGCAACCTAATTCCAATGACAGCTTGTGGAATAGAGCTATGTTCTGAGTCCTTCATAGGGTGCTCTGTGCTGAGTCTGGCACAGGGTGCTGTGTTCTGAGTCCTTCACAGGGTGCAGTGTGCTGAGTCTTGCATTGGATGCTGGGTGATGAGTCTTCACATGACACTGTGTGCTGAGTCCTTCAAAGAGTGCTATCTGCTCTGTCCTTCACAGAGTGCATTCTTTCATATGGTCCTTGTAAGAGCTACACAACTGAGATGATTATGCAGACAAGAATATGGAGATGCAGATATGTCCCCATGGCAGGGACAAAATTATGTATTACTGAAGAGTGGGTGAGTTGTCTACTGCAGACAATTGTTTTGTTTTGTTTTTTTCTCAATCATGATCCTTGAACTGGCATCATAGGCACTGACCCTTACCTCTTGGGCACATGGCTAGCACTCCACCACGTGGAGACAAGGACCCCCTTGCAGTAGAGTGCCACAGCCTTGGGGTCTATAGCTGAGGTCTGCCAGCCTGCCTTTTCAGGAAGCTGAGATCTGAGGATCTGGCTTCCAAACTATGCCAGACACAAAAGGTCCCATGAGACTATTATCTCCAATTCACCACTAAGAAACCTGAAGTGGAAGCTGGATGCTTGTCACCCATGCTTGTCATCCTAGCTCCTCAGGAGGATGAGATCTGAAGATCATGGTTCAAAGCTAGCTTGGGCAGGAAAGTCTTTGAGACATTTAGCTCCAATGAACCATGAGAAAACCTGAAATGGTGCTTTGGCTCAAGTAGTAGAGGCACAAGACTTGAGGGACAGCACCCAGGCCCAGACTTCAACTCCTACAAGCAACAACAATAAAAAAGAAACAAAATAACAAACATGAAGTAGAGGGCTGGGAATGTGCCTTGGGGTAGAGTGCTTTGCATCTATGAAACTCTGGACTTGATTTCTCAGGAACACATCACTAGAAAAAAGCCTGAAGTGGCTCTGTGGCTCAAGTGGGAGAGGGCTATTCTTGTACAAGAGAAATTAGGTACAGTGCTCAGGTTCTGAGTTCAAGCTCCAGGACTGGTGTATGTGTGCACACACGCATGCACACACACACACACACACACACACACACACACACACACACACACACACACACACAGACTAGTAGTAAAGCTGTGACACAAATTGGTAAAGCACTGGGCTCCTGCACTGAGCTCATGGTCAGCACCGAAGTCCTGTGTTCATCCCCAAAACCTTGCCACCCAGAGCTCACCTTGGAGAGGTCAAAGGTTTCAAAACCTGATGTGCTTCAGCAGTCCTAGATGACAAGAAGCATGGTGAGATCAGACATGTGCTTGGATTTCCAAAGCTTCAGGAAACCTAGCAGAGGCATCATAGGCCCATCAGCACCCTCAATGAAACATTTCTTGAGGTTAAGTGCCCTAGTTATCTGCCAAAAGGACTCCTGAATTATTTTGAGCACTGTATGTGAACACCAGAATATAGTCTCACAAAGGCAGGATAAGTGCTGGGAACTTGGCCTGCCACCGGAGGTGGCAAAAATGAAGGCTTCCTGTGAAAATGGACCACTGGGGAGAGAGATAGCTTGGGGTACAAAGAGGTCTTTTTGTCCTGACCTTCAGAGCCCATCCACACTCAATCCTCAATAATTGGCCCAGATGGAGTTGCTTATTACACAGCTGTAGAGGACTGAGGCCTTTTCTCTGCTTGTTCAGACAATGAGAGAGCATTCTTCCAGCAGGCCTGGGAGGCAGAGAAACCCTCAGGCTGCACTGGGAACTGTGAGGGGAGTCCAGGAACATGCACTGTCATGAAAGCAGTCTCTGTGTTATGAAATCATTGTATTGAAAAAATTTCTAGCTTGATGCCTTTTATCATAGCTACTCTGGAGTTTCACCTATAGAAATACATACACACATACACAAAGACATGGAAGTAGGTCCTGGGGTTGAACTATGAGCATAGGTGTTGTCCCTGAGTTACTTTTGCTCAAGAGTAGTGCATTAACCTTGAGCAACAGCCCCACTTCTGGGTTTTCTGTGATCTCTTAGAAATAACAGTGTCATGGACTTTCCTATGCTGGTTGGATTCAAACTCAGATTCTCTACATCTCAGCCTCCTGAGGAGCTGGGATTACAGTCAGCAGCCACTGGCACCGGCCTTTCTTTTCTTCTTCATTTTTTAATCTGGACAATCTGACCACTTAACAGCATCATTCCAATGTCTTGAATTTATAAGTAAACTACCCAATGTTCTTTATAGGTGCTTTCTCTGAGAAGGATTTTCTCTCCTCCTCTTCTCCTCTACTCACAGGTTTGAAGCCAAAAGTGAGAAATGAGTGTCACATGATTTTGGCAGTAAATGTCCACAGGACATGCCAGTTCAGTCACTTAGCATTGAGCTGCAGTGAATTTACTGTCTCAGCACGAGAGGACCAAAACCTGGAACGATCCTCATACTGTCTGCCTATAAAATTATCTAATAATTTTCAGTGTTTTGTGTCTCCAACCTGAAGTATCTAGAAAATAATAAAAGCATCTTCATGTTTCCTTTTTTCTCTAGTACCTCTCGAGATTTAGACTAAGGATTTGTGTGGAGCAGATCCTCGGCGAATCCCTGAGAAAAGCCACTTGAAGTCTCCTCAGGAGATCTCTGTTCAAAGCCAGCCCGAGCAGGAAAGTCTGCGAGACTCTTATTTCCAATAAACCACCAGAAAACCAGAAGTGTATCAGTGGCCCAGAGGGTAGAGCTCCAGCTTTGAGAAAGAAAGTCGAGCAGGAGATACAAGCCAGACCAGGCAGGAAAACCTGGCAGGCGCATATGTCCAATTAACCCAGATGGCTAGAAGTGGAGCTGTGGCAGTGGTAGAGTCTCAGCCTTGAGCAAAACAGCTGAGGAACACATAGGGCCCTGAGTTTAAGCCTTGATATGGCCACCAAAAAAATTCAAAAAGAGAAGGCCAAGTTTATGTATTAGTGTCCTACCTACTTATGTGTGCAGATTACCTCCCTGAGTGAAAACAGATTGTATGCAATGCTTCTCCTTTTATGTACAGATTTATTTTTCAGATAGGTTTGTTGTACATACTACATCGTTCTCTTCTTTTCAGGCCCATGGCTTTTCTCTTCCACAGTTCCAGGACTGTGTCCTTATATGGTGCACACTTAAGATCTCAGCAGCTTTTATTTACATTTTATTATGAGGCCAAGGCAGGAACAATCACAAATTAGGCAGGGGAAGAGAAGATCAGGGTTTTTGAAATAACCAGTATTCAGAAAATTAAACTTGGGGGATGTAAAATGATAGCATACTTATGTAGAAACTACCATTAAGAAAAAGATGAGAGGGCTGGGAATGTGGATTAGTGAGGGAGTGCTTTTCCCTGCCATGCAAGAAGCCCTACAGAGGGTTTGATCCCTCTGTAGCACATGCAGAGAAAAAGCCAGAATTGGTGCTGTGGCTCAAGTAGTAGAGTGCTAGAGACAGTGCCCAGGCCTTGAGTTCAACTCAAGTACAAGTAGCTTAACATCACCAAGGGAAACCCAGGAAGCTCTTGAACATCTGCCCTTTCAGAAGTGGATGTCAGAGGGTCATAGACTTTTCTGCCCTGGCTGGCTTCACCTTGTGATCCTCAGACCTCAGCCTCCTCAACAAGGGTGATGGGCCTTAGCTACTGGTGCTCTGCTAGGTCAGAACTGTAATGACATTGACAATACAAGTCAACTGCTTATCACAAAGGGCTTGGGGAGCATATTAAGCCTTTCAACAATGGACCTTTCAGAACCCTGTAGGACACAAGGTTATAATGCTAGAGTCTGAGAGGCTGGGCATATGGATCTGCTGAACTTGAACCTTGAGCTCTGACTCCAATTCTGGTGTACATCAGTGTCAGCGTTCATTTTCCAGAGAATGTTCTCCTAATTAGCAAATAGGAAAAGTAATTTGTTTAACCCTCACTTTTTTCCCATTGTGTGTCTCGAACTGAAGCCTGGGCACTGTTCCTGAGCCCTTCATCTCAAGGTGAACTCTCTACCACTTGAGCCACAACACCACATGGGGTCTTTTGGTGGTTCATTGGTGATAAGAGTCTAACAGGCTTTCCTTGCCCAGGCTGTCTTTGAACTGTGGTCTTCAGATCTCAGCCTCCTGAGTAGTAGGGTTCCACGTGTGAGAAGCTGGCATCTGGCCTATTGTTTTTGCCAGTGCAGGGATTGAACTAAGGGCCTGGGTACTGTCTCCGTGCTTCTTTTTCTCAAGGCTAGCGCTCTACCATTTGAGCACTCCACAGCTTCTGGCTTTTTCTGAGTATATGGCACTGAGGATTCAAACCCTGGCATTCATGCATGCTGAGCAAGCTCTCTACCACTAAGCCACATTCCCAGTCCCACCCTTACAATATTATCCCTCAACTTGCCTATCCTCAAGGAAAGGCTTCTGAGTATAATTCATCTAAAGAAATCCCTATAGGAAGGTGTTAAAGATAAACAAGCCAAAGCTCATATGTGGGAGAGACTCTAAACATGTGAAGACTGTGACAAATGCCTCCATTTAATCATGTATCATGTTTCAACACTTAATAAAGTATTAATGAAAAATGAGTCAATGACCTAAATTATTGTGTATAATTTTATAATAGATGTGCAAAATGTAATAAATATTATGTGTATAATATACTAATACAATAAACAATAAGTAAATGAATAAAATATAGAAATACAGAAATACAAAATCAATAATAAAAAATCATAGTTTGTAATAAACATACACATGTAATACGAAACATATATTACACATGTACATGAATATTTTTTTCCATTATAGGGACTTAATTCAGGCCCTGGGAACTCTACCTTGAATTTCTTTCCCTCAAGGACAGTGAGCTTCCCCTTCACCTACGGTGCAAAACAGTTACCCGGATGGTGAGATCAAATCCCAGCAGTGGCAGAAATACTAGCCCCAGTTCCAATACAGTGACTTAATTATTTTTAATGGAAGCAGTTATGTTTATTCAGTTCCATACTGAACATTTTAAAAACAGCAGTGTATAATTTTGTGTATCTATTCAGACATCCTTCCCTTACCTGCCAAGTGCTTCTCTGAGCTCTAAATTGTTTCCTTTTTTGTGCATTTTTTGTTGTAAAAATGTTTTATAGAGGGGTTACAGTTACATGAGCAAAGTAATGAGTACATTTACTATTGAGCATTGTTGCCTCCTCCTTTGTTTTCCCCTTGCCATCCCTTCCCTCCCACCTCCACAGCTATCCCCCCAACCCCAGCTGAGGTCAGTGACTTAATTTTTTGTTTTTGGCTTGGCACAGGATTTGAACTCAAGTAGTAGAAACTCTGCACCTTCCCTCACATTGCTACAGATTTACCAAGATCCTGAGTTCAAATCCCAGGCTAGGAAAGAAAACTGGCAGAAATTGCAAACCAGGGGGATTTTTTTCAATTTAGTTAAATAATTAATTAATTTTTAATTTATTCTATTTTTTTTGCCAACCATGGAGCTTGAACTCAGGTTGTGGCAAATATACCTCAACTCTGATTGCCTTAGACTGGACTACAGCCTCTCACCCATGGTCGATCCTGGGATCCTAGGCCCAGAGGGCTTGCAGGAAGAAAAAAAAAAAGTGGGACAGCACAAAAACTAGAGAGCTGCAGAGGCCTGGGTGTTTTACGTTATTTTTTTCTTTGCAGGGTGACCATCCTGAGTCTGAATGACACGGCTGCAAAGTGGATCTGAACTGCTATACTGCTATTCCTGAAGGCTTGTGGGCCACCAGGGAAGCCATAGGCCAACCTGTCAACATAGGCCCTGGGTTAAAAACCTAAGTCCTGATACCTACCAATGGCAGGACATCACAAGAGACTTGTTCCTATGCATAGGAATACTGATTGAAAGAGTAGTTCGTGCATCAGTCGAGTCTAAAAGGGGATGTAATAATCCTAGGATGCTGATTGGTTTTAATAGATAGTTTATTAAGGACGGAAAGAATAATATTACTTCAAAGACAGTATAATAAATACCTAGGAGTTGGTAGGAATGTAGGAGCCGTCATTCAGTCAGATAGATGGCTCTGGCACTCTTTACAAATACGTATTAATTGTATACCACCATCTGCCAATCCATGTATCACTGTTTTGGCCAAACCTGGGGCTCCATCTCAGTGCCTGGGAACCACCTCACAGCTTCATTGACCAGAGGCTGCCGTGTTCACCCTTACCCATTCATGAATTGGGCCTGCTAAGCCCAGAGTTCGGATCCCAGCAGTGCCAAAAATTTAATCTTGGAGTAAGAAGCCGAGTGTGACACATGTTTTCCTTTTCTGAGAGAGTCCTGGGTGTCAGGCATGATAGTGAATACATCTACAAATCTAGATGCTATGTGATAGGAAGTAAACAATGGAATAAACGGTATAGGTGTCAAAAGAGTCAATAAAATAAATGGTAAATAAATGAATAAAACAAGAAATTAAATGAATAACCATACCAAACATGATATTGTCTGACTATATGGAAGTATAAACCCTGTCTTTAAAATGTAAACAAAATGTATATAAGGAGTGTGTTTTCCAGGACTGAGGCTTGAATTCAGGCCTAGGGAACACGACTGACTTTCTTGGCTTCAAATATGGTGTGATTTCCCCTAGCCCAACAGTGCTGCTATTTACCCAGACCTTTAGTTCAAATCCCAGGCCTGGCAAAAAAATGGCACGAATTGCAAAACAGGGAGATAAATAATTGTCTTTTTAATTTTTTAAATTGTTTAATTTTTTAATTGTTTTAATTTTTTCAATTTAATTTTGTTTTTGGCCATGCATGTGTCTTGAACTCAGATTGTGACAGCTTTGTCTCAGCTTCCATCACACTAGCCTGGCTACAGCCTCCAGAACCAAAGACAATCCTGGAATCCTAAGACCTGATGTCTGACAGGAAAACAAAATGAAAATGACACTAAAACAAGCCATGAGCCGCACATGGTAGGCCGTTTCTTGGCTTTGGTTCCTTGCACGGTGACCATCCTAGGTCTGAATGACATGGATGCCACGCACAGGTGACCTGTCATTGCTCAAGGCTAGCGGACTGTCAGGAAAGCCATAGGCCAACCCCGCAACACAGTCCCTGAGTTCAAATCCTGGTCCTAACACCTACCATGGCAGGAGATCCCAAGAGACTCCTGCCTGTGCATAGAAATTCCCATGGAATGGTATCCAACTTATGATTGAATAGTTCGTGCAGCTGTGTGGACTCAAATTAGATGCAATAATCCTAGGACGCTGATTGAACTTAATTAATGGTTAATTAGGCATGAAAAGAATAATATTCCTTCAGTGGAGGCATAATAACTACCTAAGACTTGGTAGGAACATAGCAGATATCATTGAATACTAGATACACAGCTCTGGCACTCTGTAGTAATATGTATTTATTGGTGTACTACCACCTGCCTATCCATGTATGGCTATTTTGGCCACACCTGGGGCTCGATCTCAGAGCCTGTCAAAAATTTCATCCTGGAATAAGAAGCCAATTGTGACACCTGTTTTCCTTTTCTGTGAGAGTGCGGGGTGCCAGGCATGATGGAGAACAAGTCTACAAATCTAAATGCTATGTGATAGGGTGTAAACAATGTAATACATGGTTAGGTGTCATCACAGTCAATAAAATAAACAGTAAATAAATGAATAAAACAAAAAGTACAATGAATAACCACACAAACATAATATAGACTGAGCACCTGTCTGGAATTTCAATCCTATCTTTAAAATACATGTAAGGACGATGATTCACATGGTTGGGGCCTGAATTCAGGCCTAGGGAAGAGGCCTGACTTTCTGATCTTCAAGCATAGAGAGCTTCCCCTTCCCCAGAGTGCAACAGAGTTACCCAGACCCTGAGTTCAAATCCCAGTCCTTGCAGACAAAAAATAGCACACATTCCAAGCCAGGGAGCTTCATTAGCTTTTTTCATATTTTTTTAAAGTTCACTTGGCCTTTATTTGATACATTTTGATTTTATGAGAGTTTTTAAAAAAGAGGTTTAAATGCTTATATTTCAGCATAGCACAATGGTGTTTCCATTTTGACCATTTGCCATGAAGAGTGAGAATGAAAATGAGTACATCATTCCTCCCTAGAGGGACAGTAGATGTTATTTCTATTTAGAGTTATTTCTATAACTATAAACTCTCTGCAATTGTATCATGTGAGTTTTCCTCAGTGCCTACCACAAAATACACTAGGGAAGTCCTCATACCACAAAAGGTTGGGTTTCTGAATAAAAACTCACTTCTGTGAGGACAGTAGGTACTTGTAAGCATTTTGGGAATAAAGTGAATCATAAAATGAAAAACAAAAACATTGGGACTGGGATGTAGCTCAGTAGTGGAGTACTTGCCTAAGGAGCATAAGACCCTGGAAGAAAAGGAAGACAAGTTTCGTAAAGCTCAGAAGGTTAGAATTTTATGATCTGTATGAACAAACTTCTTTCTTTCTTTTTTTTTTTTTTTGTCAGAGGTGGGGCTTGAACTCTGGACTTGGCTACCTGCCTTCAGCTCTTCAACTCAGGGCAAGTGCTCTACAGCTTGAGCCAAGGTGCCATTTCTGGTTTATTGGAGATAAGCCGGAGTACCGTTTCCGGTTTATTGGAGATAAGAGTCTCATGGACTTTTCTGCCCAAGTTGGCTTTGAACCGCCATCCTCAGATATCAGCCTCCTGAGTAGCTAGGATAATAGGCGTGAGTCACCGATGCCTGGTGCATGAACAAACTTCTTAAAGATTGATTCTTAGGAAAGAAACTTGGAATACACTTTTAATAGAAATAATTTATAATGTCATGGTTAAAGCACTAATTCAGAAGTATTTATTCATTGGCTGGTTTCTTAGTTTATTTAAAGATATATACATTTTTAATATATATATACGTATATATTATTAAAACATAACTTTGTAGTGTACCTAAAAGCATATGTGCTCATGTAAAGTTATACAACTGCA
The DNA here is from genome assembly GCF_019054845.1 of Dipodomys spectabilis. Taxonomy (NCBI): domain Eukaryota; kingdom Metazoa; phylum Chordata; class Mammalia; order Rodentia; family Heteromyidae; genus Dipodomys; species Dipodomys spectabilis. The sequence continues at coordinate 769,514 of NW_024870780.1, forward strand.
CAAGCTTGATTTTTTATTTTCAGTTTTTTGGTACCATAAATTAGGTGGGATGTGTGTACTGTTGTTTTGTTCTCAGTTTTTGGAGGATTTCTCTCTGCTTTCTTCCTCTACCCCCCTCTCTCTGCACTTGAATTGAGCTTGCTCTTTCTTAGCTTGATTGTTCATGGTTGATTTTCTACCACTTCAGCCATACCTGTAGCCTGGCTTTTTGCCAGTTAATTGGAGATGTCGTCTCTCAGGCTTTTCTGCCTGGATTGGCTTTGAAACTTCATCTTCCAGTTCTCACCTCTTGAGTAGCTGGGATTACAGATGTGAGCCACTGGGGTGCCTAGGGATGAATTCAACTTTGGTTGTTGTATTCTTTCTGTGTTTCTAAGCATGGGATCATCTACTATAGAATTTCTGTGAATGTCCTGGGTCTGAAGTAAGATATATAATACATATGCTACTCTGTGTAGTTCTCATAAGATGTAATCAATTTAATAAATGTTATAAGTGTAATAATAGTCAATATAAGAAATGAATGAATAGTGCAAAAAATAAAATAAATACAAAGTAAAATAATAAGCGGTAAACATAAGTATGTAGATATTAACCGTTATTTCAAATGTGGATGAATATTACTTTAATAGGGCTGGGGATTGAATTCAGGCCTAGCGAACAGGCTTGAATTGCTTGTCTTCAAACACATTGAGTTTCCCCATCCCCCACAGTGCATTACAGTTACCCAGATGCTGCGTTCAAATCCTAGGCCTGACAGTAAAAACAAATGCACAAATGCCAAGCTGGGGAGCTTCATTAGTATTTTTACAATTTTTTTTTTTCCGTGGGACTTGAGCTCTGGCCTTGGGCACTGTCCCTGCACTCTTCAGCTCAAGGCGAGCGCACTACCACTAGAGCCACCGCACCACTTCTGGTTTTATAGTGCTTTATTGGAGATAAGAGTCTCATGGGTTTTACAGCCTGGGTTGGATTTGAACCACAATCCTCAGCCTCTTGAGTAGCTAGGATTACAAATGGGATCCACCGGTGTCTGGCTATTTTTAATATTTAAAAATTTTATTGATTGATTGATTGCCAATCACGGGGCTTGAATGAGGTTGTGGCAACACTGCCTCAGCTTCCAGCACACTAGGCTGGGATAGTGCAGCCTCTGGACCCACAGCCGATCATGGGATGGTATGCATCAGAGGCTGACAGCAAAACAAAAAGAAAACAGCACCGAAAAAAACGGCGATCTGTGGATGGTCGGCGGTTTCTTGGTTTTCCTTCCTTGCATGGTGACCATCCCGGGTCCAAATGACACGGGTGCAACCTGTAGGTCGCCTGGCACTGCTGAAGGCTGGCAGGCTGTCAACGAAGCCATAGGCCAACCTGGAATCCTAGTTCCTGAGTTTGAATCCCGGTCACGCCACAAAGGGCTGTGGAGACTCAGAAAATATTGCCTGTCCATTGGAGCATCAGAGGAATGTGAACAATGTCATGGTTGGATGAGTAGTTCATCAATCAGTCTAGCAGAAAATTAGACCCAATAATCACAGGACACCGACTAATTTTAATTCATAGTTTATTATGCACTAAAAGAATACTATTTCTTAAATGGAGTCCTCACTAACGACCTGAGAATCCATAGGAGGTAGTATGTGTCATTGAATACTAAATAGACATTTCTGGCAGTATGTAAATATCTAAATTTATATTTATTTGTATACCATCATCTGCATAGAACATTTTTGCTGTTTTGGCCAAACCTGAAACTTGTTCCCAGTTCTTGGGATCCACTTGGCACCTGCATGGGCTATATGCTGCCATACTGAGACTCCTTCATGAATTGGGCCTCCTAGTCCCTCAGTCAATGTCCCATCATTGCCAAAAGTTTCTTCCTGGTGTAAGATTCCATGTGTGACATCTGTTTTCCTTTTCTGTGCAAATGCTGGGTGTCAGGTATGATGTACATATTATGTCTGCAAAGATACATGCTATAGAATACATTGGAACAAATGTAATAAATGTTATAGGTGTACTCACAGTCCAGAAAATAAATGCTAAATCAATCAATCAATCAATAATAATAAAATATAATGAATCACTCCAACAAACACTATTTAAAATGAATATAGAGATATAACTCAAATATTTAAAATGTCTATAAATGTTATGTTTTTCAGTACTGGTGCTTGAATACAGGCCTAGGGAAGAATTGAGAAGTTAATGCATGATTCGCATAGGAAATGATAGGCAAGATCTTATTTAAGACTGCATGAAGTGTGACAATAATACTTTCATTCAGAAAATCGAGGCATTGGGAAAGATCCAAGAATCGGTAGTCACATGAAAGATAGGGTTCCAACACAGCTCGCCACATCTCCTGCTCTAAACAAACAGGCCTTTTAGCATATTAATTTCAGCTTATGAATGGATGAATATGGTGCTCCACTCCCACCCCAGTATTAGGTCTCAGGTCCTTGGAATGGCCTAGCTCCTTAGTGGCTCACAAGCTGGTGTGCTCATGTGGACCAATTTGGCAGTTGGTTCTGCCAGTCCCTGAGTTCAACTTCCAGCACTGCCAAAAGGTTCATCCTGATGTGAGATGCCAAACCTTGCAGATGTTTTCCTATCCTGTGCAAGTCCTGGGTCACAGCTAGTATCTAGAAAGCATAGGCAACTCTATACACATGGGAATAGGTTGTCATCTATGTGAGCACAGTTATATATGTCATCCTATACTCAATAAAATACACAATACATAGATGAATAAGACACAAAATAAAAAGATTAACTATACTGAAAACAAGGTGCATACCACACTTGTATGTAAATAGAGACCCTATGTTTAAAAGGGGTGGACTTGTCCAGTACTGGGGCTTCAAATCAGACCCAGTACCAGGTCTGACCTTTTAGTCTTCAAGGACGGTGAGCTTCACCTTCCCCCACAGTTCAACAGAGTTACCCAAACCTGAGTTCAAATCCCAGCTCTCACAGTAAAATGGCACAAATTCTGATCCAGGGTTCTTAGTTCATAGTTTTTTAATTTTTTTTTTTTACCTGACCAGGGCGTTGAACTCAAGTCGTGGCAACTCTGCCTCAACTCTGATCATCCTAGGCTGCAGCCTCTGGACCCACAGCCTGTCCTCCAATCCTCTGACCCTGGGGCTTGCTGCAAGAAAAAAAAACCCACGAGAGGAAAAAAAGCAGTGGAAGTTCCACTTGGTACTTTTATGTTTATTTTCCTTTGCATGGTGACCATTCTGGGTCAGAACATGGCTGCCTGCAGAGTGAAGTTGACCTGGCATGGCTGAAGGCCTGCTGGTTTTTGGTGGAGCCACAGGCTAAGCAGACAATGAAGGCCCCGAAGACGAAACCCAGTCAGCCCTGTTACGATGAAGTTATGGCTGGAGATCCTGGGACACTCGTTTCCGGACCTAGGAAAGGTCGTGGAATGCAGTCAATCTCATCCTTGAATGAGTATTTCCTGCTTGATGTGAGTAGGAAATGATAGGCAAGACTCATGGGGTATCGATTATTTTTAATGAAGAATTGATGATGCATGACCATAATCATCACGAAATGGAGGCATCGGGGAAGATCTAAGCATTGGTAGTCACAAGGTAAATTCCATCACAGGTTGCCATCTCTCCTACACTTTAAAACCATGTACTTATTTGCATACTAACTTGCACTTATAAATACATGTCTATTTTCCCCCTCCTCCCAATCTCCTCTTCCCAGGGCTGTATCTCAGGTCCTGGGAGTGGCCTACCTCCTTAGTGGCTCACAGGCTGGTGTGCTCACCTTTACCCATTCACCAATTGGGCCTGCTAGGACCTGAGTTTGTATCCCAGCACTGCCAAAAGATTATCCTGATGTGAGAAGCCCATCGATCCATCTGTTTTCCTGTCCTGAGAAAGACCTGGGTCTCAGGAAGGACAGAGATTACTACATAGGCAACCCTATACCCAAGGGAATGGGTTGCCATCCATGTCAGCACAGTTATATCTGTCATCATAATCAATAAACTACACATTGCATCCATGAATAAGACACAAAATAAAGAGAACGAGTACACTGAATGCAAGATGTCACCCATCCATGTATGATAATATAGATCCTGTATTTAAATGATGAATTCATGACTATATTGGTCCCCCCTTCCAGGGCTCAGTCTCAGGACCTGGGTACATCCTAGCTCCGTAGTGGCTCACAGGCTGGTGTGCTCAAATTGGCCCAATTGGTGAATTGAACTCAGCTAGGCCCTGAGTTCAAATCCTAGCACTTCCAAAAGATTCATCGTGATATGAGAAGCCCATCGATCCACCTATTTTCCTGTCCTGTGAAATCCTGGGTCTCAGCGAGGATGGAGAATGCTATATAGGCAACTCTATAGCCATGGGAATAGGTTGTCATCCATGTCAGCACAGATATACCTGTCACCATACTCAATAAAATACACAATACATCCATGAATAAGACTCAAAATAAAAAAAGATAAGTACATTGAATGCAAGATGCATACCACACTTGTATGTAAATAGAGATCCTATGTGTAAAAGAGGTGGGTTTGTTATTTTTGTCCAGTGCTTGGGCTTCAAATCAAGCCCTGGAACAGGCCTGACATTCTAGCCTTCAAGGATGGTGAGCTTCCCTTTCTCCCACAGTGCAATGGGGTTCCCCAGACCTGAGTTCAAATCCCAGCTCTAGCAGTATAACAATTTGAGATCTTATCTAGTGTGCTTCATTCATTATTTTTTAATTTAATTTTTTGCCAGACTTGGGGCTTGAACTCAAGTCATGGCAAATCTGCTTCAGGTCCGATCAACCTAGGCTGCAGCATCTGGACCCACAGCCCGTCCACAGACCCTCGGATCCTGGGGCTTGTTGGAAAAAAAAAAAGCCGCGAGGGGAAATAAAAGCAGTTGGAAGTTCCACCTGGCACTTTTTCATTTATTTTCTTTTGCATGCTGACCATGCTGGGTCCAAACACGTTGGCCTACAGAGTGAAGGTGACTTGGTGTGGCTGATGGCCTGTTGGCTATCAGAAGAGCCAGAGGCCGACCCAGAAACTGAGGCCCCGAGGTCGAATCCCAGTCAGCCCCCATACATTGAAGGAATGGCAGGAGATCCTGAGATTCTCGTTTCCGGACCTAGGAAGAGTCATGGAATTCGATGGATCTCATCTTTGAATGAGTAGTTCTTGCTTGATGCTAGTCGGAAATGATAGGCAAGACTCGTGGTATATCGATTATTATTAATGAAGAGTTGATGAAACATGACCATAATCATCACAGTCATGAAATGGAGGCATTGGGGAAGATCCAAGAATCGTTAGTCACAAGGTAGATTGGATTCCATCACTGGTCACCATGCTTCTCTATACAAATATGTACTTATTTACATACTACCATCAGATTATGAATGGATGACTATTGTGCTCCCCCTTCCCCCCCTCCCTCCCCCCCCCCCCGCGGGGCTCAATCTCAGGTCCTGGGAACAGCCTAGCTCCTTAGTGGCTCACAGGCTGGTGTGCTTACCTGGACCCATTCGCCTCTTGGTCCTGACAGTCCCCAAGGTCAGATCCCAGCACTGCCAAAAGATGAATCCTGATGTGAGAAGCTAATCGTTGCAACTGTTTTTCTGTCCTGTGAAAGTCCTGGGTCTCAACTAGGATGCAGTATGCTATACAGGCAACTCTATATTCATAGGAATCAGTTGTCATCCATGTCAGCACAGTTATAGCTGTCATCATATACAATAAAATACAAAATTCATCCATGACTGAGGCACACAATAAAAAGAATAACTACACTGAATGCATGATGCATTCCACATCTCTATGTAAAGAGAGATCCTATGTGTAAAATAGGTGAGTAAATGATTTTTGTAAATTCTGGGGCTTCAGTTCAGGCCCTGGGACTAGGCCTGACCTTGTAGTCTTCAAGGATGGTGAGGTTCACTTTCCCACACAGTGCAACAAAGTTACCCAGACCTGAGTTGGAATCTCAGAGGTGGCAGAAAAAATGGTGAGAATTCTGAGATACGGTATGTTAATATTATTATTATTGCCAAGCATGGGATTTGAACTCAGTTCATGACAACTCTGCCTTAGCTTCGATCACCTCAGGCTGGCGGGCTCCCATGGGCCCGTAGCCGATCCTGGGATCCTAGGCTCTGAAGCTTTGCAGGAACAAATGACAGAAAAATGACAGAAAAAATGTCACAGGATGGATTTTTTATATTTTCTTCTTTTGCATGGTGACCATCCTGGGTCTGAATTACACGACTGCAAAGGGTACTTCACCTTGCATTGGAGAAGGCTAACGGCTATCAGAGAAGCCATAGTCCCATGCGGCAACATAGGCCCTGAGCTTGAATCCTGGTCCTGACACCTACCAGTGGAGATGATCCCAAGATACTTGTTCCTATGCATGGGAATAACAATGAAATGTTAGCAAACTCATGATTGTATGAGAAGTTTCTGCGTGCATTGTTCTAGTCCAAAATTAGATGCAATGATCCTAGGATGATGATTCATCTTAATGAATGGTTTATTAAGCATGAAAAGAATACTATTCCTTCAATGGTGGCATAATAAATACCTAAGAGGTAGTAGGAATATAGTTGATGTCATTGAATCCTAGGTAGATGTCTCTGGCACTCTGTACAAATATATATTTATTGGTGTTCTACCACCTGTCTATCCATGTATGGCTATATTGTCTACCCCTGTGGCTCAATCTCAGGGTCTGGAAATTCCTTGGCAGCTTCATTGGCTAGAGGTTGCCGTGTTGACACACCCATTCAGGGTCTGAATTGGGTCTTCCAAGCCCTAAGGTCAGATCCCAGCACTGCCAACAATTGCATCATGGAGTAAGAATCTGAGTGTGATACCTGTTTTCCTTTTCTCTGAGAGTCCTGGGTGTCAGACATGATGGAGAACACATCTACAGAAGATGGTGGAGGAGAAGCTGGAATCTGAACAAACTCTTGAATAGAAAGCAGTTTTAGAGTTCCAGTAAACAGTCCTAAGCCAGAGAATCACACCAAGTGTGCCATTACAGGACAGAGAGTTAGTCAACAGAGGGGAAGCCAAGGAAACACACCTGAGCGCTTGCCAGCAGCTGCCGCTGCGGCGGCAGGGTCGCGGCGGTGACCACCGCCGAGGGGTCATACCTGAGACACAGAGAGTCCGGGACGAAGGAGCCAAACGCAGCGGACGAGCGGATTCTACTCAACACCAGCAAGAACCGACAAGAAGCTGACATATTCATCCTGCAGTTTGCAGACCAGAGATGACACAGGATCCAAGACTCGTCGTGAGTAGAAGTCTGACATCCTCACTCCTTCTCAGGGAGCAGAGGAGGGAAGGCCACCCCTCCCCCCCCAGCACCGGTGATCTCCATCTTGGATACTGACAAAGCTCGGAGGAGCTGCTAGCTCCAGCTCAGGCCTTGGAATAAAACGAGTCAATTAGCAGGTCACAAGAACTTAACGGCAAAGTGACCTCACAGACTCAGTTCCATCCAGGGAAAAGTCACCCAGCTCAGGCGCCAGCCATTGGAGTGGCTCTCCTCACTGGGAAACCAGAGCCAGAGGCTGCCCCTCCCTCTAGCAGCCACCACAATCAATTGAAAAACAGAAACCCTGAGAATGGCTCCAGGCTGGGCGCTGTGAGTTTTTTCACAAAATAGCCCCAGGGAAAAGCTACTGTTTGTTGAAAGGCCTAAACTCTACCCAGAACCTAGCCTCATCACTGCATCCCCCTCTTTTGTGATTCTCAAAACAGATCACCCTCCCAGTAAACTAACCTGGGAGGGGGATCTCAAAATCTTGGGTAAAGCAGAGCATTTTTCTGCCTGTTCCAACAAACTGACTTAAGAAACCAATCAAGCCACAGGACCTGAAGCTGACCAGAGACTCCAACAAGAGGCTGGTTACAGACAAAAGGGAGATACAGGATTCTTCCCACCCCTCCCCCCCAAAAAAAAAAAATCGAAGAACTTTTTTTTTTTTCTTCTTCTTCCTTTTTTTTTTGTTTTTTGTTTTTTGTTACCTTATATATATAAAAAAATTTTTTTCCTTTTCTAAAACTTTTATTAATCTTTAATTTTTGCCTCTTCTGAAAAAATAACTGTTTTGCAATAACTTTTTTTTCTCCTCTTATAATTTTTATTTTAGGAATACGTGAATGTGCGTTTTCCTTTCTTTTCTTGTCTTCTTTCTCTTTTTCTTTCTTTCTTAATTATCTTTTTGTCTTTTGTCTAGCTCTACTGAACTTCTGATCTTTTCTTCTCACTTTCCTACCCTTTCCACCTTTTCTTCTCTTTTGTTCTTCTTTATGTGACTTAACTCTTGTCCTGCACATCCTCAGATAAACTCGTAGTTAACTAGTAGACCCTATCCCCCATTGTGTACAGACTTAATCCACAAATTTATTACTCAATTCAAAACCTCTGAGACCTAAATAGCAGTACTACCTCTTTATACCTATATAATATTTTAAGCATATTTTAAAGTTTTTCACATCTCCTCTATGTCCCTCCCTTTCTCTCAATATATTCACATTCCTCTCTAAATAGATGGTCTTTTAATCTCTATAATAACATTAATTTTTACGTTTCTATTTTTTTTCTGGTCTCTTTACATTCCCCTTTCCCTTTCTTCTTTTTCTCTCTCTCTCTACTTGCATCCTACCCAACCTATTTCATGCATTGTGATTAGGACATAGTTAACTCTCCCTGTGCCTCCCCACACCAATCTATTCCTATTTTTTACCCACATCACTCCCTAACCCTAATAATTTCTGGTTTTCCAAATTCTTCTCTGCGGTTCGAAGTCCTTTAACATATAGTTGTTTGATGTCGAATAGATGTATCTGTTGAACTAGATTGTATCTGTAGACTATTGACTGTACAAATGCAAACTTTGGTTGATGGTTGCCTTAAGATAGTGTTCTAGCACAAAACTGGTGCTATCTTCATCTCAAATGGGCAGAGTAAGCCGGAAAAATGCAAGAAAAATGGCAGATCTGGATATCTCAATTCCCAATCTTGATAATCAGGGGTTAGAACAGATAATGAATAATCCAGAGGAGAGTTCCCAAATAGCTCTACAAACACTGCTGGCAAACATGATAAATGAGAAATTTGACAATGTACAAAAGACTCTGTATGAGCGTGATAGGGAGAGAGAGGAGGCATCTCAGAAGTTTATACAGGAATATCATAAGCGTGAGGAAGCTCCTCAAAAACTGATACAGGATTTGCGTGAACAACTTGAGAATACTCAAAGAGAAAGGGAGGAATGGCGTGAGCAGGCTGAGAACACTCAAAGAGAACTATAGGAATCCCATGAATGGGAGGAAGCTAATCAAAGAGTAATACAGGAATTGAGAGACCAGGTAGAGAACACACAAAGATCACTAAAGGCATTCATGGAATCCATTAACAAAGAGCTGAAGGAAGTCAGGGAGACCACAAAGGGAATGCTGAATGGAACCCAACAGAAGGAATGGGAGTCCAAAGAAACCATAACCAATCAACTAAGTGATTTGAGGACAAACACTGAACACCAAATTAAGGAAGTAAAGAAATACATACAAGACCTAAAACAGAGCTTCAACAAAGAACTTGAAGCCATCAAAGCTGACCAATTAGAAGGAAAAGAGATAAAAAACAATGTAGAGGGTCTTGACAGCAGGTTAGACCATGCAGAAGTTTGAATCTCAGGGATTGAAGAGAGCCTAGATATTATAGAGAAAGAACATACAACCATCTAAGACAAGTCCAAGAAGTATGATAGATCTATCCAACACTTGGAAGACACCATCAGAAGGCCTTATCTAAGGATAATGGGTGTGGAGGAGCACCTAGAAACAGAAGTTAATGGTCTAGGAAATTTGTTTAACAGGATCCTAGCAGAGAACTTCCTAAACATGCAAAAAGATAGGCCTGTTCAGATACAAGAAGCCTTTAGAAACCCAAATAGACCAGACCAGAATAGGACATCCCACCGTCACATTATAATCCACACAGGATCAACACAGAACAAGGAAAAGATCCTTAAAGCTGTCAAGGAGAAAAGGGTAATCACTTATAAAGGGAAACCAATTAGAATCACCTCAGATTTCTCAGCAGAGACAATCAAAGCAAGAAGAGCCTGGAATGATGTATGCCATGCCCTAAAAACAAACAACTATCAACCAAGAATACTGTACCCAGCTAAACTCTCCTTCATAACTGAAGGCCAAATAAAAACCTTCCATAGCAAAGAAAAATTGAAACAATACATCTCCACGAAACCAGCCCTACAAAAGATTCTTAAAGATGTCCTACACATAGAAAACCAACAAGACCGCAATAAAGGCCAAGAAACTGCACCCAAACTGAGAATCCAAGAACCATATGAAGAACCCTGTTTTCGCAGCCCCCAAGAAGGTAGATAACATGGCAGGAACTCCCAAATACCTCTCAGTCCTATCTCTTAACGTTAACGGACTGAACTCTCCAATTAAGCGACATAGACTGTCTAGTTGGATTAAAAAACAAGACCCTTCTATCTGCTGCCTTCAGGAGTCACCTATTGCCCGTAAAAACAAACACATTTTCAGTGTTAAAGGCTGGAACAAAATCTACCAAGCAAACGGCCCCCATAAACAGGCGGGAGTTGCAATCCTAATATCAGATAAAATAGACTTCAAATTAAAATTCGCGAGAAGAGATAAAGAAGGTCGCTACATACTAATTAAAGGATCTCTCCTTCAGGAGGACATTACAATTCTAAATATCTATTCGCCAAACAATGGAGCACTCAAATTTATCAAAGAAACACTACTTTCCCTCAAATCCCATATAGATCCAAAGATCCAAAGACACACCACTCTCCCCACTAGATAGATCAACTCTGCAAAAACTCAACAGAGAAACCGCAGATCTAAACAGGTGCATAGATCAACTAGACTTAACAGATATCTACCGAACATTTCACCCAGCAGCATCAGAATACACGTTTTTCTCAGGAGCACATGGAACGTTTTCTAAAATAGACCACATTTTAGGCCACAAAGCAAACTTGTCTATATTCAGAAACATTGAAGTTATACCTTGCATTCTCTCTGTCCACAAGGGAATAAAATTAGAACTCAACACCAAAAGCCACCAAAGAAAGTCCGGTATCACATGGATGCTGAAGAACACACTGCTGAATCATGAGTGGGTTATGGAAGAGATTAGAAAGGAAATTCAAATGTTCATGCTATTCAACAAAAATGAACACACAAATTACCAGCTCCTCTGGGACACAGCAAAGGCAGTGCTCAGAGGCAAGTTTATAGCTCAGAGCTCCTACATCAACAAATTGGAGAGATCTGAAACTAACAATTTAATGACACATCTAAACCTCCTTGAAAAAGAGCAGCAACATAAACCCCAATCCAGTACACGGAAAGAAATAATCAAAATTAAATCAGAATTAAATGAATTAGAATCCACAAAAACTATAAAAAGAATCAACAAAACAAAGAGTTGGTTCTTCGAAAAACTGAACAAAATTGACAGATCCTTAGCAAATCTTAGCAGAAAAAGAAGAGAACACACACAAATTAATAAACTCAGAGATGAGAATGGAAACATCACCACATAAACAACCAAGATTCAGAACATTATAAGGGAATACTTCTCAAAACTTTATGCTAATAAGTTTGAGAACTTGACAGAAATGGACCCCTTCCTAGCAAATATTGACATGCCAAAACTAAACCAAGATGAGTTAAACTATCTTAACAGGCCCATATCAAGCATTGAAATAGAAAGAGCAATAAGAGACCTCCCAGCTAAGAAAAGTCCAGGACCAGATGGTTTTACAGCGGAATTTTACAAAGCCTACAAAGCAGAGCTGACACCAATTGTCCTCCAACTCTTCAATGAAATTGAAAGAGAAAGCTCACTACCGAACACATTCTATGAAGCCATCATAACCCTCATCCCAAAACCAGGCAGGGACTCATCAAAGAAAGAAAACTATAGACCCATTTCTTTGATGAACATTCATGCAAAACTTCTCAACAAAATTTTGGCCAACCGACTTCAACAATTCATCCAAAAAATCATACACCACGATCAAACAGGATTCATTTCAGGGATGCAAAGCTGGTTCAATATACGCAAATCAATTAATATTATTCATCACATCAACAGGAGCAAGAATAAGAACTACATGGTTATCTCAATAGATGCAGAAAAAGCATTGGACAAGATCCAACACCCCTTTATGATGAAGGTTTTGGAAAAATTAGGAATCCATGGAACATTCCTCAATACAATAAAGGCTGTATATGACAAACCTACAGCCAGCATTATACTCAATGGTGAAAAACTAAAGCCATTTCCTCTTAACTCAGGAACAAGACAAGGATGCCCACTCTCTCCACTTCTCTTCAATCTAGTATTAGAATGCCTAGCTACAGCAATAAGACAAGATGCAGACATAAAGGGGATCCAAATAGGGAAAGAAGAAATAAAACTCTCCCTCTTTGTAGATGACATGATCTTGTATTTAAAAATCCCATAGACTCCACTCCCAAATTACTCAAGCTGATTCAAAACTTTGGCAAAGTAGCAGGTTATAAAATTAACCCCCCAAAATCAATGGCTTTTCTGTATGCCAACAATGAGAAAAGTGTGGCTGAAATTAGGAAAGCAACTCCATTTGTAATAGCCCCACAAAAAATAAAATACCTAGGAATTAACTTAACTAAAGAAGTGAAGGACCTCTATGATGAAAACTTTAAAATCTTGAAAAAGGAAATCAACACAGAACTTAAAAAATGGCAAAACCTCCCATGCTCCTGGATTGGAAAGATTAACATCGTGAAAATGGCAATACTTCCCAAGGCTATCTACAAATTCAACGCAATACCTATCAAAATTCCACCCTCATTCTTCAAGAAAATAGAAGAGGCAATCCAAAAATTCATATGGAACAATAAAAGACCCCGAATAGCAAAAACGCTCCTCAATGGAAAGAACACTGTTGGAGGAATATCAATACCAAATTTCAAACTCTACTATAAAGCCATAGTAATCAAAACAGCTTGGTATTTGCATAAGAACAGACCTCAGGACCAATGGAATACAATTGAAAACCCAGAAATGAACCTACAGACCTATAGCCATCTAATCTTCGATAAGGGAGCTAAAACAATAGAATGGAAGAAAGACAGCCTCTTCAGTAAATGGTGTTGGCAAAATTGTTTAACTACATGTAGAAAACTAAAGCTAGACCCTTCTATATCACCCTGCACCAGAATCAACTCCAAATGGATCAAAGACCTTGAACTCAAAGCCGAAACTCTGAAAACTTTACAGGATGGAATAGGAGAAACCCTAGGTCTCCTTGTCTGAGGCCGAAATTTTCTGAATAGAGACCCGGAAAGACAACAAATCAAAGAAAGGTTGGACAAATGGGATTGCATAAGGTTGCAGAGCTTCTGCAGGGCAAATGACATAGCTAGCAAGATCAATAGAAAGCCCACGGATTGGGAGAAGATCTTTACTAGCCATACAACAGACAAGGGTCTCATATCTAAAATATACTTGGAACTCAAAAAATTAAACCACCCAACAACAAATCCTCAAAGAAACAACTGCCCAATAAATAAGTGGGCGAAAGACTTAAAGAGAAGCTTCTCTGAAGAAGAAAGAAGGATGGCCAATAGACACACGAAGAAATGTTCAACATCCATAGCCATAAAAGAAATGCAAATCAAAACAACATTGAGATATCACCTCACTCCAGTTAGAACAGCAAAAATCAAGAACTCTAACAACAACAGATGCTGGAGGGGATGTGGACAGAAAGGAACCTTACTTCATTGTTGGTGGGAATGTAAACTTGTTCAACCACTTTGGAAAGCAGTATGGAGGTTCCTCAAAAGACTTCACATAGAGCTCCCCTATGACCCAGCAATCCCACTTTGGGGCATTTACCCTAATGTTTACAAAAAAGACCACACTAAAGCTACCAGCACAAGTATGTTTATTGCAGCACTATTTACCATAGCTAAGATATGGAATCAACCCAGATGCCCCTCAGTAGATGAATGGATCAAGAAAATGTGGTATATATACACAATGGAATTCTATGCCTCCATCAGAAAGAATGACATTTCCCCATTTGTTAGGAAATGGAAAGGCTTGGAAAAAATTATATTAAGTGAAGTAAGCCAGGCCCAAAGAAACATAGGTCCCCATGATTTCCCTTATTTGCAATATCTAGTATATATATGAGTCAAGCGGAAAAGGTCAGATAATGTGATGTTAGGAAAACGAACCCTTAAATATGTATTTTAATGTTTTTGTTTCCTTCATGCATGTGTTTCTAACGCATTTATAAGATTATTTCTTTGTTGCTTTGTATGTCCCTCCCCCACAGTGTAACCCCTGCTTTCACTATATTTGATGTCAGTATAACATGTGGAGGAGATGGGGACAAACAAGTCGTTTAAGGATTCAGGTGGACCTGTTGCAACAATGAGAAGTACAAAATGTCATGTCAAAACCAGCTTTACAATGTCGGTGTGGGGGGGGCGGGGGGGTATGATTGGGTGGGGGGGAGGGGGGAGGCTGGGAAGGGAGGTGAAGGGTAAACAAAGGAGGAGGCTGCAATGCTTGGTTAGAAATGTATGCATTATCCTGCCCATGTAATTGTAACCTCTCTGTACAGTATGTTCTCAAATAAAATAAAATAAAATTAAAAAAAAAGAACACATCTACAAATCTAGATACTATGTGATGGGTTGTCATCAATATCATAAATGGAATATGTATCATCACAGTCAATAAAAAATCTCATATCTAAAATATACTTGGAACTCAAAAAATTAAATCCCCCAACAACAAATCCTCAAAGAAACAACTGCCCAATAAATAAGTGGGCTAAAGACTTAAAGAGAAAATTCTCTGAAGAGGAAAGAAGCACAACCAATAGACACATGAAGAAATTCCCAACTTCCCTAACCACAAAAGAAATGCAAATCAAAACAAATTGAGATACCACATCATCCCAGTTAGAGTGGCTATAATCAAGAACTCTAATAACAACAGATGCTGGAGGGGATGTGGAGAGAAGGGAACCTTACTGCATTGTTGGTGGGAGTGTAAACTTGTTCAACCACTTTGGAAAGTAGTATGGAGGTTCCTCAAAAGACTCCACATAGAGCTCCCCTATGACCAAGCAATCCCACTTTTGGGAATTTACCCAAATGTTTACAAACAAGACCACACTAAAGCTACCAGCATGACTATGTTTATTGCAGCACCATTTACTATAGCTAAGATATAGAACCAACCCAGATGCCCCTCAGTAGATGAATGGATCAAGAAAATGTGGTATATACACAATAGAATTCTATGTCTCCATGAGAAAGAATGACATTGCCCCATTTATTAACAAATGGAAAGACTTGGGAAAAAATATTAAGTGAAATAAGCCAGGCCCAAAGAAACATAGATCCCATGGTTTCCTTTATTTGCAATATCTAGTATATGTCTGAGTCAAGCAGAAAAGATCAGATAAGGTGATGTTAGTTAAATGAACCCTAAGATATGTACTCAAATATTTTTTTTTCTTTCTTGGATTGTTTCTAACACATTTATAAGATTATTTCTTTGTTGGTTTGTATGTCCCTCCCCTACAGTATAACCCTTGCTTTCACTGTATTTGATGTAGGTATAATTTGTGGAGGGGAAGGGGAAAAACAAATCGTTTAATAGGGATACAGGTGGACTCATTGCAACAATGAGATGTATAAGTCGTTATGTCAAAAACTAACTTTAAACTTTAGTGCTGGGGGGCGGAGGGGGGGTGAGTGGAGCAGGGAGGATTGTGGGGAGGGCTGATAGGAGGATGGGAAGGCATTGGATGGGGAAACAAAGGAGGAGGCTACAATGCTTGATAAGAAATATACTTATTATCTTGCCCATGTAATTGTAACCCATCTGTACAGTATTTTCACAATAAAAAAAATGGAAAATAAATGAATGAAACAGAAATACAATAAATAACCACAACAAACAGGATATGGACTGACCATCTCTATGTAAGTACAAATCCTATCTTTACAATATATATAAATAGAATGTTTCCGGCGTGGGTACTTGAATTCAGGCCTAGGGACCAGGTCTTACTTTCTTATCTTCAAGCATGGTGAGCTTCCTCTTCGTCCACAGTGCTTCAGAGTTACCCAGGCCTTATGTTCAAATTCAAAGGTAGGAGAAACGGCATGAATTGCAAGCCAGGGAGCTATTTTTTTTTCTGCTTTTTTGCCAAACACGGTCTTGAACTCAGGTCATGGCAACCGTGCCTCAGCTTTCATCACCATAGGCTGGGGTGCAGCCGCTGGTAACACAGCCTATCCTGGGATCCTAGAACTTCAGGCTTTGCGCATGGCAGGGTGTGCATAGAAAAAAGTGGCAGGATGGCGTTTTTACATTTTCTTCTTTTGCACCATGGCCATCTGGTTCTGAGTGATCCGGCTCCAAAGGCTACTTCACCTTACATTGCTGAAGGCATGCAGGCTACTGGGGAAGCCATAATCCCGAACAATGATTAGCCAGGCACTAGTGGCTCTCACCAGTTCTCCTTGATACTTACAAGGCTGTGATAGAAGGATTATGGTCAAAGTCACCCTAGGAAGGAAAGTCCTTGAGACCCCTGTCTAACCTCAATGCGAACAAAGCCAGAAGTAGAGCTGTGTGGCTCCAGTGGTAGAGGGCTAATCTTGAGCAAGAACAGCTCATGGACTGTGCCCAGATCCTGAGTTCAAGTTCCAGGACTGGCAACAAACACACATACACACAATCTGTGCAGCCATCTGGCTAAAGCAGGTCTCCCTCTTGTCCCCAACTGGCAAAGGGGCTGCTGTCATCTTGACTCCATCCATTCTGTCTGCATCCCAGTATTCTGAGCACACCCCCATTCTTTCATGGTTCTTTTTGACCAATGGGATACAAGAATAGTGGCCACGCACATATTCCATGCTTCCCAGTTACACCTGGATTCCCTCTGTTGGTTGACACCACAACCAGCGGTTGAGGAAGGTAGAGGTGGCTGAGTGGTGAGCAAGAGACTCCAGGTGACTTTGAGGTAGAGTAGGAAATGATGTCCTAGTCGGTGAGTGGGAGAATAGAGGATTTCCTAGAGCCTGAGAATGTGGCCAGCCCAACTTTCCCGTCCCAGCGCTCAGATGTCTGAAACAATAAGACTCAATGAGAGAACTGTGGGCAAGAAACTGCCCCAAGAACACCAGCAGTATCCTCCCGACAGACCTGAAACATTCAAGAAAACAAAGAACACGAAAAAGAGAGGGACCCCCAAGACAAACACCACTGGGGAGGTGGATTGAATGAAGAGTCCGGCCAAAGGTGATGCCGACCGTGGGCCTACCTTGCCTTTGGACACAGTGACAGCCACCAGGGTCCAGATGTCAAGGGTCCCAATCCCACCAAGGATCCACAGAGCTGCTCTCTGCATGTGGTGCCCACCCTGGACCACAGAAAAGTAGAAACCAGGCACTCTGTGCCAAAATCCAATCACTGAAGCTGGGAAAGACAGACCTGCAGGATCAATGGGAGTAAGAGAGGGAGAAGATAGCCTAGATAAATGCAGCACCAAAAATGGAGGTAGAGATCCACAAGGCACCCATACAGCGGTTGGTTTCAGCAGAAAGCGATTTACAATGTGCACTGGCCCAAGTGCAGCAGGCCACTGATGACAGAGAAAGGGAGCACGAAGCTCTCACCAGCTGCCTGCAAGCTACAGAGTGGTGCGTGGCAGAGCTGGAGATAGCAGCTTCTGCGGTCACTGCTGCAAAGAAGGAGACCAAAATGTTCTTCGAACAGTTGAATGATGTGACCCTTCAGTTGGAGGAAAATACCAGAAGCTTAAATGACCTGGATCAAGTGAACACAGAGTTGCAGGAGAAGCTGGAAGTGCTGTGGATACAGAGGAGCAACATGAAGAAGAGAATATGCAAGTTCCAACAAGCCCTGGAGGGGCGTGAGGTACTGAAGAGACTACTGGACAACCTGAGCTGGCTGGTGACAACAACGAATCTGGAGAGAGACACCTTAAAGGAGGACGTGAGCATTGAGAGGTCCGTATGGAAAGAGGAGGCATGGCAGCTGACCCAATGGCTGAACCAACTGACAGAGGAGAAGGAATGAGGGGCAAGGCATGTGTTGGACCTAGGGAATGAGCTGTGGGAACTAAGAAGGAAGCTGGTAAAGCCACGGCCCCCCTCAGGACCATCTCAGGCCAAGCGGCAGCTGCAAGCCCAGGCCGACAGCAAGAAGATGGAATTGAAAAACCTGGAGGAACAACTTCACATCCAGGTCCAGGAAAGCCAGTCTCCATCTTGAGAACGTGGAGCAGCAGGAGCAACTGCAGAGACTGGAGGAGAAAGCCTAGGATCAGCAGGAGATCCCTGAGACCCTACGATGAGCATGTGTGTGGGATGGACAACCGAAGGAAAAGCTGGCCATGCTGTGGGACGCTCTCCACAGGGTGAGCAGTGAGAAGGAGGAGCTTGCCAGCATCCTGGACTCAGAGCAGCAGATGAAGAAACATCTGCGGGAACAGTAGGACTGTTCAGAGAAGAAGATAGAGAAATGGATAGTGGTGGCTGAGAGAGAGAGAGCCAAGTGACTCAGGAGCAGCATGAGCAGTCCCTGGGCCAGTGCAGGAGTTCAGAGTCTCCTGTGAATGGAACACTGTCTCCAATAAGCAACTGTGCTCTAAGAAGGAGGCCTTACAGCAGCAGTTAGTGAGGCAGACCCAGCTGCTGGAGCAGCTGAAGCAAGTGCAGGGCTTAACAAACTGGAGGGACCAGGTGATGTCCCCAAAGTGGCAGGACACTGTCAAGTGCCTGGATGCCACCAGATCACATGAGGAGTGCCTGCAGGTCCAGCTGAGCTTCCTGGCTTTCCCTGGGGAAGGGGAAGGCATGAGCCCTGGAGAAGTAAAAGATAAGGAGGCAAATCTCCCCTCCCCCATGTGACCATTACAGAGGATGGAGATGTCCCCCAGACCAAGAGTGACATGGCTCTGGGAGTGCTCTTGGAGGATGAGATGCACAGGGGGAAACTCCTGCCACAAGAATGGCGGGCCAGCTGCAGGCACCCCCTGGCCAACCCAGCAGCTCAGTGCCAGACTGAGCTGGAGCCACAAGCCCTCAAACCCATGAGCTGCCACCACAGCATGCGTGGGGATGGGAAGCGGAACAAGGGCATCTGAGAAGAAAATCTGCTTCGTCCATGATCTGCCTGGTGAGGCGTACTTCCAGAGTCCAGCAGGTGAGCTCCACCATTGATGCAGGTAGCTCTCGGCACATATCCATACTATCAAGGAGTCCCTCATGGTGTGTAAAGAGCAGATGTTGGTCCTGAATGAGCTGTGTTGGGAGAAAGCCCAGTGCATGCACTGGCTGTCCCAGGAGAAGATGGAGAAGAGGAGAGTGTTGCGGAGCTGCTGTCACTCCTCACCAGGGAAGGCACAGACAGCAGTGTCCAGATGCCAGCACAAGCTCAGCCTCCCACCCTCCTCCCCAACACTGCTTCAGAAGTAACTTGAAGACAGCATGGAAACTGCCAGAGGAGAGGTCAGGGTTCGTGACCCCATAGTGGACTCCCTCAAGGAGTATGTCCTGCCTCAGATGCCCCACATCCAGATCTGCCCACAGCTCCCAGGCTCAGGGGAGGAGTACTCTCTCACTTTCTCCTGTAGATTGATGCGGATGATGACTCGCTAAGTCACATACTGACTCTCAAAAGCCTTGGCAGCCACCAGAAGTAGGTGACCAAGTGGCTTTCTCTCAGGCCTCCATCTGCCGGGCAATGGGAAGGTTAAACTGGTGGTAGGGTAGGGTAGAGGCTCAAGGGAGTTGGCCCAAACTCAAGGGACATCTAATGGCCCATTGGTGGCCAGGAATGAGTCCTATGTTTTGCTTATCACAAAGAATAAATTGTTTTCAAAGCAATAAAAAAAAAGTTTACAAAGAAAGATTTGTTCTTCCAACCCTGGGGCTTGAACTCAGGGCCTGGCCACTGTCCCTGAGCTCTTTTTGATCAAGGCTGGCCCCACCTCCCCTTCCAGCCTTTTCTGTGTGGAATAGAACCAAGAGCTTCAGGCATGCTAGGCGAACACTACCAGTGAGCCACATTCTCAGGTAGGATGATTTTTCCCCCTCCCAAACCCATATGGCCATTCCTCAGATAAATAGGAAGTAGGGGCTAGGATGAATATGAAACACAAGTCTGGTTCCCCCCAAAATATTCCCCCGCCCCCTCTTCCCACACCCTGAGTTGAAGTTTCTCTTCTACCATTGAGGGATGAGAGGGAGAGGGGAATCCCAAGAGAACACCAAAAACCGTGGCCCCCTGAGTCCCACATCCTTCCCCACACAAGTGGTCCTCCAGATTGTGATTTTACCTGACTCAATGTGAAGTCTACACTGTCTCCCCACCACTGCAAGGCTCAGGATGAAATAAAAGTCAGCCCAAAGTGGAAGCTCCTAGTCCCAGGCCTACTTCCACCTCTGACTGCCCCTAGTTAGGCCAGACCCACCATTCACCACTATGTTGGTGGTGATGACCTCATGGATGGATTCCGGGAAGAAGATCTATGGCAAAGAGCAGAAGCAGCAGGGTGAGCAGGGCAGAAAGAAGTGTGGTGATTGCTCTGGGATCTTCCTTGGAGCCCTCCCTTCCAGCCAGACCCATGCTGACCCAAAGAACGGACAAGGCCAGGGGGTGAGACGAGATGGAGGAGCACAGTACAAAAAGAGGTACTGCTTGGTCTTGGAGGACTTGATTAATTCCAATTAAAATTAATTCCAATTATATTTGGCCCATGCCAATCCCAAAGACAGCATGCAATGCCTCTCCCTGTTGTTGTTGGCAGTGAGCATTGTCCCTGATCTCTTTTTCTCTACCACTTGAGCCACAGTGCCACTTTTGTTTTCTGATGGTTCAACGACATGTCTCATACACTGTCCTGCCCAGACTGGCTTGGCACCATGATCCTCCAGATCTCAGCTTCCTGAGTAGCTAGGATGACAGGCATGAGCCACCAGTGCCCAGTGTGTGATGCCTTTTGAAGGAATCTTGGCGAGTCTGTAAAGGAGCCCAAAGCGCCTGGATAGACCATGACCCAGTCAAGGAGCTTGGATGGGGGAAGGTTGACCTTCTAGCTATTCTGTTCCCCCAAAATTGAAGGTGCCAGGTGATGTTGATGCACCAAACACCTAGGCCAGCAGCCACCAGGCTTAGTGGGGGAAAAAGTAGAGAATACCCAAAGACTGCAGTGTAGAAATCTCTGATTTTGCATGCATGTAGTGTGTGTGTGTGTGTGTGTGTGTGTGTGTGTGTGTGTGTGTGAACTCAGGGCCTAGGCTCTATCCCTGAGTTTTCTTGCTCAAAACTAGTGCTGTGCCACTTGAGCCACAGCCCCACTTGATTTTCAATGGTTAATTGTAGGTAAGAGTCTCAATGACTTTCCTGTCCAGCGTGGCTCTGAATCATGATGGGTGCCCAATGGAAGCAAGAGTAAACACAACTCGCAAGTACAATCCCTATGATGGGCCACTCCTGACCCCTGGTGGCCACACGGGGAACATGCGATCCCATGCCATTTTCCTCTAGAGTTCAATTTGGGCAAGTTACTAGGGCCAAGCTGACTTTTGCTCACCCTGATTGCTGATGCCAGAGCTGGTCTGTTCCACCCTAGGCCAAGAGAACTCCAGGAGGCCCATCTTTCCAGGGACAGAGGGAAGGGATAGGTCAGTTCCACGCTGAGCTAAGAGCCTTTGCCCACAGATACCCCAACTTGGCCTTACTTATCACCATAAGACCTGTCAAAGAACAACCCCAAAAAACAAAATTGGAGCTGTGCCTCCAAGTGGTAGAGCTCTAGCATTGAACCAAAGAGTTCAGGGACAGGGCCCCCAAGCTTTGAGTTCAAGACCCCCAGCTGACTTCCCCCATAAAACACAGCTTGTCTAAATGTGAACTAGTAGGATTTGTGCAGTGTTTCTGAAGAATGGTGATACTGAAGAAAGCACCCTAATTCTAGTGACAGCTGAACTTGTGACATACAGCTATGTGCTGAGTCCTTCACAGGGCGCTATTTACTGGGTTCTTCCCTCATGGGAGTTATGTGCTGAGTCCTCAAAAAGGTGCTGTTTGCTGAGTCATCCCAAAGGGTGCTATGTGCTGAGTCCCTGAGAAGAGTGGGCCATCCTGGGTTTTTTAAAGGGGGCTTTGTGCTGAGTCCGTTATACAACGTATTGTATGCTGAGTCCTTCAAAAGGTTTGGTGTGCTAATGCATCCTAAAGAGTCCTGCCTATGTGTGAGCCCTTGAGAAGAGAGGGATGAGGTATATTTTGAGTGCTGTGTGCCAAGTCCTTTACATAGCCTGCTCTGTACTGTCCTTCAAATGGTGTTGTGTGCTGAGAGCTTCCACAGTGTGGTATGTGCTGAGTCCTTCAAAATTGTTCTATGTGCTGAATTTATTGAAGGAAGCTGTGCACTGGGTGTTTTACACAGTGTGCTTCAACACAGAGTGTGATGAGTCCCTAGAAAAGAGTGCTATGTGCTGTGTGTTTCAAAGTCCTTTACTGAGTCCTTTACACTGTGGGCTATAGACTCCCTCCTTCAAACGGTGCTGTGTGCTGAGTACTCTACCCAGCATACTACATGCTGAATCCTTCAAAAGGAGCTGTGTGCTGACTCATTTACACAGGGTGCTTTGTGCTGATTTTGGAAGTGTGCTGTGTGCTGAGTCATTCCAAAGGGTGCTATGTTCTGAGTCCTTGAGAGGTGGTTATCCCCAACACACACACACACAAACACACACAAATACACATACATGTGTCACAATGCACCTGCTTGGTGTGTGGAGTGGAGGGGGATGGAGGGGTGAGGCTGAGGTGAGATTGGATCCACTGAGCCGGTACTAGGGTTGGGGGTTAGTGCTGAGCTGAGGTAAGGCTGTAATTGCCATCTTCTAGAAGCCTCAGGGCCCAGTCAGGGCTGCAATTGTGGCCAGGGGTGGGAGGCGGGGCCCAGGGGAAGTGGGGGTGGGGCCCAGGAGCGCACTTTGGTGGCAGCAATGGCCTGGGGCCCAAGGGGGCAGGGGTGTGTGCACAGAAGGGGCGGGGTGACCCAGGAGAGGAGTGTGAGGCCAAGAGAGAGCTGGGAGAAGAGCGAGCATGAGCACAAGCACCAGTGGAAATGGCTTCAGTGGCTGGAGGCTGCTCCTACCATAGTGTTTGTCCTGGTCAGGAGCGCAAAGCATGCGGAGCCTGCATGGCAGGCACATTGCCACATGCAGCCCCTTGGAGGCACCCAGGCATGGTGGCCCTGAGTCTGAGGTCCCGGTGCAGGGAGCACGGTAGAGGCAGTGGCTGCTGATTCAGCAGCGGCCTCAGATTAGGAGGCCACTGAGGCTGCGGTGGTGCCTGTGGAGGAGCAGAAGCTGTGTGCAGCCCCACCAAGTGCCCACGCTGCTTTTCAAACATGGCGCTGCTGGCTCAGACCTGAGGAGCCTTTAGTGGTCACCTGGCAGAGCTGGTGCGCCCTTGACCTGCTTGTGGCCCTGATTTGGTTCCGGCCCTCGGTCCTCAGACTCCCGACCCACACGCCGAATCGCAGCCTACAGCTTCTCCCAGCAGCTCACGTGTGTGGCCGACCTGCGCTCCCACACTCCACGATCACCCCCCTGTATACCCTGCCCCCCACTGTACCCTTCCTTCCCACCCTTGGGGACCCGGACCCTTCC
The DNA here is from genome assembly GCF_019054845.1 of Dipodomys spectabilis. NCBI lineage: Eukaryota > Metazoa > Chordata > Mammalia > Rodentia > Heteromyidae > Dipodomys > Dipodomys spectabilis. The sequence continues at coordinate 793,341 of NW_024870780.1, forward strand.
CTCTCCCCTCCAAGTCCTGTCCTGCCTGCACCTCCCCCATGCCCCAGAGTCTGTCCTGGCTCTGCCACAAATCCACCCCAAGGGTGGTGTTTGGAGGTGGGTGTCCACCCGGGGATCCCACCCTCATCCTTAGTGGCCAGTGTCCCAGGAAAAGGGGAGCTGCAGGGATGGGAAGGAGGGGTCACCACAGAGCCCCTGGCCTGGAGCAGTGGGAGCCACACAGCCTTGCATCTGCATCCTTTCTCTCCCTTGTGGGAACCTGGTGGCTTTAGTCAGAGGTGGGGAGCAGTACCCCACACCTGCCTTCTTAGGTCTTTTCCTTTTTGATGGGGAGGGAGGTGTAGGATACAGAAGATAGGCCCCCCTTGCTGTGTGAGTCCTTGTCTTCTGTGCTCAGTCACACTTTCACCTGAGGACATTCCCAGAAGAGCCCAGTAGAGAGGTGAGGGCACTGGGGTAAGATAGAATGCGGGTATTTGGGAGAAAAACACACCCCGTCTGACAGACATACAATCGGCCTGTACCCCCAACCCCAGCTGTCAACAGTTCTGACTGTGTGATCACATTTCCCAGTTCTGCCAGCTTCTGCTAGTACTCCCAGTCCATCTGGTCTCCTTGTCCTCCCCAAGAATCTGTCAAGTCGCCCAGAAGTATGTAGGCTGGAAGTAGGGATTCCATCCATGTATACAGCCTTTAGGACCTCATCAAAGTCCCCAACAACTCCCCCACCCCAGGTCAGAACCTCTCTGGAGGCACCATAACCCCCTGCTTTGTTTTCTGTCTAGGCTCTGAGGAGCCACGTGTCTCGGGACTCCTTCACCCAGAGTCCTAGCCTAGGGTTTTGGTGAATGGGGAGTCAAGGCTGGTTGTTCCCAAGGGGAAGGGTCTGGCCCTGGAGAACCAGGGAGGGAGGGTGGTTTTGCATTATTAGAGCATTGTTCCCCTTGGGTGGTTGCCCCTGGTTCTGACAAGGGAACTCCAGTGTTTGAGTTGGTACATTGCCTAGATGAGAAATCAACAAATTCAGGAGAGGCACTGCTCTGAGTCTGTGTGTTTAGGTGTGTATGAGAGACAGAGAGAGAGAGAGAGAGAGAGAGAGAGAGAGAGAGAGAGAGAGAGAGAGAGAGAGAGAGAGAGAGAGAGAAATCATCTTTCTCATTGTACAGTTAGCATGTCTAAAAAGAGCAAAAGCATTTTTTTGGGGGGGTCCGGTTGTAGGGCCTGAACTCTGGGCCTGTGCGCTGTCCCTCAGCTCCTCAGCTCAAGGCTAGCACTCTAGCACTTGAGCCACAGCGCCACTTCTGACTTTTTTGTTTTTGTTTACGTGGTGCTGAGGAATCAAACCCAGGGCCTCGTGCATGCAAGGAAAGTGCTTTACCACTGAGCCACCTTCCTAGCATGAGCAAACCATTTTATTTGTGTGCACGTGTGTATTTGTTGTTCTTTTTTCGTTAATGTCCAGTATGAGCCCAGCCACAATTTTTGTTTTCTCTTTCACAGTGTCATGGCTCCTTTAGAGAAGGTTTCATTACATCTTCCTTCCCATCATTTTCTCCCCCTTTCCTGCAGCCCGCAGTAACTGCTGGGCCTGCGTAGGTCTCACCTAGGAGGCCTGTGTGCACCGCAGACCAGCGTGGATACCTGCCCTTCTGTCTTTAGCCAGAAGGCTCATGAGGCTACTGTGACCACAGCCGCAATCTTCCAGCCAGACATTCTGTTCTCATGTATATAGTTGGAGCTAATTCAAAGTTGGGAATGTGTCTGCCAAACATAATTAGGGAAGGAGATAGGGCGTGTAGGGCAGGGGCTGTGAAGCTAGGAGGGTCTGGGAAGTGATGAACGGTGTGACATGGCAGATGGTTCACCATGACCGAGGATGAGAGGGGAATCTTACCCAGGGCATTGACGGTGTCCATGGGCATCTGAGCAGGGGGCTCCCTGCCCCCAATGTTGCCATGGATTTCCTCCCAGGGCAGTGCACTGGTGGGCAGTCCTCCCTGGAGTCCTGCAGACTCCAATCTGTGTCCCTCTTGGGCTGTTTCCAGCTGGACAATGGTAGGCAAATGTGTTCCCCCTGCTAGAGCCTGCTTGGGATCAGGATATGGCAGTTACCTGAGGCTCTCTGAATGCCATTTTCTGTAACCTGCTGTAGGCTGTCTGGAAGGAAAAGGGAACTACTGATTTTGGAACCCATTAAGTTTGAGTGGGACAAGTGAAATGCCAGCTTTTACAAGGTTTTTTCTTGAAGCTGGCAATTTCTACTAACGTCTGGGATTCTGGGTCAAATTAGATGGACCATTTCAGCCACCAAACAATGACGTTCAAAGCGGCACAGGCAGAGTTCCCTAGCCAGATGGTTTCCTACTATGAACGTCGTGCCTTGACTGCCTTTCTCTGGCAGCTGCTGATTCTCCTCCGGCTCTCTCTAGGGTGACCACCACAGTTGAGAATGTCTTGGGGAGCAGAGATTGTGACCTCGCCATCCGCAGCCTGCCAGCTGTGAGCAGAAACAATTCCCAGCACCTGCACTGGAATCTGGGAGATTCAGAGACCCGGGATGCCTCAAGGATCCTTTCTCTGCAACATGAAACTTGGGGGCCAGATATAGTGGACCATCCTGTCTGTCCCAGGGAGTGGAGAGAAGGCCCCATGAGCCTGGCGTTCACCTCACAGCAACCTTGTTCACACCTGAGTGGGGAATGGAGTGCCACAGAGCTGGTTAGTGGCTGGACAGCAGTTTTTGAGAAGATAGGCTTCCCAGAGGCCCTGGAATTCGGTGAGTACACCATGGCTCACATCCTTGCAACCAAAACAGTTAAGTGCGGTGGGTCCAGGAGGGTGGGAAGAGGGAGGAGGGAGAACTGTGGGAGAACTACATCAGGCTTTGCCCCCACCCAGGATGCTTACCTGAATTAGATGGGACTTTTCTGTAGTATTGTCATAGACAGATGCTCATTTATTTATCCAATAAACCATTACAGTGTGTGTCAAGCCCAGGGGGAAAGGGGAGGGTCATACAGGATGAAAGGTTCCAGTGCTGGTTCCACAGCACATGAAGAAATCTTGGTTTGAGCTGGATACCATTGCTTCACTCCTGTCATCCTAGCTACTTAGGAGGCTGAGATGGGAGGATTGAGGCTTAAGGCCCATGAAGGAAAGCCTATAAGACTCTTATCTACAACTAACTACCAAAAAAAAGTGGATGAGTGGCTCAAGCCATAGACTGTTGGCCTTGAGTAAAAAGGCTCAGAGACAGCACCCAGTCTCTGATTTTAAGGCCTAGGAGTGACACAAGGAGAGGAAAGAGAAAGAGAGGAGGGAAGGATGGAGGGAGAAAAGGAGGAAAGGAAGGAAGAAGGGATCATGCAGGCCTTGGTTTGGAGTTCCTGGATCAAGGGAGCCAACCATTCACAATCTCTGTGGGGACAGTTTCAGAGCCTAAAGACAATACGTAGGAGCAAGCCACTGTCCCCTCAGCAACTTCATGACATCCAGGATCTGAGTGGTCGCCAACTGCAGAGGGAAACAGCCTCGGGTAGACCCTAGGGCTCAGGGTGGGTCATGGAGTTTCAATGTCCCCTGGCTCACCGAGTTTATTTTCTGGTCAGATAAGAAGAAAGTGTCCAAAGGCTAGGGAGGATAGGGAGAGGGAGTGTCCAGAGGGGGTGGCAAGGGATAAGCAGGAAGATGAAGAGGGAGGATGATCCCAGATCAGGTGTGTCAGGCCATTGAAGCCATGACCTCACCTGACAACCTAGACCATCAGTGATAGAGCCTTTGACCCAGACACATGGCCATTAAAAGTCCTGGCACTTTGGGTTCACCATTGACGACCTCGCTGTCGTCCACTGCAGGATGCCTGTGCAGTACATCCTTGGGTACTGGAACTTTTGCTGGCTCAATCTGAAGATTACACCCCCAGTGTTCATTCCTCGAGTAGAGACAGAGGTAAGACAGCCTGGGAATGATGGCAGGAGTCAGACCCGTGTTGCTCCCAGACTTCCTCTAGGGGACTCTAGGACCCCGTGACTGCCATTCTCAGAGGTAAAGGTGGGTCTCCTTGCTGGCTCAGCCTTTAGCCTAGATGGCAGATGTGGGATTTAGAGAGGGCAGAATGAAGGTCGAGGCTGGTGAGAAAACCAGAGGCACTGGGCTCTGAGCAGGGTTGTTTCTTTGAGGATACACAAACACAGGAATATTACTGAGATGGATCAGCCCTTTTCTCCTTCCCAAGAGAGAGGCACCGAGAGCCCTCCAGTCTGCATCCCTTGGCTGAGAAATTCACTCATTCTCATATCCTTTGGTTGTATAACTAGATCTCACCTGACTGCCCAGTGTCAAGGCAGGACAGTGAGAGATCTTGAGTCCTTGATGAGATCACGGGATTCTCAGTATGAGATTGTACTTGAATGTCCTGACTTGGTGCATGGTCAGTCCCATCTAAGACTGCCATGACCTAGGACATAGAATCTAGAGACTCAGAGCAGGATGGGGTCTATTCTGTTATTCTTGAGTATTATGTGTGAGCTTTGAGCTCCCGTGTGCTCACCTGCTTCCCTTTTTTGGGTGGGTCTATGCTAGAAAAAGCTTAAAACTAGGGCCTGGGTCCGATCCCTTTTTTCATGCTCAAAGCTAGCACTCTGCCATTTGAGCCATAGCTCAACTTGCAATGTTTTTGGGTGTTTAATTGGAGATAAGAGTTCTCAATGACTTTGTTGCCAAGAGTGGCATTCAATTGCAGTCGTTAGATCTCAGTTTCCTGAGGGGATAGTATGACAGGCATGGAAAAGCACCTTTGGCCAGGTGCCAATGGCTCATGGCTGTCATCCTAAGTACTCAGGAGCTGAATCTTAGGATCAGGTTTCAAAACCAGCTTGGGCAGGAAAGACCCTCAGACTCTTCTCTCCAATAAAGCACCAGGAAACTGGAAGTCGTGCTGTGGCTCAAGTAGTACAGTGCTGGACTTGAGCTGAAGAGCTCAGGGATAGCACCCAGGCCCAGAGTTCAAGCCCCACAACCAACAAAAAGAAAGAAAGTAAAACATCTTTGCCTGCAAAGGACGGTGGAGGTGTGTTTGTGTGTATGTGTGTGTGTGGGGGGGGGGGGGGTGTGTGGTAGACATTTAGCGCCTGCTCTGTCATCATTTTAGATGGATTGTCCCAAACTCTTAGTTCACAGCAGCGGATTCTTCACTACAGGTGAAGCTCTGGGTTGGATGTCGACAATCGAACCTCAGTCTCCTCATGGGACAGTTGTGAGGAAATAAGGGACTAATACAGAGGGATCTTTGGAGCAGTGCCAGGCACAGAGGGAGCAGGTGTCAGATACAGTTCTCAATAATTCTGTGATTATATGACAGGAAGTTACCAGAAAGGGCTCAGATGGGGTCTGTTATTAATAGTGCAACAGGTGTGGGAATATGAAACAAAACATGTCTGTCTTTCATCATTACCCTATTCCCATGAGGAAGGGGATCCTTCACTGTATACAGTCTTGCAGCTGGGGAAAATGAGTCATGGTGAAGCCACGTGAACTACTCATGACCCCCAGCTGACAGGAAGCTCGGCCTGATTTCTCTGACATGCTTCCTAGGACAGTGGGTGTTATTCAGTCCACTTCTTGTGGTGGGAAGTCCACTTCTTGTCATTTGTGGGGTTTGAATTCTGGATCTGGATACTGTCCCTGAGCTCCTCAGATCAAGGCTAGCACTCTACCACATGAGCCACCACATCACTTCCGGTTTTCTGTTGGTTCTTTGAGGATAAGAGTCTCACATATCTTCCTGCCAGGGCCAGCTATGAGCCATGATCTTCACATCTCAGCCTCCTGTGTAGTTAGGATTATAGGCCTGAGCCACCGGCACCTGGCTTAAGTGTAATTCTGGTCTTCTCTCTCTCTCTCTCTCCCTCTCCCTCTCCCTATCTCTTCCCCCCTCGCTCTCCCTCTCCTTCTCTTTCTCTCTCACTCTCTCTTTCTCTCTCTCAGGAACTGGTTGAATAGGTGCTGGAGGAGGTAGCCCAGTATCCCCATGTGGCTGGAACTCAAGGTGGCCCTCTCATTCTGAAGGTGGGCTGTGGGTCAGGAGTTGTTTTGCTCAGCCTGTTGAAGCAGCTTCATGAGGTAAGCCCCTCTGTGCCCTGGCTAGACTGTGACGGTTATTCATTGTCCATCCCATGTGTCCTTCCCCACATCCCTCTGCTACACCATTGAAGGAAAGTGGATGAGAAGGTGTCGCCTTTTCCCCCTGCCCAGCACAATCCTGGGCCTCTGATCTATACCCCCACCTATCTGACAAGACCCTGGCTATAAGACAATAAAAACACTCTGTGTGTACTACCCTTTGCTGGGGAGTGTCATTTTGGTTAGGGGGGTGGGGTTCAGAGGAAAGACTCCAGACCTGACACCTTCCAGGGGACATTTGTTCTTGTGACAGAGCCAAGTCATTGCTGTGGATAAGAACGAAGCCTCCATCAGACTGACCCAGAACAATGCTCAAAGATAGGTAGGCTGTTGAAGTATCAAACCCACTCATGTCTGCTTCCTACTCCCAACAAGTAGGTGTAGTGTGGGTGGCCCGGCGCTGGGCCTAAGGGATTATGAATGGATGGTGGCAGTCAGGAGCTCATGGCTCCCACCCATCACCCTGGCTCTTTGGGAGGCTGAGGTTTGATGATTGTGACTCAGAGCAGCCCGGGCAGAAAAGTCCAGGAGATTCTTATCTCCCATAAACCACCTCCCTCCCCAAACCCACACATAAGCCAGATGTGCTGTGGCTCAAGTGGTAGAGCCTCAGCCTTGAACAAAAGAAGCTCAGGGATAACACCCAGGCCTTGAATCCAAGTCCTAGGACACAATCATAAAATAAATGAACAATGTACACATTTTATCTGACTACCAAGAAAGATGGATACAGTCTTCTGCTGGTACTTGTAGCCAATGGTAAGGGGCTGCCCTAGATGTTCCCCTAAACCTCTCCTTCTCTCCATTATCTGTCCAGGCTTAGGCTGCAGGACAGAATTCGGATCATCCCCCTGGATGTGACCTTTGGTACCCTCCCCTCCCCCACCTTCCTTGGGGTTAGGATCCTGGATGCACTCCCTGCTGGGACAATGAGGCACCACAGAGATGAGAGTAGGTATCCTGGACACTTTTACACACACACACACACACACACACACACACACACACACATACGAACACACAAACACCCCTAAGTCAACTCAGACTAGCCTTTTCCAAAGACACATTATCTCCTTGGATTAACTGACCTAGGAGAGAATTTTGATCCCCTGTAATGATTATTTTAAATTGGGCTTGCTAGTTGACAGGAGATAAACAGGAGCAAAAAAAAAAAAAGCCTTTGGTGCCCATCACCTCAGGCTCAGGCTCATGCCTGTCATCCTGGCTACTCCGGAGGCTGAGATCTGAGGATCACAGCTTGAAGCCAGCCATAAGCTGGAAAGTCCGTGAGATTCTACTCTCCATGGAACCACTGAAAAGCTAGAAGTGGAGCTGTGGCTCAAGTGGTAGAGCACCAGCCTTGAACAATAAAACTCAGAAAGACAGCTCCCAGATCCTCAGTGATCCTCCAGTGATGGAATCCAGGCCTTTCCCTTTGTGCACTGTCAACCCACATTGGCTGGAAGGCAGAGCCTTTCAAGGCTGGAAGACTGCAGAGAGGAGAGGCTCCAGCTCTGCCAAGGTGATCGGAATGGTCTTCTTGGAGGCAGCACTTGAAAAGGGGGTCTTGCTTAAGATTGAGGATCTGACAGGAAGCACAGAGAGCAAAGGTGCTGAATATGATGGACAACACATCAGAGCATGTTCATTTCCAGCCAGGGCTGCTGGTGAGAGACTCAGTATAGATGTGCGACTTGGTATAGATGTGCGAGACTGTCCTGAGACAGGTATGAGGGGTCATAGAAGAACAGCTATCCAGGGCTGGAATTGTGTCTTAGAGGTAAAGGGCTCATCAAGCTCGCAGGAAAGCACAGGTTGGATTCCTACGTCCTGCATACACAGAAAAAGCTGGAAGTGGCACTGTGGCTCAGGTGAAAGAGCCCTCCCCTGGAGACAAAGAAAGTCGGGGACAGCGTCGGGGTCCCAATGTCAGGCCCCAGGGCTGTCACCACAAAACAGTTCTCCCAGGGACCTTGGTGACAGGTGGATGGCTGTGCCCTGAAGCTCTCAGTAGATCCATGCGTGCTTTGTGTCTCCTTTGACAGAGGGGAGCTGGACACCCGTGCCCTGGGCACCCGTGGATCCAGTTATCAGCAACCCTCCCAACGTCTTCCACCGGGATATGGAGCAGCTGGACCCAGAAATCCTCAGGTATCGGTTGGGTGGGGCAGGAGGATATAGGGCAGGCCCCAGAACTCCTTGTGGGTCTGATCTGCCCTGGAAGACCAGGCAATCAGGAGGAGGCAGATGGGAGCTTAGAGAGGGCTAGTGATGTGGAGGGGGCCCTTTAATCCCCATGGCCCCACTCAGATTCTGAGCCTCCCTTTGCTGTCACTGAGGGAGGTAGAGGGGTGTCTACGTGGTAGCTTCTAGAGGAGGACTAGGTGGAAATTCTGAAGGACTAGACACCTTAAGCCAGTCGCTCACCCCTCTCATCCCACACCTGTCATCCTGGCCACTCGGGAGGCTGAGATCCAGAGGATCTCATTTCCCAGCCCAGGCAGGATAGTACCACGAGAGGCTCATCTCCAATCCAACTGGAAGTGGCACTGTGGCTCAAGTGGTAGAGCACTGGCCTTGAAGAAAAATCGACATCAGGGACAGTACCCAAGCCCTGAGTTCAAGCCCCTCAACAAAAAAAGAAGAAAAATAAAACAAAAAAGAAAAAAAAAACCAGGAAAGAAAGAAAGGCATCCCTTCCTTGCTTGCAAGAGATTTTGAAGCAGTATGGTTGCTATGGTTGGGAGACCAGATGCTGGCCTCCCCGGCTTTGCCCCAGTATGAAGCCATAACAGGGTGGGTGATGCCTTACCAAGAACTCCAGAGGTCGTGGCCTGTGGTAGGCAGGGAGTGGGTGAATGGGAGCAAGGGTGGGATGGCAGTGTCAATTATATGCTCTCCACTCATGGAAGAATGGTTTTGGATGCTGGTGACAAAGTCTGAAGTGTAGGGTTACATGTGGTTTGTGTCTTGATGAGTTGGGTTTTCCCTTGGTATTAGAAGGTGGCTGAAGCCGATTGTTGCCGGTGGCTCACAACTGTCATCCTAGCTACTCAGGAGGCTGAGATCTGAGGATCGCGGTTCAAAGCCAGCTTGGGCAGGAAAATCGGTGAGACTTTATCTCCAGTGAACAACTAGAAAGCCAGAAGTGGTACTGTGGCTTCAGTGGTAGAGCGCCCACCTTCAGCTCAAGAGCTAAGGGATTGCGTGCAGGCCCAGAGTTCAAACCCCATGACTGAAACCCAAAAATAAAGTAGCTGAGTTTTCTGCATAGTTGTATGTACATTTAGGAAATGCCAAGATGTGTTATGAGCCATTCCAGATGTGTGAGATGTCCTGAGTTTTGTCTACACTTGGTCTGAGAATGGTAGTGCCATCTTCTTGGGTGTGGGATGTTCAGGGTGCTCAGGGACTGCTGAGGCCTTGGGCTACCGTGTGTGTGTGTGTGTGTGTGTGTGTGTGTGTGTGTGTGTGTGTGTGTGTGTGTGTGTTTGTGTTTGTGTTTGTGAATTTACCGGGGCTTGAACTCAAAGCCTAGGTGGTATTCTTTAGCTTGGTTACATAAGATTGGTGCTCTACCACTTGAACTACAGTACACTTCAGCTCCCAGAAGCCCCTGACTATGTGGAGAACATAAAGCTCAAACCTGATCATATTTCTTTGTCCTCAAGGAAGGGTATGATCCCTCTGAAGCCTGGAGGAGTAGGGGTGGAGTAGGAGGGGTAACTGTAGATGGGTGCTAGGCTGGTAGAGAGGTACTCTGGTTTTAGCCAAGAAGGATAGTGATAGCTCAAGCTCTCATATTCCTAGCTACTCAGGAGGCTGAGATCTGGGCAAGGAGGGGCAGAAGCTGCAAGATGGCAGGGTAGGTAATGCCCACTCATCTAAGGATCACAAGAGTGTAAATCTGTCAGGCACACCTCGGGTGGGTGTTGAGTTGGGCTCATGAAAAACTTGTGTGCTCACAAATCCACAGCTGGCTGGCTGCTGCTTCTAGCAGCACGTGGAGTCCCAGGGCTCAGAGCCCTTTTTTCCTCACCAGTGCTTGGGGGCAAATGAAGGTCTGCAATCATGGGCCAACTACAAAGGCGCATCCGTAGTGTTCTTTCCCTAGGTCCTGTGGCCCCATGCACGGATGGAGGGGCAGGTTCCCTGGAACTTACTACCATGGCCCAGACCCCTCAGCCCAAGAAGGACTTAGGGAGAAACCACATGATCTGGCTTGAGAGTTTACTATGACTATGCCTCAGGACTGCCCCCAGTTCTGGCTCAGCTCATCATTACCACCTTCCTGTGTGTGTGGGTGCATCTTGGTACTAGGGCTTGAACTCAGGTCCTGGGCTCTGTCCCTCAGTTTTTTTCATTCAAGGCTAGCACTCTACCACTTGAGTCCCAGAAGAATATGTCTCACCAGGCTCACTTTTTTTTTTTTTTGCCAGTCTTGGGGCTTGAACTCAGGGTCTGGGATTGCTCCTGAGCTTCTTTTGCTCAAGGCTAGCCACAGTGCCACTTTTGGCTTTCTCTGTTTCTATGGTACTGAGGAATAGAACCCAAGGCTTTGTGCGTGCTAGGTAAGCACTCTACCGCTAAGCCACATTCGCAGCCCAAGGCTGAATTGTAACAGGAGTTATGAGGGTGGGATTTATTGGCTTACCCCATTCAGCATAGAAATCGCTGACTATGTCATATCTTTGCCGAGATTTGGGACCAGTCTGTGACTAGGCAACGAGGAATGATGAATGAGTGAGAGCCACCAGGCCCCAGAGGTCTAGGCTCACACACTACGGAGGGATAGAGAATATGGATCCAGAACCTTCGACCACTCCTACAGCCTAGGAACTCTGAGGGCTTGTCCCAGCTTGCCCAGCTTGGGTGGGCCGAGCATGGACAACCTGCTGAATGCCCATCATTCATATATCATCCATCCATAAACAGAGACATGGAGTTACTGCTGCCTTTTTTTTTTGGAGGGGGGCCAGGTCTGGGCTTGAACTATGAACCTAGGCCCTGTCCCTGAGCTCCTTTTGCTCAAGGGCAGTACTCTGCAACTTGAGTCACGATCCCACTCATATTTTTTTTGTTTTTGTTTTTGTTTTTGTTTTTTTCCTGTGATCTCTTAGAAATAAATGTCACCTACTTTCCTGCCCTGGCTGAATTCAAATTGGCATTCTCTACATCTCAGCCTCCTGAGGAGCTAGGATTACAGGCAGGAGCCCCTGACACCTAGCTTTCTTTTCTTATTCTTTTTTTAACCATGACAATCTGAAATCTTCACCGTGTCATTCCAATGGTTTGCATTTGAAGTAAACTACCCTGGAGTTTGATTGCTAGGACTGTCACCCACAAATGGAGGGAGATCCTGACAAACTCATTCCTATTTGTGTGAATGTTAATGAAATAATAATTAAATTTGCAGTTAATTCATGATTCTATTTTAGAATGCCACACAAATATTATTGGATTTATATCTTCCATTCTAGCACTATGGTATTATTTCCCTAATTGAAGGATATTGACTAATTTTTAATTAATGCTTGTATAAGTATCCAACCATGATACTTCATTAAATGGTGGCATAATGTAATAACTAATAATTGGTAATTATATATATATATAATTTAATATCCTCACATTCCCTCTCTTTCAGTATATATATATATACACACACACACACACACACATATACATATACATATCTATCAATGTATATATTGGGCACTACTGTGGCTTGATCGAAGGTCTTCAGAACTTCCTGGCAGCTCAGTTTTCTGGAGGCTGGTGTGCTAAGACTGTTACCCCCATTTATAGATTGGGCATTGTAGGCCATGAGTTGAAATCCCAGCATGGCCAAAAACTTATTCGTGGAGTATGAAGCCAACTTTGACACATTTTTTTTCCTTCTGCATGAAAGTCCTGGGTCTCAGTATAATGTATAATCCATATGCAAATATAATCTAGGTGATATGATGTAATAAATGTGTTACATGTGTAACAATACTAAATAAATAAGGGTAGTAAACGTCATACAAAGTAAACCCATGCATGTAAATAGATCTCATATGTGAATATTATTTTTTCCAGTGCTGAGGCTTGAATTCAGGCCCTGGGACCTGATCTGAATTTCTTGTCTTAAGGACAATGCCACAGAATTACCAGACCCTGAGTTCAAATCCCAGACCTGCCAGAAAAATGGTGCAAATTCCAAGCCAGGGCCTTATTATTTATTTATTTTTTGGCCAAGTATTTAGGTCTTGGCACCTCTGCCACAGCTGACCCTGGGATCCTAGGACCCGAGTTCAAATCTTGGGGCTGGCAAAAAAAAAAAAAAAATAAGGAGAAGGATAAAACTGAGAAGTTCAAGGAGGTGGTTTTACTATTTTTTTTCCTTTGTGTTGTGACCATCCTGGGTCTAAATGACAAGGCCCAGAAAGTGCACCTTGCATTGCTGATGTTTGGTGGACTATTAGGGAAGCCATAGCCAAAACTGGCAACTTAGGCCTGGAGGTCAAATCCCAAGGACTACCACTAATGAATGGTGGGAGGTTCTAAGAAACCCATTCTGATGATACATCCATAAAAATGGAATGTTATAAAAGTAACAATTAAATTAGTAGTTTGTGTATGATTTTCATATTATAAAATTATACACAATTATACTACATTAACTAATTTTCAATTACTACTTTATTATGTATTCAATCATGATACTTAAAAAAGGAAGGAATAATTTAGTTGCCAATTGTAGTACTATCATATATGCAATTTCATAATATATAGACATCTCTCTTGTTTTATACATATACATCTATCTGTCTATCTATCTATCTATCTACCAATCTACACATTTATTTGTATATATACTTGTCACTCCTGGGGCTCAGTGTAGAGTGCTCTCCTAGTACATACAAAGCCCTGGTTTCTATTCCTCACTACCACATGCACAGAAAAATTCGGAAGTCGTGCTGTCTGACATCAAAAAAAAAAAAAAAGAATGTTCTGAGCACAATGATATAAGGATAGGATTGCAAATACCTCATCACAGGGCAAGCTGGGAGTCTGGTACTGACAACTGCCATCTAACCTGACTTAGCCAGAAGTAAACCACTGCAACCCAGCTAGCTCCATGGAACCAGATGCTGCTGGCTCATTCACCCCTGTCATCTAAGATACCTGGGGGCTGAGATCTGACACTGGTGGGTTTAAAACCCAGCCCTGGCAGGAAGTCTGCAAAAGTCTGAGCTGTGGCTCAAAGTTTTAGAGCTCTAGCCTTGAGCTAAAGATCTTAGGACAGTAGCCCCAACCCTAGAGTGCAATACCCATGGCTAACTCCCCCCCCAAAAAAACCCACCCCTCTAAACCATTCGATGTGAACTTTGTGCAGTTTGTGACATGTTTCTGAAAGAATGGTGATACTGATGAAAACACCCTAATTCTAATGACAGCTTGTGGGATACAGCTATGTGATGAGACCTTCATGAGGTGTTTTGTGCTGTCTTTCACGGGGTGCATTCTTTCATCTGGTCCACAAATAAGATGATTGTGCACATAAGAAAGTTGAAGCTCAAATATGTCCCCATATCAGGGCCAAAATTATGTATGTATTGAACTCTAATGAGTTGTCTCCTGGCTTATTTTTCTCGGTTGTGACCCTTCCCTGTTGGGCTCATGGCTAGTGCCCTATCACGTGGAACCAAGGACCATAGGCATCTGTAGTTGAGGTCTGTCATCCTGCCTACTCAGGAAGCTGAGATCTGAGGGTCTGGGTTCAAAACTATCCGGGACAAAAAAGGTCCCATGAGACTATTATCTCCTACTCACCACTTAGCAACTTGAAGTGGAAGCCAGCGCTGCTGACTCGTGCCTGTCATCCTAGCTACTCAGGAGGCAGAGAGCTGAGGACCACATTCCAAACCAGCCTGGGCAGGAAATTCCTTGAGATGGTTATCTCCAGTGAACCACCAGAAAGCCTGAAGGAGTGCTGTAGCTCAAGTGGTAGAGCTTGAGCTGAAGAGCTCGGAGACATCACCCAGGCCTGACATGGGAGGTGGCACAAATGAAGCCTTCCTGTCAAAACAGAGCACTGGGGAGAGAAAGAGCTTGGGGTACAAAGAGGCCTTTTTCTCCTGGACTTCAGAGCCCACCCACATTCATCCTCACCAATTGCCCCCAGATGAATTGCTACAACGCTGTACAGGAGTGAGGCTTTTTGTCTGCCTGTTCCAACAATGAAGCAGACTTCCTCCAGCTGCCTGGGGTGCACAGAAACACTCAGGCTACACTGGGAACAGTGAGGGGAGCCCCGGAACATGCAATGTCTTGAAAGCACTCTCTGTGCTATGAAATCATTCTATTCAAAGCAAATTTCCTAGCTGGGTGCTTTTGTTCATAGAGAATCTGGATGTTCACCAATAGAAATACATGCATAGATACACAGACACATGGAGTTACTGGCTCTTTTTTTGTGTGGCAGGTCCTGCGGTTTGAACTGTGAACCTAGACATTTTCCCTGTGCTCTTTTTGCTCAAGGAAGCATTTTATTGTGTCTTAAACCATGATTACTCTAGGCTGGGGTGCAGCTTTTTACACCCACAGATGATCCAGGGATCCTAGGATCCTAGTTCAACTCCCAGCACTGGCAAAAAAAAAAAAAAAAATCAAACCAACACAAATGGAGGAGTTAAAAACCAGGAAGTTTTACATAACTGTTTTACCTTTGTTTCCTTTGCACTGTGACCATCCTGGGTCTCAATGACTTGGCTTGAAAATTGAACGTGACCTTGCATGGCTGAAAGCTGGTGGGCTATTAGTGAAGCTCAACTCACACATCTAGGCCCTGAGTTGAATTCTGGGACTGGCACCTACACACTGCTGAAGATCCTAGGAAACTTGTTCCTATATATAGGAACACTAATAGGATGTTTGAAATGTGCTAATTGAATTACTAATTAGCTTGTCATTCTATAAGTTTGTATGCAATAAATACAGCTCATTGATAATTTAATATTTATTAAGTCTTGTACTGTGATTAATTAATGGAGGCATAATTTTAGACCAAATAGTTGGTAGTATTAGAATATATAAAAGTAAGATATAGACATCACTTTATATAGAGTTATGCACTAAAATCTACATAAATGTCTATCTGTCTCTGTATACATTTATGGATGCATATACATACGTAAATACACACACACACTGAAATCTACACATCTATGTGTTTATATATTGGCCACCCCTAGGGCTTGATCTCAGGTCCTCAAAGTTGCCCGACAGCTTCACTTGCATCAGACTGGTGTGCTAACATTGATTCATTCATGAAGTGGGCCTTCTAGGTCCGGAGTTCAAATAACAGAACTGCCAAAAACTTAATCCTGGTGGAAGAAGCCAATTGTCACACTTATTTTCCTTATCGGTGAAAGTCCTGGGTCTCAGGAATGATGTACAATACATAGGCAAATCTATGTCCTACGAAATAGGATGTAAAAAATGTTATATGTGTAATCATACTCACTAAAATACATAATAAATAAATAAAATAGAATAAAATGAATAACTACACTAGCTGCAATATGCAGTAAACGTGTATGTAAATATAAACCATGGATTTAAAATGTATATGAGTGCTAGGACTTGAATTCCGGCCCTGGAGACAGGTCTGACTTTCTTGTCTTCCAGCATGGTGAGCTTCCCCTTCCCCACAATGCTGCAGATTTACCCAGACCCTGAGTTCAAATCCCAGGCCTGGCAGAAAAAATGGCCTGAATTCCAAGCCAAGGAGCCTCAAAATATTTTATATATTTTTCATGTATGTATGTATGCATATATGTATGTATGTATGTATGTATGCATTTTTATTTTGTCAAGCACAAGGCTTGAACTCAGGTCCGACAACTCTGCCTCAGCTTCTTTCACTCTAGCTACTGGACCCACAGCTGAACCTGGGTTCCTGGGCCCCAAAGGCTGACAGGAAAAAAAATAACACAAGAAAAAAAAAAACCCTGGCACCTTGCATATGGCTGAAAGTTTTACATCTGTTTTCTTTGCAAGGTGACCTTCCTGGGTCGGAATGACACAGTTGAAAAGTGTTGGTAACCTAGCATTGCTGAAGGCTGGCAGACTATCAGGGAAGCCATAGGCCAACATGGCAACATAGGCCCTGGGTGGGAAGTCCGGTCCTGACCTTACCAATGGCAGGAGACCCTAAGAGTCTCGTTCCTATTCATAGGAATACCGATGGAAGGTTATGAATGTCAAGGTTGAATTGGTTGTTCCTGAATGATACTACTATAAAATTAGAGTGATTTTAGGAGGCCGATGGAGTTTAATGAATATTTTTGGCACACTAAATGAATACTATTAATTACATGGACGCAATTATTTTGGGACAGTGGTTGATTTAATTAATAATTCATTAAGGATGAAAACAATATTAATTACATGGAGGCATAATAAGTACCCAATAATTGGTAATAATGTAGCATATATAACTGAATATTATATAGACATCTCTGGCACTCTATAAAGATCTATATTTATTTGTGTACTACCATCTGCATGTCAATCTGTTCTTATTTTGTCAAACCCTGGGGCTTGATCTCAGGTGCTGGGAACTAATTGTGGGCTCAATATGCACCAGGCTGGCGTGCTGACATTCACCCATTCATGCATTGGGCCTTGTAGGCTGTGAGTTCAGATGCCAGCACTCACAAAAATTGAATCATGGAGTAAGAAGCCCATGGTGACACATGTTTTCCTTTTCTGTGAAAGTCTTGGATGTCAGGTGTGAAGTTTCATACATAGGCAAATCTA
Source organism: Dipodomys spectabilis (assembly GCF_019054845.1). Lineage (NCBI taxonomy): Eukaryota > Metazoa > Chordata > Mammalia > Rodentia > Heteromyidae > Dipodomys > Dipodomys spectabilis. The sequence continues at coordinate 810,330 of NW_024870780.1, forward strand.
TATCCTCTGTAATAGATGTAATAAATATTCCATGTGTAATAACAGTCAATAAAATAAATGGCAAATAGATGCATAAAAGAAAAAATTTAGTGAATAGATACACTAAGCACAATATGGAGTCAACATATGGGGCTTGATTTCAGGGCCTGGGAATTGCCTAGGAGCTGAATTGGCTGCTGTGCTTACAATCACTCATTCATGAACTTCTAGGCCCTGAATTTAGATCCCAGCACTGCCAAAAGTATAATCTTGGAGTGAGAAGCTGAGCATGACACGTTTTCTTTTTCTTTGAAAGTGCTCAGTGTCAGGTAGGATGTATAATTTGGATGCAAATCTATATGCTATGTAATAGGATGTCATAAATGTAATAAATGTCATAGGTGGAATAATTGTCACTACAATAAATGATAAAGGGTTGAATTAGTGAATCATTCTAGATTAAATTAGATGCAACAATTATAGGAAGTGTGTTAAGTTTTATTAATATTTTATTAAGCATTACCAGAATAAAAATTACATGGAGACATAATTAAATACCTAATAATAGGTAGTGACACATGATGCATAATTTAATTATATATAGACATCTGCCTCAATCTATAAAATATGTAAATATATGTATATATGTACATATATAATAAACAAGAACAGGATATTGAGTAATTATTAATTAATGCTTTATTAATTGCTCAACTGGGACGCATCATTAAATAGAGACATAATTTATTTATTTATTTATTTATTTTTTTTTTGGTCGGTCGTGGGGCTTGAACTCTGGGCCTGGGCGCTGTCCCTCAGCTCTTCAGCTCAAGGCTAGCACTCTACCACTTGAGCTACAGCGCCACTTCCGGTTTTCTGGTGGTTTATTGGAGATAGGAGTCTCACGGTCTTTCCTGCCCGGGCTGGCTTTGAACCACGATCCTCAGATCTCAGCCTCCTGAGTAGCTAGGATTACAGGCATGAGCCACCAGCGCCCGGCTGGAGACATAATTTAATATATAATAATTGGCAGTAATCCCTGCAACTACTGCTGTCTCCTTCTTGCCCTCATCACTGGCCTGTCAGTGCCAAAAAAGGCCTCCAGGAGAACCCCTCCACCCCTGCACCAAATGTATCCTGTACTTCCAGTGACTCCTGGTGGTCAGTATGATCTACATGACCACAGAAGAGCATGAGGATAAATGTTACACACAGACATGAAGAACTAGTATGATGGCTTGACCTTCATGGCCTCTGAAAATGAAGGTTTAACCTGCATAAATTTTGCTTCACTATCAATTTTCTATTTTCACACTGAACACCATATACTTTCCTTGTGCTTCCTTTATTGGTTTTTGTCTTATTCTCTCCAAACAAGTATATTATCATTGATTGATACCACGTCTCTGGTGATGGCACCAGCAGATCCAAGTGGAAAAGGAAGTGGGACATAGAGTACCCATCCTTTTCACAAGAGTCCACCACAGGAGAGGAAGTTCCGGGAAGATGGCGGAGGAGAAGCTGGAATCTGAACAAGCTCTTGCATAGAAAACAGTTTCAGAGTTCCAGTGAACAGTCCCAAGCCAGAGAATCACACCAAGTGTGCCATCACAGGACAGAGAGTTAGTCAAGAGAGGGGAAGCCAAGCAGACACATCTGAGCAGCTGCCGCTGCGGCGGCAGGGTCGCAGCGGCGACCACCGCCGCGGAGGCATACCTGAGACGCAGTCCGGGACGAAGGAGCCAGACGCAGCGGACGAGCGGATTCTACTCAACACCAGCAAGAACCGACAAGGAGCGGACAACTTCATCCTGCACTTTGCAGACCAGAGACGACCCGAGATCCAAGACTCCGCGTGAGTAGAAGCCCCACTTCCTCACTCCTCTGGGAGCAGAGGAGGGAAGGCCACCCCTCCCCCCCAGCACCGGTGATCTCCATCTTGGATACCGACAAAGCTTGGAGGAGCGGCTAGCTCCAGCTCAGGCCTTGGAATAGAGCTAGTCATTTGGCAGGTCACAGGAGCTTGGCGGCGAGGTGACCTCACAGACTCAGTTCCATCCAGGGAGGGGTCGCCCAGCTCAGGCACCAGCCACTGGAGTGGCTCTCCTCGCTGGGTGGCCAGAGCCAGAGGCTGCCCCTCCCTCTAGCAGCCACCACAATCAATTGAAAAACAGAAACCCTGAGAATGGCTCCAGGCTGGGTGCTGTGAGTTTTTTTTCACAAAATAGCCCCAGGGAAAAGCTACTGTTCCTTGAAAGGCCTCAACTCTACCCAGAACCTAGCCTCATCACTGCATCCCCCTCTTTTGTGATACTCAAAGCAGATCACCCTCCCAGTAAACTAACCTGGGAGGGGGATCTCAAAATCTTGGGTAAAGCAGAGCATTTTCCTGCCTGTTCCAACAAACTGACTTAAGAAACCAATCAAGCCACAGGACCTCAAGCTGACCAGAGACTCCAACCAGACTCTGGTTACAGACAAAAGGGAGATACAGGACTCTTCCCACCCCTCCCAAAAAAAAAAAAAAAAAAAAATCAAAGAACTTTTTTTTTCTTCTTCTTCTTTTCTTTTTTTCTTTTTCTTGTTTTGTTTTTTTTCGTTTTTTGTTACCTTATATATATATAAAAAATTTTTTTTGCTTTTCTAAAACTTTTATTAATCTTTAATTTTTGCCTCTTCTGAAAAAATAATTGTTTTCCATTAACTTTTTTTTTTCTCCTCTTATAATTTTTATTTTAGGAATACGTGAATGTGTGTTTTCTTTTCTTTTCTTGTCTTCTTTCTCTTTTTCTTTCATTCTTAATTATCTTTTTGTTTTTTTTTCTAGCTCTACTGAACTTCTGATCTTTTCTTCTCACTTTCCTATCCTTTCCATCTTTTCCTCTTTGTTCATCTTTATGTGACTTAACTCTTGTCCTGCACATCCTCAGATAAACCCGTAGTTAACCAGTAGACCCTATCCCCCATTGTGTACACACTTAATCCACAAACTTATTACTCAATTCAAAACCTCTGAGACTTAAATTCACTAATAGCAGTACTTTATACCTATACAATATTTTAAGCATTTTTTTAAAGTTTTTCTCATCTCCTCTATGTCCCTCCCTTTCTCTCAACATATTCATATTCCTCTATAAATAGATGGTCTTTTAATCTCTAAAATAACATTAATTTTTACGTTTCTATTTTTTTTCTGGTCTCTTTTCATTCCCCTTCCCCTTTCTTCTTTTTCTCTCTCTCTCTACTTACATCCTACCCAACCTATTTCATGCATTGTGATTAGGACATAGTTAACTCTCCCTGTGCCTCCCCACACCAATCTATTCCTATTTTTTACCCACATCTCTTCCTAACCCTAATAATTTCTGGCTTTCCAAATTCTTCTCTGCGGTTCGAAGTTCTTTAACATATAGTTGTTTGATGTCGAATAGATGTATCTGTTGAACTAGATTGTATCTGTAGACTATTGACTGTACAAATGCAAACTTTGGTTGATGGTTGCCTTAAGATAGTGTTCTAGCACAAAACTGGTGCTATCTTCATCTCAAATGGGCAGAGTAAGCCGGAAAAACACAAGAAAAATGGCAAATTCGGGTATCTCAATTCCCAATCCTGATAATCAGGGGTTAGAACAGATAATGAATAATCCAGAGGAGAGTTCCCAAACAGCTCTACAAACACTGGTGGCAAACATGATAAATGAAAAGTTTGACAACGTACAAAGGACTCTGTATGAGCGTGACAGGGAGAGAGAGGAGGCATCCCAGAAGTTTATACAGGAATATCATAAGCGTGAGGAAGCTACTCAAAAACTGATACAGGATTTGCGTGAACAACTTGAGAATACTCAAAGAGAAAGGGAGGAATGGCGTGAGCAGGCTGAGAACACTCAAAGAGATCTGCAGGAATCCCACGAACGGGAGGAAGCTAATCAAAGAGTAATACAGGAATTGAGAGACCAGGTAGAGAACACACAAAGATCACTAAAGGCATTCATGGAATCCATTAACAAAGAGCTGAAGGAAGTCAGGGAGACCACAAAGGGAATGCTGAATGGAACCCAACAGAAGGAATGGGAGCCCAAAGAAACCATAACCAATCAACTAAGTGATTTGAGGACAAACACTGAACACCAAATTAAGGAAGTAAAGAAATTCATACAAGACCTAAAACAGAGCTTCAACAAAGAACTTGAAGCCATCAAAGCTGACCAACTAGAAGGAAAAGAGATAAAAAACAAAGTAGAGAGTCTTGACAGCAGGTTAGACCATGCAGAAGATCGAATCTCAGGGATTGAAGACAGCCTAGATATTATAGAGAAAGAACATACAACCATCCAAGACAAGTCCAAGAAATATGATAGATCTATCCAACACCTGGAAGACACCATCAGAAGGCCTAATCTAAGGATAATGGGTGTAGAGGAACACCTAGAAACAGAAGTTAATGGTCTAGGAAATCTGTTTAACAGGATCCTAGCAGAGAACTTCCCAAACATGCAAAAAGATAGGCCTGTCCAGATACAAGAAGCCTTTAGAACCCCAAATAGACCAGACCAGAATAGGACATCCCACCGTCACATTATAATCCACACAGGATCAACTCAGAACAAGGAAAAGATCCTTAAAGCTGTCAGGGAGAAAAGGGTAATCACTTATAAAGGGAAACCAATTAGAATCACCTCAGATTTCTCAGCAGAGACAATCAAAGCAAGAAGAGCCTGGAATGATGTATGCCATGCCCTAAAAACAAACAACTATCAACCAAGAATACTGTACCCAGCTAAACTCTCCTTCATAACTGAAGGCCAAATAAAAACCTTCCATAGCAAAGAAAAATTGAAACAATACATCTCCACCAAACCAGCCCTACAAAAGATTCTTAAAGATGTCCTACACATAGAAAACCAACAAGACCGCAATAAAGGCCAAGAAACTGCACCCAAACTGAGAATCCAAGAACCATAGGAAGAACCCAGTTTTCGCAGCCCCCAAGAAGGTAGATAACATGGCAGGAACTCCCAAATACCTCTCAGTCCTATCTCTTAATGTTAACGGACTGAACTCTCCAATTAAGCGACATAGACTGTCTAGTTGGATTAAAAAACAAGACCCTTCTATCTGCTGCCTGCAGGAGTCACATCTTGCCCATAAAAACAAACACATTTTCAATGTTAAAGGCTGGAACAAAATCTACCAAGCAAACGGACCGCATAAACAGGCGGGAGTTGCAATCCTAATATCAGATAAAATAGACTTCAAATTAAAATTCATGAAAAGAGATAAAGAAGGTCGCTACATACTAATTAAAGGATCTCTCCTTCAGGAGGATATTACAATTCTAAATATCTATTCGCCAAACAATGGAGCACCCAAATTTATCAAAGAAACACTACTTTCCCTCAAATCCCATATAGATCCAAAGACATTAATCGTTGGGGATTTTAACACACCACTCTCCCCACTAGATAGATCAACTCGGCAAAAACTCAACAGAGAAACCGCAGATCTAAACAGCTGCATAGATCAACTAGACTTAACAGACATTTACCGAACATTTCACCCAGCAGCATCAGAATACACGTTTTTCTCAGCAGCACATGGAACGTTTTCTAAAATAGACCACATTTTAGGCCACAAAGCAAACTTGTCTAAATTCAGAAACATTGAAGTTATACCTTGCATTCTCTCTGACCACAAGGGAATAAAGTTAGAACTCAACACCAAAAGCCACCAAAGAAAGTCCGGTATCACATGGAGGCTGAACAACACACTGCTGAATCATGAGTGGGTCATGGAAGAGATTAGAAAGGAAATTCAAATGTTCATGCTATTCAACAAAAATGAACACACAAAATACCAGCTCCTCTGGGACACAGCAAAGGCAGTACTCAGAGGCAAGTTTATAGCTCTGAGCTCCTACATCAACAAATTGGAGAGATCTGAAACTAACAATTTAATGACACATCTAAACCTCCTTGAAAAAGAGCAGCAAGATAAACCCCAATCCAGTAGACGGAAAGAAATAATCAAAATTAAATCAGAATTAAATGAATTAGAATCCAAAAAAACTATAGAAAGAATCAACAAAACAAAGAGTTGGTTCTTCGAAAAACTTAACAAAATTGACAGACCCTTAGCAAATCTTATCAGAAAAAGAAGAGAACACACCCAAATTAATAAACTCAGAGATGAGAATGGAAACATCACCACGGAAACAACCAAGATTCAGAACATTATAAGGGAATACTTCTCAAAACTTTATGCTAATAAGTTTGAGAACTTGACAGAAATGGACCTCTTCCTAGCAAATATTGACATGCCAAAACTAAACCAAGATGAGGTAAACTATCTTAACAGGCCCATATCAAGCATTGAAATAGAAACAGCAATAAGAGACCTCCCAGCTAAGAAAAGTCCAGGACCAGATGGTTTTACAGCAGAATTTTACAAGGCCTTCAAAGCAGAGCTCACACCAATTCTCCTCCAACTCTTCAATGAAATTGAAAGAGAAAGCTCACTACCGAACACATTCTATGAAGCCATCATAACCCTCATCCCAAAACCAGGTAGGGACTCATCAAAGAAAGAGAACTATAGACCCATTTCTTTGATGAACATTGATGCAAAACTTCTCAACAAAATTTTGGCCAACCGACTTCAACAATTCATCCAAAAAATCATACACCACGATCAAACAGGATTCATTTCAGGGATGCAAAGCTGGTTCAATATACGCAAATCAATTAATATTATTCATCACATCAACAGGAGCAAGAATAAGAACCACATGGTTATCTCAATAGACGCAGAAAAAGCATTTGACAAGATCCAACACCCCTTTATGATGAAGGTTTTGGAAAAATTAGGAATCCATGGAACATTCCTCAATACAATAAAGGCTGTATATGACAAACCTACAGCCAGCATTATACTCAATGGTGAAAAACTAAAGCCATTTCCTCTTAACTCAGGAACAAGACAAGGATGCCCACTCTCTCCACTTCTCTTCAATCTAGTATTAGAATGCCTAGCTACAGCAATAAGACAAGATGCAGACATAAAGGGGATCCAAATAGGGAAAGAAGAAATAAAACTCTCCCTCTTTGCAGATGACATGATCTTGTATTTAAAGAATCCCATAGACTCCACTCCCAAATTACTCAAGCTGATTCAAAACTTTGGCAAAGTAGCAGGTTATAAAATTAACCCCCAAAAATCAATGGCTTTTCTGTATGCCAACAATGAGAAAAGTGTGGCTGAAATTAGGAAAGCAACTCCATTTGTAATAGCCTCACAAAAAATAAAATACCTAGGAATTAACTTAACTAAAGAAGTGAAGGACCTCTATGATGAAAACTTTAAAATCTTGAAAAAGGAAATCAACACAGAACTTAAAAAATGGCAAAACCTCCCATGCTCCTGGATTGGAAAGATTAACATCGTGAAAATGGCAATACTGCCCAAGGCTATCTACAAATTCAACGCAATACCTATCAAAATTCCACCCTCATTCTTCAAGGAAATAGAAGAGGCAATCCAAAAATTCATATGGAACAATAAAAGACCCCGAATAGCAAAAACGCTCCTCAACGGAAAGAATACTGCTGGAGGAATATCAATACCAAATTTCAAACTCTACTATAAAGCCATAGTAATCAAAACAGCTTGGTATTGGCATAAGAACAGACCTCAGGACCAATGGAATAGAATTGAAAACCCAGAAATGAACCTACAGACCTATAGCCATCTAATCTTCGATAAGGGAGCTAAAACAATAGAATGGAAGACAGACAGCCTCTTCAGTAAATGGTGCTGGCAAAACTGGTTAACTACATGTAGAAAACTAAAGCTAGATCCTTATATATCACCCTGCACCAGAATCAACTCCAAATGGATCAAAGACCTTGAACTCAAAGCAGACACTCTGAAAACATTACAGGATGGAATAGGAGAAACCCTGGGTCTCCTTGGCTCAGGCCGAAATTTTCTGAATAGAGACCCGGAAACACAACAAATCAAAGAAAGGCTGGACAAATGGGATTGTATAAGGTTGCAGAGCTTCTGCAGGGCAAATGACATAGCTAGCAAGATCAATAGAAAGCCCACGGACTGGGAGAAGATCTTTACTAGCCATACAACGGACAAGGGTCTCATATCTAAAATATACTTGGAACTCAAAAAATTAAACCACCCAACAACAAATCCTCAAAGAAACAACTGCCCAATAAGTAAGTGGGCGAAAGACTTAAAGAGAAGCTTCTCTGAAGAAGAAAGAAGGATGGCCAATAGACACATGAAGAAATGTTCAACATCCCTAGCCATAAAAGAAATGCAAATCAAAACAACATTGAGATATCACCTCACTCCAGTTAGAACAGCAAAAATCAAGAACTCTAACAACAACAGATGCTGGAGGGGATGTGGACAGAAAGGAACCTTACTTCATTGTTGGTGGGAATGTAAACTTGTTCAACCACTTTGGAAAGCAGTATGGAGGTTCCTCAAAAGACTCCACATAGAGCTCCCCAACGACCCAGCAATCCCACTTTTGGGCATTTACCCAAATGATCACAAACAAGGCCACACTAAAGCTACCAGCACAACTATGTTTATTGCAGCATTATTTACCATAGCTAAGACATGGAACCAACCCAGATGCCCCTCAGTAGATGAATGGATCAGGAAGATGTGGTATATATACACAATGGAATTCTATGCCTCCATCAGAAAGAATGACATTTCCCCATTTGTTAGGAAATGGAAAGGCTTGGAAAAAATTATATTAAGTGAAGTAAGCCAGGCCCAAAGAAACATAGGTCCCATGGTTTCCCTTATTTGCAATATCTAGTATAGGTATGAGTCAAGCAGAAAAAGTCAGATAATGTGATGTTAGGAAAACAAAACCTCAAATATGTATTTTAATGTTTTTGTTTCTTTCATGCATGTGTTTCTAATGCATTTATAAGATTATTTCTTTGTTGCTTTGTATGTCCCTCCCCCACAGTGTAACCCCTGCTTTCACTATATTTGATGTCAGTATAACATGTGGAGGAGACGGGGACAAACAAGTCGTTTAAGGATTCAGGTGGACCTGTTGCAACAATGAGAAGTACAAAATGTCATGTCAAAACCAGCTTTACAATGTCGGTGGGGGGGGGAGGGGGGTATGATTGGGTGGGAGGGAGGGGGGAGGCTGGGAAGGGAGGTGAAGGGTAAACAAAGGAGGAGGATGCAATGCTTGGTAAGAAATGTATGCATTATCCTGCCCATGTAATTGTAACCCCTCTGTACAGTATGTTCTCAAATAAAATAAAATAAAATTAAAAAAAAAAAAAAAAAGAGTCCACCACAGGTCAGAAGAGCAAGTCTTAGGAGAGTGGGCACAGCTGCTGCTTCCCTCTCTGAAGCATGGCTCAAGTTTGGAGAGGGATTTCAGGACATCTGAAATATTGAATTATTGAAATATTGAATTATCTCCAAGACCAAAGAAACAACCACATCTAGTAATTGAGCTCACAAGTATACCATGGAGATCCAGTGAAAATGATCAATCAGATGAAGATAGGACACTGTTTAAAATACAGAGAAACAATAGGATTGGCACTGTTGGCAGGAACAATTTGTGTGCAGAAGATAGGGCCAAGGAAGATGAACTGTAGTTGATTGACCAGAAAATGGTGACAGAGAAGAAACCAGTAAAGGCAATGAATGTGAAGATGGACAGGGTGCCATGGAAATCTCAGATGGTGCTTCTAGTGCAAGTAGTTATTCTTTGGCAAGTGATAATAGGAAACCTCAGCTTCCTAAGGCAAGACCTGGCTTTATTGCCTAGCTGGACTAAAAGTCAAGATCCTCCTGCCTCACATTGCAGAGTTCTAGGATTACAGTCATGCATAACCACATTTCTGTTTGAAACATTTAACTTTCATGTTAGATTATTTCTTTTTCACCTGTGGCCTTTATAAGCCTGACTTGGGGACATTTTTGGACCTTGGCATGAACATTTGTCTGGATTATGAGGAAAGAATAATTATTCCAACAGTTTCCCATATTGAAACACCCACTCCTTGGGTACTTGTCAACTCACTGTGTTCATCTGGCCTGTGTGGAGATTGTCCATTCTGCTTTGGTCCTTAAGAGGTCTGCTAGATTCTCAGCTGTGTACCAGAAGAACACAGAGATGGAGGGTTTTAGATAGCAATGAGAAAAAAGAAATTTACTTCACTGAAACTCGGTTATTTGCCTTATTTTTGCCTGTCATATTTACCTTGCTCACAGTTTACATTCTTTTATGGTATAATGAAGTAATAACGTTTATTTTCCCCAGCATTTAAGTTTATTTCTTTGTTTTCATTGAGACAAACTTCTGAGAAAGAACAACTAACCTCATGCTTATTTCCACAAATGGATGTTTTTATTTTCATATTCCCTTGTAAGACAATAATTCTTGGTGTGGAAAGTTAGGAAATAGAAATAGATTAAAATTTTAAACATGATACATTTATTTGTGATGTCAGTAGGCTTTGGAATTTTAGTCACTAAAATGTGTGTGACTACTACGCTTACTCTTGCCCACTCTGGTGAGAGCATCCTTAATTACTAAGTTATTAACAAGTGAATGGATTGCCAGGCAAATTTTGAGAGTTTTTGTTTTCTTGGCAAACCATTAAACATTTCTTTAGAGGAAAAAATACCACACTATTTCTTCTCTTCATAGAGTCTACTATACTTCAGTTAATTCATCTGTAACTATTAGTATACAACTGAGTGTATTTGCTTTTGGGTTTATTGGAGCATTCTAGCAGCCACAAATAAGGGAAACCATGAAGCTTGTGTTCTCTGGGTCTGGATTACTTCCCATAATATAATGCTTTCCCAGTCTTTCCACATTATTACAAATGGTAGTGTATCATGCTCTCTGATGGATGAGTGGGATTTCTCTCTGTTTGTGTGTGTGTTTATACATACATTTATATATATGTATATATATGTACATATACACACATATATGTATATATTTATATCTATATATACATATATGTACATAAAATGTGGTATACATGTATGTAACCTCATACATACATATATATATATATGTAAGCTCATACATGTATACCACATTTTATTGATCCATTCACCATATGAGGGTTTTCTGGGTACTGGAAAGTGAGAGACATGAGCCTTAACCTCTGTTTGTGGGAAGACATGAGCTCTTGTAGCAGCAGTACTGAGCCTTGTTACCCTTTTTTATGGCCTGAAGTGGTAAAAGCTGATCAACAATTTGTTCATTTTTGCAATTCCTGGGGCCTGAACTCAGTGCCTGTGCACTGTCCCTAAGCATTTTTTGCTTAAAGCTAACATATTAACCTTCGAGCCACAGCAACACTTCTGGCTTTTTCTGGGTATGTGGTTACTGAAGAATCAAACTCAGGGCTTCATGCATGCTAGGCAAGCACTCTACCACTAAGCCAACTTCCCAGCCCAAGATTTTATTTTTTAAAAGCTAACATGTAAAAGAACCAACTACATGAAAAACTGTATTACAGGAGGCAAGCTCCATGACTAGAACCATGACTTCCCTGGCCAGAAACCTGGGAGACCAGGCCTTTGCCACAAGTCTCCTGTGTGGTCAGCTTCCAACCACTGAGCATTGTTTCATTGGCCTGAAAGGAAGGAGAGTTTTGAGATGTGAAACATGATGCAAGCAGACAGAGGGGGCCTCATCCCCCACTGTCAACACTGAGGATGGGTACTCACAAACCCAGACCCTGTGGCACACATGCTAGTAGACACTAATTATGAATTGTGTGGAGTCATGATCCAATGGGCAGATGGGCTGGGCTATTATGAGAAAGGCATAACCTCCTTCAGAATCATATGGACTCCAAAAATGTGAACTAGAAAAGGTCTACTTTGTGTTTGAGATTATTGTTTTAACTTCCTTTATCTGCACTCTGTCCTCTAAAGCCAGCTCCCATGTGTGAACTCTTCATATGCAAGAAAATGAGCCATAAATAAGGCCAAGTAATTGTTAATCTTATGGAAGTCAGCCAGGCATAGAATGGCTGTCTGGGGTTTCTTTTCCTCTCTGAGTTACAAAAAGTGACTTGTTCCTGAGACACAGAGCCCATGCTCTAATGGCTGAGCTATTACTGCTGGATATCACATTTCACCATGTGGATATAACTATAAGAGACAAAGCAGCCAGGACTTTGATGTTCCCAAAATTATTGCCATGCTGAGTGAGTCTGACACATGACTTCGAATGACTGCATGAAGGAAGTGGACATTCTTTTGTTTTTACAATATGTAATAGTGTATACATCGATACATGCTTATTCACTTTACATTGACTTTAATTTTGTCCCAGGTTTTCATTTTGGTTTCAGAGGAAAGTGTCTGGATTTACCATTCTAGCAACAGGCTCTCAGATGCTCATGCAGGGTGAAGAGGGGAGAATGGGTTGAAATGATGACTTCCTTCTGTGTTTCCCTGGCGGTGCTGAAAACCAGACCCAGAGCTTCCGGGCTTCAGGTAAACAAGCAGTGGATAGAGTCTCCCTTCTCAAGAGATGAAATCTTCATGAAAAGTGCCCAGAGGACACTACAGTTTCCACTGCTTTTTTACTTCCACGCAGTGCACAGAGCACACGAGCAAATGCTGGAGGGCACAGGTATGGCTGACTCACCACTCTTCAAGAGAGTCAAAAAAGATGAACACAGTGGCAGGGGACCTGTTCCTCAGCAGAAAGCCTTGCAAGGTTCTGAACATCACCCTAAGTGAGGCTGGCATTTGAGCACAGTCTTGGACAGGTCATGAGCATCTGAAGAGTGTGGAATGTTCTGCTAATCCACAGGTTGACTAAGCAGCCTCTTCTTGGGGGAAAAGGATCTATTATAAGTAAACACTTATCAGAAATCTCACTAAACCTTGTTCTTTATATTAAGTCAGTTCTTCAAGGCAGACAAGTGAGAATGGATAAAGGAGAAGAGCCCTAGGACCACTGAATTTTCCCATCTTAGAGTATCATTTTCTTTCTCAACATACAGTAGGGAAGCCACAGCCTAGTCCTGCTAGCCAATAGAAATATATTCTCAATAGTATATGCCAACATGTTGAGGTCCAGAGAACTCGGTGATAGTGGTTCCACTCTGTTCTCTCAGTAACTTCTCTTCTCTTTTTTGAGATAGGGTCTAATCTAAGTAGGACTTTGGGCTAAGCTACCTTTGTATGCAGATCATAGGCATGTACCACCATGACTAGCCTCATTACTTCTTTTTGTTTTCTTCCCTTTGAAAATCAGCCAATAGCTCTAACATCGCTCTCTTCCATTTACTTTCTATTCACGCCTTTATCTGGTTCTCTCCATCTGGTCTAACTGGAGCCATCTGTCTCTAGCCAGCACACTGTCATGGTGGTCCATTTTCCTTCTTCCCAGCTAGCTCCATACACATCTGTTTGTTACTAGGGAGTCTTTCCTGACTTGTGCTTTTCACTTTTCCAAATTATTGGATGTGCAAGACAATAAAAGGAGTTCCTGAATTTTGCCAAGAGTGTGAATGACATGGCTGATTCAAGGCTGTTAACCATTTTCCACTTAAACACACAAGCAGTGGGCCAGGATTGGTGGCTCACACCTGTGATCTTAGCTAATCAGTAGGCTTAAATCTGGAGGATGGTGGCTCCGAGACCAGCCTAAGCAGGAAAGTCTTGAGATCCCACCTTCAAAATAATCGCAAAAGAAGGGCTGGAAGTATGGCTTACGGTGAGCATACAATCTGAGCAAGAGCTATCATAGTGTAGGTCACCTTGTGCTGCTGGTAGCACAGGCCCTTTAGTCCCAGGTCTGTACTAATAACATCTCTTCAATTCCAACTTTGTGTATGTGTGTGTATGTGTACAACTTCACATACTCATGCACTTGTTGTGTACACTGATAATATTAAGTTACACGTGCTTATGTTGCAGAGACTTCAAACCAATTTGAATCTTTCCAAACACAATGAACCATCAAGAATTCTACCACTGAAACATTCAGTACAAAGATTCCATTTCCAAAATGCCATTTGGTTAGATGGTGTTTACCTATCCATATTTACTTAGTCTTTCCTCTAGTTGACCCTCATCCTCCCATACCATTGCACCTCCACACATTCCCCCAGATTATTGTTTACAATTATCTTAACATTTTCCTGGAAATAAGGATTCTTTAGTGGTAGAATTAGCATTTAATTGTTAGCAAGTCACCTTCTTCAGTAATAACTCACAATGAGCTTAAAGATCTACCCTTAATCAGGTAGGGATAGGTGGACACAGCATAGTAAAATGGACAAAACAGCATTTCAATGCCAGGTGGAGCACTATGGGACCTGACCCGATACCCTCATGTGCTGAACATGGACCTCCAAGGTGAGGGCAGAATACCCTCTTGTACTTATGGGACTCCTGGATATCAGGAAATTAGGAGGCTGAGACCTGAGTCCAACCCTTACTCTTCTCAAATTGCTGGCGAAGTTTCAGAAAAACTCAGTAATCTGCCCAAGGAAGGTATGCTAGGCTACAGGTGAAGAAAGACAGGAGCCTAAAACGTGGCATGCAATTTCTGAGAAGACACCTTCATACTTACTAAGAACTTATGAGCTTATAGAAATGGATTGGTTGTGGTCAGACAGTGTGGGTATGCAAGCCAAGGAGGGGACTGACCACTTCCTTACAGTATCATCCTATAGTGACAAGAAGAGGAAAATAACCCCAAATGGGACTGCACTGGTCATCTACTTGATGTCAAAGTATTAGGGCTGAACAATACTGAGTGTTAACCTGGACTGCTGGTCAGAGAGCTGGAAAAGTAGGGAGTAGGATGTGAATTGAATGATAAATAGAGGGATGAGTTGATGGAAAGAATTGTCAACTGCAACATCACATTCAGATCTACCAGAGATCTCTCATAAAGGGCCAATACAGTCAACCATGTGAACCCATTAGCACTGGTCATTCTTGTTTGCTAGCCAATCACTTTCTGACTTATCAGACATACACACACACCCCAAATGGCCATGGTTTGATGGACACAGAGGGCTAGAATATAAATGTCAGTAAATGCCTGACATGTTAGCAGAGAGTATCAAGGTTTAGCCACCCTGAACTGTTCATTCCCAAGATTCTCAGCCTGTTAGGTCCTTGTGGCAAACTCAGTGCTCCAATGGGAATAGATGCTGCCTCCAGGCCTCCCTTTCGTATTCTCCAGGTCTCAGAAGTCCCCAAAAGGCTGGTCTGGAGGTGTGGGGGAATAATGCAGGCAAAGCCCAAGTGTTGGTGGCTCCAATTCATAGCAATGATAGGGTGCTGCAGAGCTTTGGATTGTGTTGTACCTCCAAGGGAAGGAAGCACTGTTGGCACATGAGTGCATCAGGGCTTCCTGATCCTCCCTGCCCAACAGCAGCTGTTCTGGATTGAGCAGCACACTGGGATGGGGTATGAGGCACCCTGGGGACAAGTACCCACCAGTAGAGGGATGGATAGGGCAGGTAAATCTACAGAGAACAGTGCCAGTACTGGGGAGCTGTGCTCTTTTATCAACTTCTCCACATTTCAGTTTTCAAAAACAACTTAGACTTTAGAGTAAGTTTCAACCTATGGAAAATTTACACAAGTGTGTTTCCCTCACTGCCCTAGCTCTCCCTTGATTCACATGTCATAAAACATATTATTCAAAGTCAGAACATTTCCACTGAAGCCATATTAGTCATTAAACACAAACCTCATACCAACCTCAACATTGCCTCCTTCTGCCCTTCTCTCACTCAGGAGGCCATCTGGTCCTGCAGATCATTGCTCTCCTCCCCTTTGAGGGGCCAAAGTTCCAACCAAACCTCCATCCTTGGCCATTGTGAGGGGTTCTGCTCAGCATTTGCTGTCTTGGTAGACATAGATTGAGGGATGTCGACGGACTGTTCCTCTTTGGCAGGGTGCCTACAGAGCAACAGATGCTGCAGCCATCTCAGTGAATCACACTGGGGCACCGAGGTCACCATGCTTACCCTTGTTCATGGTACTCGTGTTAGAACTCAGAGTACTGTACTTGCTAGGTAGGTGAGCTATATGCCTATTTTGTGCTGGTCATTTTTTAGTTATGGTCTTGCTTCCTATCCAGGTACATGCCTGGGCCTGGACTCACCTATTTTAAGCTTCCTGTTGTAGTGAAGTTGATATTCATTGCTAGCTTAAGAGGAGATGTCACCCAGTTTTTGGCCTGGGCTGGCCCTGAATAATGATCATCCAAATCTCAGCATCTTAAATAGTTAGGAATACACATGTGACTTCCAGCTCCAATGTGCCTTCCTTCTCAACCCTACCAACTCAGCAGTGACTGACAGCTTGCTCTCCTCAGTTACTCTTACCCTCTGAAATTTCAGAGAGGAGTCACGCATTTTCTTTTTCATTTTACCCTAATTGCTCCCAAGATTGCTCCTGAAATTGTACTATCTCCCCTCATTGTAGGCTCCCCAAGGAAGTGATACCTTTGGATACTGGATATTTCTACATGAGGAGGTAAACTTAGCTGTGAACCCCAAAGGGAGATCCTGTTATTTCAGTTGTGGGCTGTCAGTTCCTTCTGCAACTCCCTCAGCTACAGTCATTTTCCATGACACAATGGTCTTCCTACACTCCCCACACTGATGGGTACAAAGACAGCATCATGCCAATTGGCCAGGTCAAACTATGGGACACTCAGTGGTGGAGCTGGAGGAGTTGCACTTGTCCCCTATCCAATCTGACATCCAGTCCCTCCCTTCAACAGAATTCAATCTCTGTGCATTCTCCTCTCTGCCAACACTCTCAGTCTGTCTCTAGAACTAAGGAACAAGGTATATGTAATTGAGAAACCACAAACACAATCTCTCATCACGAATGGACCAATTTAAATAGTGAAAAAAATGAACCACAAAATTATACTGAACCCCTCTCCCCGCTTCTTTTATTTGTGCAAGTTTGCTCCCTAATTGCTCTTGTGTGTTTGTTGGGGAAGGTGTGTGGGTACGGGTGTGGGGGACATTGTGTATAATAGGATTGAACTCAGGGCCTTTGGCTCTTAACCTGGCTCTTTTTGTTCAAAGCTGGCACTCTACCATTCCAGCCACTGATCCCTAGTGGCTTTTTCCAAGCTAATTGCAATAAGAATCTCTTGGGTTTCTCTGCCTACACTGGCTTCAAACTGCAATTCTGGTATCAGCCTCCCAAAAGGCTAGTATTACAGGTGTGTGTGAGCAACTAGTGCATGGCCTCCCACTGCCACTTTAAAAGGGCAGCTTTTAAAGTGAAGTAAAAGAAAATTCTTGATTGAAAACTGGATATCAGTGTGATTTAGGTAAATCTGGAGGCTCCTCATGGGAGGAAAGGCCTTCTCCTTGGAAGTATTACAGCACTACATGAACCAAGTAGGTTTGATGAAATGTCCCCAGAGAACACACAAGATACCCTGAGTGGAACAACACCCAAAGCACAGGTTCTTAGGACATTGTCTAAAATAAGTTTTTAACCAAGGTACTCACAGATGTGCCTCCTATATCCTTGGGAAAGATACCAGTAGAGCAGCCATCTGAATCCTGTCCTACGGGGGTACAGGGTGTTTGGAACCAAGCCTTTTCCTTAGTCCAAACCACATCACAAAGAGACAATATGGATGCTTCTAGTCCAATGGCTGGGCCCTTTACTGCTACAAAATTAGGCTTCTTAGACTGGATGAAAGTATTCACTAAGTTTCTAAAGTTAAAAACAATACACAGGGAACAAGTAAAAACATTGCATATGTGAGCAGATGACAAAAATATATTCTAGATTGGAAGTTGCCAAGCAGAAACTGTGCAAATCATAAAAACTAAGATTTCTTAAAAAGCCTCCTCCCAGAAAAGGTAGACTGTGGATCTACCTGCTGCAGGTTGTAAAGGCTTACCTACAGCCTGGATATTACACAAGTGTGGCTGCTGCCACCGGTTGTAGGTGACATAGCCAGAACGGCTTTCGTATTTACAGTGGCTCTTGGCCACTCTGACTATTGCATATAGCCTTTCCAACTTTTTCTCTTTGAAGACCCAAAGATCATACTGATTTCAGGGAGTTCTTTTTTTTTTTTTTTTAGGGAGTTCTTGTATCCAAGAAAAAGGAAAATTCAGAGTGAACTTGGCACTAAGATTGTCTGGTACTGACTGAAGGGTTATTGACCAAGGGATATAACCTGCCCCTGCAAGGAGACTTTACACATTGAATTGGAAACACGTATTTTCTAAGGTCTTATAAACTGGACTAAATTAACTTATGGACATGGAGATAAGCTAATTTAAGACATAAGGTTGGAAAGAAAGATCAGCAAGCATCTCAATGCCTGTATCCCATTATGTGTTGGTGGATGCTACTGCCACAGGAAATTGGAGAGCAAAGCAGACATGGGAGAGGGTGGCCTTTGCAGGGGACAAGCACTTGCCATAAAACACAGCCAATGCTGTGCTGGAATTTGTTTTATAGGCTTTGTAGTTCCAGGGAGGTTGATGCTATACTATATAGGGAATCTGCTTCTTCCTCCCTACCCTACAGCTGATTCTGTTTTCAGAGGTAGTTTCTTGTTCTGATTTCACACAGTAGATCAAAGCATAAACTTATACCTACATACATATAAAGTTATTCTTTATAGGTAGTTTGAGCCTGACCATTGAAGAATAACTACAACTTTTCATAATCAGAGTTCTAAGCCAGGGCTTGACTGACAACAGCTATTGAAGCACTTGCTACTAGTTCCTCATCCTCTGAATACTATCAGATGGAATATAGTGCTGCATCTCCCCTCCCCCCTCCCTCCCCCCACCCCACCCCTCTGCAAGTCCTGCAGTTGAACTCAGGGTCTTCTGCTTAGTTGGCTGGCACTTGACTACTTGAATCACACTTTCAGTTCTGTTTGTACTAATCATTGGAGGCTCAATTTTAACAGACTTTTCTAATTGATCTGGTCTTAACACAAATCCTCTGGATGTATCTCAGACTTTTGAGTAGCTAGAATTACAAGTGTGAGTCAATGCTTCCAGCTAGATTGTATTGTAAGGAGGGAGGTTGGGAGGTTTGTAAGGAACACAGGAGAACAGGGCTTACAGATGCAGATTCCAGCAATTGGTGTGAGGTGTTGTCTGTTAGGTGAGGCCGACCTCATCTCAGCCTTGCCAATTGCCCCCAAGGTAAGTAATGTTTTGCATTATGCAAGAATTGATCCTTTAAAAGAACAAGCTGCACTAATATCTAAGGTTTCTAAATGAGATGGCCCAAGGCATTATTCGAAAGCTCACAATGGAGTTTAACGATAAAGCTCTGGTACATGAACACATAAGAATCAAAAACTGTCCATGATTCCATGCTTCTCCCATGATATATTTGTACATATATAAAAAATTCTCATCTCAAGCCCAAAGAAACACAGGTCCCATGGTTTCCCTTATTTGCAATGACTAGTATATGTCTGAGACAAGCAGAAATGTTCAGAGGTGAAATGAACCCCAAGATAAGGACTCACATATTTTTTCTTTCTTGCTATTGTTTTAAACATATTTATAAGATGATTGCTTTGTGGTTTTTTATGTCCCTCCTCCTCAGTATAAACCCTGTTTTCACTGTATTTGATGTTGCTATAATTTGTGGAGGGGAAGGGAAAAAACAAATTGTTTAAACAGGGATACAGATGGACCCATTGCAACAATGAGATGTACAAGACGTTATGTCGAAAAACGAACTTTACAACTCTGGTGTGGTATGGGGAGGGAGATGGGAAGGGATGGTAAGGGGAAACAAAGGAGGAGGGAACAATGCTTGATAAGAAATGTACTCATTTGGGCTGGGAAGGTGGCTCAGTGGTACAGTGCTTGCCTTGCATGCATGAGGCCCTGGTTTGATTCCTCAGCACCACAGAAGCAGAAATAAAAAGCTGGAAGTGGTGCTGTGGCTCAAGAGGTTGAGCGCTAGCCTTGAGGTGAAGAGCTGAGGGACAGTGACCAGGCCCAGAGTTCAGGCCCACGACCGGACTCCCCAACCCCCAAAAAAGAAATGTACTCATTACCTTGCTCATGTAATTGTAACCCCTCTGTACTACATTTTCAAGATTAAAAAAAAATTCTGGTTTCAAAGTCTTTGAGGAAAATCAATACCAGGATTTCAATAGGATTGATATATTGTTTTATAACTGGAATTTCAATTTTTGCCTGGAATGGTAATAATGTCAAATGAAATTATGTCTCTATTTCAGAGGTCCATGCTAAATTCACCAGCAGCCCTGCTCAGAGGAAGGGTGCAATGATGATGTGTAAACTCATTTGTAAACATGAGTTGAACAGAAACTCAGTTTGTTAAAACACAGCCACCCACCAAATCTTTGTAGAAATGACCTGTCAGGAGAGACCTCTCCGTTCCACAAAGCTGTACGATCATGTACTACAAAAGTCCAGCGGCAGTGTGGCTAGTGGTAGGAGATCATGATGGACCTAAAGAGGAAATGTGTACAGTTTTTTTAAGTAAGTATACATGTGGTTGTGTTTGCTAGCCATGGGGCTTGAACATAGGGCCTGTGCACTGTCTCTCAGCCTCTTTGTGCTCAAGGCTAGTGTTCTACCAACTAAATCCCAACACCACTTCCAGCTTTTTCTTAGTAGTTTATTGGAGATAAGGGTCTCATGGACTTTCTTGTCTCAGCTGGCTTCAAACTGCAATCCTCAGATTTCAGCCCCCTGAGTAGCTAGGATTACAGGCATGAACCAGCAGGCTCCTGGTTTTTATACTTATCCTTTAAAACTTAAAATGAAAGCCCATAAACATTAAGAGGTGTACAATGCAGCATACTCAATTTGTATTTGTTCCCACTGGATCATCTGTGAACTGAGTTAAAGGCTGTCTTAGATATGGAAGGGAAGGAAAGATTTTCCACAAAGTTAGTTTTTGAAGACATTATTATTCAATAGAATTCCTTCTGAGAAGACACTTGACAAGATCAGATGTTAGGTCAAACCCTCATGGAATGGTGTAGGAATTGTCTGGGGAAACCAGGCAACAAAATTTGAATTAGGAGGTAATGTGCTTCCTTCCTCAGCTTACTCAGCTTTATTATCTGAAGAAGAAAGGAATGAGTAGGAAGAGGTCAAGTTCTAGGGCCAGTTTATGGGTTTGTTTTGTTCTCTCTCCAAATCCTGTAAGATAGGAGTGCTGAGTAATAGCCTCTTCCTTTGGAAAGTCCCCACATTATCTCACTCTATCATGAGAGGAGACCTCACTTCTGTGGAGATAAGCTTGCTCTTGGGTCCTTCAGACACATAGTATGCAGACATCAAAAGTCCAATGCTATAAAGGGAACCCAAGATACTCAGTTTTATCAATGATGTAAGGGCCATTTCATGACAATGAATCTGCAAACTGGGTATCATCAATTCCAATAGTGGAAATAGCAGCCCTGGACAGTGGATGATGTAAGATGTTAATTGATCTCCATTCTCACTTCCCTTTCCTTCCATTCTGAATATTTGCCACAATGAAGAGTTTTGCCTCAAAAAGTTTAAGGAATTTGAGTCATGATACCACAGAAACAGGCAAAAATATAATACATAGAAAGATTGTTTTGTGTAATGTCCCTCATAGGCATATGAAGTTAATTTAAATAAACTAAGAGAAAGGTTAAGTGAAACAGCTTTAAATAAGTAGTTTTTTCTGATTCTCCCATATTCCATTAAGCAAAATTATCACTGATAAAAATGCATTTACTCAAAGCAGCAGCAATGCAGGTTTCACAGAAGCACAATGTTTCGGTTTCCTATAATATCAGTTGAGCCTTCTGTGGGATCTAGGAGAAGGACATGGCATTGTGAGGCTGGGAGAAATAATAGGAGTGAGGATCTGATGAAAACAAGCATCTAAAATCACCTAAAAGTGCAAGAGATGAAGTTTCTACTTAAATATCTGTATCTATCTTTTCTCTTTCTCTAATACTAGTACTATAAGCCTCAGCCACTGTCAAGGGCAGAGACTGGATACCTGAGGAGGGAGCAGACTGGAGAGCAGCAAGATTGGTAAAAACAAAAAGCTCTAAGATGCACAGGAGAGGACTCAGGTGGTCTCACAGAAGATGTACAAAGTCACCACTGAAGACAATGGCATGTGTGTGTGTTTGTGTATGTGTGTGTGTGTGTGTGTGTGTGTGTGTAAAAAGTGAGGCTTAAAGTCATGCAACATATCCTGAGCTATGATTTAACAATGAGCAGTGTCACACATTGATATGAGGTTCTGATAATCTAGAGCAGAATTATGTCCACTGATGAAGGTTTGTAATTTCAAGTCAAGTAAGAAAGCAGTGCCTTCTAGCACCACAAAACTCCAATCTGAGAACTCAGAATAATAATGGGATTATAATATTTAATGGGATTATAATATTTCAAACCATAGGTATGTTATTCTGGGGAATAACAGAGATGGGGGGGATTGAGATCCAAGGCTAGTCTAGGCAAAGTGTTAGCAAGCAGACCTTATCTCAACAAATTCTTCTGGCTAGGTGGTTCATTCCTGAAATCCCAGCTCTGTGGGAGGTGTACGTGAGGGAAGAGCAAAGCCCAAAAATTACTTAAAATACTTAAAGCAAGAAGGGGGCAGGAGGTGGTAGAATGCATGCTAGCATGTATGAGGCTTTGAGTCCAATCAAACGAAAATACTATTAAAACAACCCAACAGATGTAAGATGTGCTCATTAGCTGGATTCAGCTTTTTTCCTCTCTACTAGAAATATTTAGAATTTGGGGAAGTATAGGAGAAGTGTACAGCACAAGTACCATGCAGCTGTACATTATCTATACAGCACTCTTAGCCAACATGCTGAGCACTTGCTGGGTTTCAGTTGTTGGCCTCTGATAAGCAGTCATTAATATCAGACTCACAGAAAGAGCAGATGAGTTAATCGAGTCAACTGACTTAAATGACTGACATTGAAGCCTATGCAGGGCTGTGATCTTCAGTTCTAGTACTTGGAAAACTAACCCCAACCCTGATGCAAACACATTGGCTCTGCAAACCTGATTGCATCTGCCATCTTGGTGCCTTTTCTGTTTCTATCATCTGTGAGATGGTCTATCAAGTAAGTTAAATCCAGGCCACAATAGAAGACGCTGCCCAGTGCACTGAGATACACCTGCTGTCATCGGCAGTGGCTGTTTTCAGGGCACTCTGGACTTCTTTTATCACCTGGAAGTCACCATAAGTTCCAATGATAAGAACCACTTTGGGTACAGACTACTATAAGCGTTTTACTAGTCGACAAACTAGACTACAGAAAACTCATGCCCAGACTGATGTGCTTTGCTTTGCATAGAACAGCAATAAACAGTCTGTACATTGCTTATTTTCTGGAAGGAGAGACATATGTGCTGGGGACAAAATACACTGTAACTATGAAACAAGAGGAATAGCATAGGAAAAGAAAGACCCATCTGTACGGTATTTTCACAATAATAATAATAATAATAATAATAAGAAGAAGAAGAAGAAGAAGAAGAAGAAAGCCTTTGTTTCTCTGAAGGTTACAAGAAATGGGTATTTCTGCAGTTTGAACAGCAGGTGGCACTTTTAACTACTTTACAAGTGAGTCCAGTCTGTTTGTTGTTGTTTTTGTTATTGTTGTTGCTGATTTAGCTTAGGATAGAAACCTAAGTGATATGGTGAGAGGGCACAAAATCATTTAAAATGATCTTGGAAACATTAAAAAACCTCACCAGTGAACAGATTGCAGTCTAAAAATGTACCAAAAATCAAGCCCTGAACTTGTTCTGTATGAGTGTAGCTAGCACACAGACCTTCTGTAGGTAGCTTTCCTTGTCTGGAACAACCTACTCAAGCTGTGTACAAAGGAAAAGAAACAACACTAGAACTTAAAATTTGGAAATGCCCAGTGCAAGTTGAGATGTATGCATTTCTAGAGTCTTCCTAGCACTAAGGGCTTTTGAACAACAATCTCTCCAACAACAATCTCCTTGGCCTTTGCAAGCTGCCTTTTCAGGTATTAGTCAATATGCATGCATAGAAAGCCCCCTTGCTGTGTGCTCTGCCACAACACTAAGACCATCAGTGTTGTAGAATGATGGGGAAACTTCTCCCAGGACAGAATGTGGCCATTGTTATGTTTAGCAAATAATTAACCTGTCAAACTGGGCACCAGTGGCCCTTGACTGTAAACCTAGCTACACAGGAGGCAGAGATATGAGTATGCCAGTAAAAAACCAGCTTGGGCAGGAAAGGCCTTGAGACACTTATCTCCAAGAAACCACCAGAAAACTGGAAGTGGCACTGTGGCTCAAGTGATAGAGAGCTAGACTTGAGCTGAAGAACAGAGAGACAGCCCCTAGGCCTAGAGTTCAAGTCCCATGACTGACAAAATAAAGGAAAAAAAAGTAAAAGAAAGAAAGAAAGAAAGGGAAAAAGGAAAGAGAGAAAGAGAGAGAGAGAGAGAGAAAGAAAGAAAGAAAGAAAGAAAGAAAGAAAGAAAGAAAGAAAGAAAGAAAGAAAGAAAGAAAGAAAGAGAAAGAAAGAAAGAAAGAAAAAAGAAAAAGTCGAAAGAAAAAAACCTGTCATGATGAGAGATATGGCAAAGCTCCAGCCTCTGCAGATAAAGACATCCTGACCTGGGAGATGGCTCAAAAACAGAGGCACTGTTACCTTCTCCTGGTAAGAACCAAAGCTCCCACTGGAGCCCATACCATTAGAATGGAGCAGATTCCCAGCACATGCCTACAGCCCCAAGTCAGTGTGGCCAGAGTGATTAGCAGCCAAGCTTCCAAGTCCCCTTGGATTCCTGCCTCCTGGGCACATTGTGGGCCAGCTCAGAAGGAGGTTTCAGAAGAGCATAAAGAGCCATGAAGCAAAGCAGTCATGTAGAAACACAAAGCACATGACTCTCACCCCTGGTCTTCCAGAGTTATTCTCAGATTATTTTGTGGATAAGAAGATGTGAGTGAATCATCTTGCTTCCTGAAAAATATCTCTGTATAGGTAGGCATTCTTTGCCTCACACTGAAAGGCAACCACTTGTCCAAAGGCTGGTCTCATCTGTGGCCAATAAATTTCCTTTTCCCGGCCATCATCCCTTTAACAGACATCTGTATGTTGGCTGATAGCACATCCATGAATGGAGATGTACCTGCGAAGGTTTTGAAACCATAGTGGTCCATGATGTCCTATCACCATTTCTCTCCCACTGTCATCTCAGAATTAGACCAGAAGCTGGTTGCAATCACAGCACATATCAACACAAGACTGTCAATACCTGAACCTTGTCAAAGTCTACTTCAAAGATACCTTTCAGTTTCAATCTATGTCTGACAGAGTATCTACCCCCTACTTTTTTGGTCTAGGATATATGGAGCTATAAACTGGGAGACTTAGAGAATAAGATTAGAGAGAATGGGTCTCCTGGACAGGATCTGCTATAGGTATGACAAGTTGGAAGGAAAAAGAAGCAGCATAAGGAAATATTAACATGGCCAAAGTGGTCAAAAGACATCTCTCCAATGCAAGAATGTGTTTCTGACAAACTTGTTCTTGTTGGGCCATGACCTGGTATGGTGGTGCCACTTTACACTCTGGTCCCAATAGAGTAACATACATGTCATGGCTTCTTCCTTCCACGGCCTAGGCTGACTACCAGAGGTTCATTCCCTGTTTTTACCTCTGCTTTCTAAAAGGGTACACACATCAAGGGGCTCTCTTCTTTCCCTCTACAAATATTCTACCAATGTTCCCTCATTTCACAACTCCTCATTGCCAATCTAGGTGCTGCTGTTCTATGAGTCCTAATGTATCCTCTCCTGAGCCTAACATTTGTTGCCTTTCCTCCTTTTGGTGCTGGGGACTGAACTGAGAGTCATGTGCATGCCAGGGATGTACTCTACTACTGAGCTGCATCTTCACCTCTGAACTTTGTTTATCATACTTGTCAAGAACTCTATTAAGTATTTGATACAATTACTAAGGTACATGAGAATAAGGGAGATGCTGCACTTAGCAATTGGACAAAAAAATCACCGATCTATAGGAATCACCTCCACATTAGCTTGTGTGGCAATGAATGCAGAGCTCTGGCTAGGAGAAAACAAAAGTCATGCCTGAGAAATAATACATGGTGGTCTACTGGTAAAATTATCAACAGGAGTTTTCTAAGGAGTGAGGCATGAGTCATTAATTATGAACCAAGAACTACTTCTTCAAAAGTGTAAAGAAATAAGCCAAAGCCACCAGAAAAGACTCATAAATGGGTACTTAAGAGAAAACAAAAATGTTCTTAGTCAAACACTGGTAGATAGGATGGGTGGTGCCTCCATCACAGCTTGGCCTCAATCCTTAACCCACTGAGGAATGAGAGTGCCTTGGCCAGGCCTGCCTTCAGTTCTGACCCAGCAGCCTTAGAAGATTTGGGTTCATCCAACCTGGTCAGTTCTAGGACTAGAGACCCAGGGGTATCAATACTTACTCCATAGGACTCCCACAATGGAAGCTATTTGCACTTTGATCTCCCTGGGGCAAGGACACAAAATAACCTGCTTCTAGTCACAGATCACTCTCTGGGACAGTTTACTTTCTAATGAGTGAGACCAGCTTGGCTTAAAGATCTCTATCCCACCCCTCCCTACCCTACCCCAACCTCAGGGCTGGTAGAGGAAAACTTACGGAACTTACCATCTCCCAACTTTACTAGCAACAAGGTACTTGCACCTCACCCAGAAGTACCTTTTCCTTAGAGCTTTCTATAAGTTGCAGTATTCCCATAGCCCTTTTTCTGAAGAAAAAGGTACTCTTACAGGTTATTGGTGGCCATGGAGGAATGCTTGGCACAGACAACCTGCCTGGAGCCTCACTGAAAGAAGAGTGAAAGATTCTGGCAAAAAGAACCAGTGATTGATTTGGCCTCCAGTGAAAACAGAAGTGTTCACCCTCTTCCTGGCCATTGTAGGTTCTAAGCAATTGAGATTTCTGTTTCACTCATGTAAAGTAAACATACCCAACAGGCTAGATCCATCCATCCCTTATATCCTTACAACACCCTGTGGGCCTCAGACAGCTTTGACTGCTGGAAAAATGAACATGAGAATGGGTCATTGGGACAGGCCATGTCTCCCCTCCTCTCCTTGACTTGGAAGTACTGTGTCAAGCAGTTCTTGATACACTATGGGACTGGTCAGCTTCTCAGCCTCTCACTCCCTCAAACATCTAGAATCACTTCTGTACTTAAAGCTGCCAGACACCTTGAGAAACTACCCTGGCAACCAGGAACTTGCACTCATCCTGTGAGTGCTGCTTCATTGCCAACTGAACTCTAAACACAGGGATCAGTGTTCCTGATACTGTTTCTGGGGAATGTGACTGAAATCCCTCTGATGGGACATGAGACAAGAACCTGTGGTTGTCTGAAGGAGAAGTAGCATCTGGATCTAGTTTTCTTTCTCTTCAAACTGCTTTTTTGCTAGTTGCATGCTTTTGAGAGATTGAAAACTATAAAACTGGGCCAGGAGGAAAAACAACAACATTGGCACTTGTCATCCTCCTCTTCAAAATAGCAGAAAAACCATGAATTTAATACTCCTCTTGAGCACCAGCCCTATATTGCTAAGATTAAATCCTTCTGTCCAAATTTATATTTCAAATACACTGAAAGAATAAAAAGGATTCTAAAGAAGAATAAGGGCTCAGGGTATAAAATGTATACTTCTTTATTTATACAAATAGGGTTTTAAAACAATCATATTTAAAAGAAATCTGCATTTCTACATTCACTGTCAGTGAGTTCCTGACAGAGAAGGCTGAGCATGATGATACATAGCAAGGTCCCACTGCAGGACAACAGTAGCTCAGGATAGCACCATTTATTTGAGAAGCAGTAGGCAGGCCCTGGCATTCCTGTTGCACTGCTAGCAATGGGAAATCTTAAACCTCTTCTTCCACAAGACTTCTTCAAATTCCCCCTGTTCATCAGCAGTGGCATCTTTGATTTGCTGGTACTTGGACACCGGGTCATTGATGTTGCTTTCAGCCTCAGTGAACTCCATCTCATGCATGCCCTCGCTTGTATACCAGTGCAAGAATGCCTTGTGTTGGAACATGGCACTGAACTGCTCTGAGGTGTGCTTGAAGGGTTCCTGGATGGCCGTGTTGTTGCCAATGAATGTGGCCAACATCGTGAGGCCATGTGTGGGAATGTCACACACAAGTGTCTTCACGTTGTTGGGGATCCATTCTGCAAAGTAGCTGCTGTTCTTGTTCTGCAAGTTGAGCATCTGCTCATCCACCTCCTTCATGGACATGCGGTCTCAGAAGATGGCAGCCGCTGTCAGGTAGAAGCCATGGCGGGGATCACAGGTGACCATCGTATTCTTGGTGTAAACATCTGCTGGGTGAGCTTGGGCACTGAGAGAGCATTGTACTGCTGGCTGGCACGGCTTGTCAGGGGTGCAAGGCCAGGCATGAAGAAGCGCAGGCAGGGCAAGACCAGCTTGCGCAGGTCTGCATTCAGCTGGGCAGGGAAGCGCAGGCAGGTGGTGACCTTGATCATGGTAGCCAACACCAGGTGGTTCAGGTCTCCATAGGTGGGCAAGGGCAGCTTCAGGGTGCAAAAGCAGATGTCATACAGGGCCTTGTTGTCAATGCAGAATGTTTCATCTACATTTTCCACCAACTGGTGGACAGACAAGATGGTGTTGTAGGGTTAGGTGAGGATGATAGGGTTAGGTGGATAAAGGCTCAGCCCAGCACTGGGAACTAGAGTGTCTGGATGTTAGGGAGGAGGGGTGCCCGTTAGCCATCTCCCATGGACTATGATGACATATCAAATATGAAGTTGTCTGGTCTGAAACTCTGGCCAAATGGTTCCAATCTCACTGAGTCTAAGGTGCCAGTGTCCAACATCTTGGGCAAGGGCATGACACTGAAGGTGTTCATGATGCTGTCTGGGAACTCCTCTCGGATCTTGTTGAGACTCAGGGTGCCCATGCCTGACCTGGTGCTACCTCCCAGGGAGTAGGCCAGCTAGAAACCCTGGAGACAGACACACCTTTCTGCTCACCACTTCCAGCACAGACTCCACCAGCTCGGTTCCCTCTGTGTAGTGGCCCTTGGCCCAGTTATTGCCTGCTCTGTTCTGGCCTATCAGACACAAAGACATGATGAGACACATACTCCAGGAATAATGACTTTGCTATATGCATTGTGAAGACTATAGGCTCCTCTGAGCAACTTTGGCTATTATTTTAGATACACTGGTGAAATAAAGGAAATGTTTTCTTTTTTGGGGTCTAGTCGTGGGCCTGAACTCTGGGCCTGGGCGCTGTCCCTCAGCTCTTCAGCTCAAGGCTAGTGCTCTACCACTTAAGCCACAGCACCACTTCTGGCTTTTTTTCCTGATTATATGGTGCTGAGGAATCGAACCCAGGGCCTCATGCATGCAAGGCAAGCACGGTACTGCTGAGCCACCTTCCTAGCCCCCAGGAAATGTTTTCAATGTATCTGGGACCCTACAAATCACCCAGGTTCTAAAGAAAGTAAAGACAATGTGGAGGAAGATACATTTTAACCCAAACCACGTACTTCTAAAAATGAACAGAGCCTGGTGATGGGAAGGGGTCTCAGTGGTAGAGTGCTTGCCTCACATGCACAAGGCCCTGGGATCGATTCCTCAACACCACATAAACAGAAAAAGCCAGAAGGGATGCTGTGGTTCAAGCGGTAGAGTGCTTGCCTTGTGCTGAAGAGCTGAGGTACAGTGCTCAGGCCCAGAGTTCAAGCCCCACGACCGACCAAAAAAAATGAACAGAGCCTGCCTCAATACTGGAAAAGTACTTACTTTCACAGGAGGAACAAGAGAACAGAATGGTCAGAGGGAAGCTAAGCTGCAGGCACTTGTCTGCACCTTGCTCACACATAGCTGTGCTTTGATTTCTGGTGTCCTGAAATGGTTCCCTGTTATTGCCAGGTATTTGAAATGGCCAGCAGCACTGAAACCTTGTTGGAGGCGTTCCCTGCTCGCTGATCATTCCCTTCAGAGGCTGTTTGCAGACTGGTATTTATCTGTGCTGATTGAGTGGACAGGGACATGACTCCTGTGGACTGAAATAGGTGGGTTAGGTGAGGATGATATCTAGATGAATAAAGGCTCAGCTCAGCTCTGGGAACTGGAGTGTCTGGATGTTAGGAAGGAGGGGTGCCTGTTAGCTATCTTCTATGGACCATGCTGACATACTAAATATGAAGTGTCTGGACTGAAACTCTATGGTTCCGATCCTACTAAGTCTAAGGTGCCAGGCTCTAGGTCCACCATGATGGCCGGAGGAACATATTTGTTGCCTGTGGGAACAAGAGTTGACTTGGGCCTATACTTGACAAGGAACTTAGGAGCAGAGCTTATGATTCTAAGTGGCTCTCAGCATTCATTATAGAAATTACAGCATTTCAGACATGGAAACAGAAAAGATATCTTGAGAATGAATCACCATGCAAGAAGCTTCAGCAACTTTAAGGACGTTTGCAGTTGTCTATTTCCATGCATTTTATTCCTTTGCTTTGGGCATGGTGGCTGAAATCTCAGCTACTCAGGAGGCAAAGATGAGCATCAGGCTTTGAGTCTAATGGGGCAAAAGAAAGATGACAACACCTTTTTTTTTGTTGTGTTGTTCATGGTGGGGCTTGAACTCTGGGCCTGGGCACTGTCCCTCAGCTCTTTAGCTCAAGGCTAGCACCTCTATCACTTGAGCCACAGTCCAACTCTCAGTTTTCTGAGTTGTTTATTGTAGATAAGGGTCTCAGGGACTTTCCTGCCCAGCCTGGATTTGAACGATGATTCTCATTTCTCAGCCTCCTGAGTAGCTAGGATTATTGGTGTGAGTCATCATTGCCTATCAGCAAGAAGCTTTCTCTTTTTTGTTAATTTTATTTTTATTGTAAAGGTGCTGTATAGAGGAGTTACAGTTACATGAGTAAGGAAATGAGAACATTTATTGTCGAACATTGTTACCCACTCCTTTGTTGTTCTCCCACTATCCCTTCCCTTCCCCAATTAAAAGTAGCTAGGTGCAGAGCACCAGTGGCTCATGCCTATAATCTTAGCAACTCTGAAGTTGGAGATCATCACTGTTCAAAGCCAGCCTGGGCAGGAAAGTCTGTGAGACTCTTATCTCCAATAAACTAATAGAAAACCAGAAATGGCACTGTGGCTTAAGTGGTAGGGCTGCTTGTCTTGAACAGAAGAGTTGGGGCACAGTGCATAGGCCCAGAGTTTAAGTGCCACTGCCGACAAAAAAAACAAACAAACAAAACAAAAGAGCCAGGTGTGGCTCTTCAGCAAGTAGATGTAGGGGGAATTCAAGTATAATGCTTTCCTGGGGAAAATACATAAAATTCATATTTCTTGTGTTATAATGTTTCAATAATTGTTATCAAATAGGACATTTCCCTATATTCAAATACTCAGAGCAACCTTGAGCAATTACTTGCAATTTGCCATTTAACCTGATTTTTCAAAAGGGATATCAGTTAAAATGATATAAACATGAGTTTGAGACTGCCCCCTTCCTAAACAATGACATGAAGAAAACTGGCCATCCTGCCTGATATACAGGATCTAATAAAGACACAACATAAAATACTGTTCATAGCAGTGACACAATTCCACACAACGACTCTCAACCAAGGAACCACAAGATTAAAGTCTTATATCTTACTTAAGCAATATCAACACAAAATACCAAGGTGAGGACATCCCCAAATGTAGATCTATAAAACTCAAATACATTAAATAGCTCTGTCCTTTTGTTTGCACTTTTTCATTGGTTTATTACACAGGAAAACCAATTATCTACGATTCTGTTTGTATACAATGATGTAGAATGGAAACTCTTTATATAAAATTAAATGAATTTCACATTGACAGTTACAAAACTGACAATCTACTCTGTAGACTTCAGTAAGGTTGTTTGTATTAGGAAAGACAATATATATCATTTAAAAGCAGTGTTTACACATTATTATTGGGTTTTTCTACATCACAACAATGTTTTTTACTTTAAAAACCTTAAAAAGAATTTATTGTTGGCTAAGTATTCATATTCAAAATGCTGAAGTCCAGAAGTGTTATAGATTTCAAGGTGAGACACTTTATTTATGCTTTATGATTTGGACTATTCACATATATATTAGTGACTGAACATCCCTCTTTAAAATTTTAAAATTTTCAATTTCAAATTTTATTTTTAGAAATTTAATCTGTATTTTAAAGAGGGCAATACAACTGGGCTCTGGTTGCTGAAGGGTGAAATTCTAGCTACTCAAAAGTCTGAGATCTTAGGATCGCAGATTGAAGCCAGCTGGGGCAGGAAATTCTGGGAGACTCTCATCTCCAAGAAACTACCTGAAATAGTTGGTGTCATGCCACCTCCTGCGGAGTCTGCATGAGATCGCGTTAGACAAAGAGCTTTAAGGAAGCATGCCTGCAGGAAGGGGGTGTTGGTTCAAGGCTTCCCATACACTTGGCTGCACCTTTATAGCCTCTACCTTTATTCTTACTATATTCTTCTTGGCTGTACATTCGTTGCTTTTATTCTCGTTTTGGCTATTTTTCTATTGATCCGTGAACAGAGCATGTTGTTTCTTTCCAGTCCAATAGAGATGACTTCTCTAAATAATAAAGACTAGGACCAAAGATTAAATGTGGGCGATGCCCCAATCAATCATCTGATGTGACGCTGCCTCCAAAAACTCCTACAACTTCACAAGCGGTTTTGCGGCTCACGCATAGTAAACATAAAAACTTAAAATTTGCAAATATGTTACAACAAGCAGAATTAATGAATTAAACTAAGCTAGAAGGAGTTATCCCAGAAGCCCAGAGAGTTCTAAAAAATGGAACCCCTGATAATAAAAGGAAAAGAAAGATTGAAGAGATGAAGGACAATGCCTATGCCCAGAGTTGAAGCCCCATGACAAAAAAAAAAAAATTCAGGTGTGGCTAGTCAGCAAGTACAGGTAGGGGGAATTCAGTAAAAGGCTTTCCTGAGGAAATTCACAAGTGTATACTCAAAAATTAAAACAAAATATATGGTGGAGTGGCTCAGGTGGATACAGCACTTGACTTACAAGATTGAGGCCCCAAATTCGAACTACAATACCACCCTAAGAAAGGCAGGAACTCCTTCCTTGTCATTAGTATTCCCCAGGGACCTATTCTGCCACAGTATTGGAAGCCGGACAGGAGACACTCACTAGCTGCCTCATTGTAATATACCTCGATTCTCTGCAGCTGTAAGCTGCTGTCTACATAATAGTTGCCAGTGCAGTCAATGTTGTGCTCATCGCTTAGCATTTCCCCAAACTGAGATGGAACTAGAAGTGTATTATGGCCTAGAATGTTAACTGTCCAAACAATGGATTTTAAAATAACTATAAGAAACCCAAGTCCTGTTGACACAAATATTTTTGTAAAAAAATTAGATATTTTAAATTAAAAAAAGCACAAAAATTGATGGTATTTTAGTTTTGTTAATCTCTTTGCTATCTGGCTGAATAGAAGACATCTGGGTTCTCCTATGTTTATTCCATCTTACGGGATACCATATTCTGTTTGGATTCTATGATGAGAACCTGGCCTTATATGGACATGAAATTGCCAAAGCAGTAACTTGAAGACTCAGCTAGAAGGGTCTCCAGAACCCCAAGGATCCTCAGATCATACACCGACAACCACTGATTTAGAAAACACCCAACTTAAGGGAACTGAGATAGGGCATGAAAACTCAGAGAAATTTGCATTAAGGTGTATGAACTGTTCTCAATTATCTAATACTCATCAGTTGACAAAAAGGGAATCCTCTGTATCTGTCAGCTCAAAGACACTGCACTCCTTTCATTCAAATCAGACCAAAAATGCATTAGTCTATTCCCAGGAAACTAAGTACAATGACTTGAGTCTCAGGTAAGACATGCAAGGGATTTGAAACCACCCCAGCCTTGCTTAAAAAACCACACCCACCTGGGCCACACAAATTAGGGAAATTGGGGAAACTATCTGGGGGACTTGATTTCCAGGAGGTTAGGGACTACTATGGAGCCCCACCTACCTCAGCCTAGACATGACCACCACCACCTGCACCCTCCAACCCCATCCTCTTCCTCCTCATCCCCCTAAATTTGAGACTAGGATCCTAGGCCAGTGTCATGCTCCCCTTTGCGCCAATCTGGTTGCCACAGTGGCTTGCCTGTATGTACACGATCTCCCTCACGGTGTAGGGCTGCAAAGAGTTGGATGTGTGTCCTCAGCAGTGGTGTACACAGAGGAAAACAGGTAGGGCTGGGGAGCAGGAATCTGACACAGCCAACTCAGATCCCCATTTAAACGTCTGTTTGTTACGGGGCAGAGGAGATGGGGTGGACTTGATAGGCAGAGCCAGCAGGTGTTCCAACTCAGTCTGCCTACTGCTGGGTAATCAGAGATAGCTACCTGTTATCACTTAACCCTGGCATCCAGCTGTCAGCCTCAAGTCAATTAGCACAGCTGCCACTCTATTTGGAACCTCTTGCCACACTGCCATCCACCTCCCACCCTGACTCACAAGAGAGGCTGAACCCTGGGATCCAGGAAGCAAGAGGAGGGGCTTCCTCTACACAAGGTACTTGTGCCAGAAGCCAAGAACAAGCCTACCATCTATTTTTGATAGGAGGGCCTAGAACTGAAGGGGCACGTTCTGTTGGATTCCATGACTGATTTCCATTCTGGGAAGAGTCAGGGGCTTAGGGCCTTGCCTTCATACTCAGGTTTTCTTTTCTTTTCTCTTAAAAGCAGCTTGCTTTATTACTTAAGCCATAGGTCTACTACAGTCTACTTTTTGTTTCATTTGGCTTCTGCTCCAAGCGTGAGAACTCAGCTCCTGCTCTGTGTATGTGTGTGTGTGTGTGTGTGTGTGTGTGTGTGTTTGGCCGGAGTTAGGCACGTTGGTGTTAGGGCTTGAAATTAAGGCCTGGTGACTCTTTCT
This sequence comes from Dipodomys spectabilis, assembly GCF_019054845.1. Taxonomy (NCBI): domain Eukaryota; kingdom Metazoa; phylum Chordata; class Mammalia; order Rodentia; family Heteromyidae; genus Dipodomys; species Dipodomys spectabilis. The sequence continues at coordinate 845,377 of NW_024870780.1, forward strand.
GAGATTTTTACTATTATTGAGATTAGGTGATTACCTAAATTTCTCTTATTTCAGAATATTATGGAATAGTGATATTTAGTTGAAGTCACAAACATATTTTAACCTTCACAATGCAAATTGTCATTATTATGGTCGATAAAGTTTGTGAATTCTATTAGCTTTGACAATACAATTCTATAAGCTTTGACAATACAATTATTTCTTCCAGGTGATATATACATTTCTTTCCTTTTGCTTACTGTAAGATGTTCTGTCTTTCACTCTCATTCCTCTCCTCTCTTTCTGAGGTTTTATTGATTTACTTAGTTAACTGAAGGGTAGATGGCTCTCCTACTTGAGCCACAGCTAAACTTCTGCCTTTTTTAAGTGATTAATATGAGGCAAGAATTCCATGGGTAGTCCAGGGCAGTACAGAGAGGCTTGAAATCTGAGGATCAGAGTTCAAAGTCAGCCTGGGCAGGAAAGTCAATGAGCCTCTTAACTCCAGTCAACCTAATAGGTGGAAGATAGTAGAGCTGTAGCCTTGAGCAAAACACTTCAATTTTAAGTCCCTCGACTGAACACACTGAAGCAAGTTTCATGGACTTTCCTGTCCAGTATGGCTTTGAACCATGACCTACAGATTTCTGTTTCCTTAGCATTCAGAATTATAAGTGTGAGTCAACATTTACAAATCTTTAATTACCTCTTCTTTCACCTTTTCAGTTATTTATTATTTCTTTCTTTTTGGCATTTGTTATTAGGCACTAACTATTATGCTGTTTTTTTGTTTCCCTTGAAACTACCATGACCTACAACTTTGACCACAGGTAAACTACAGGCTGTTTTTCTTTTTTGCAGCTCTTTTTCTAGGGCTTAAACTCAGGTCACAGTGACTGAGGTTCTATTTTTTTTTAATTGAGTGGTGGTTCTTAGGTCTTGAAATTAAGTCATGATGACTTTCCTTGAGGTTTATTTATTTTTACCTTAATAGTAGCTGGTTTCACTACTTGGGCCACAGCTCAACTTTTGCATTTTTTTGTGGTTAATAGGGGATTAGAATATCAACAGAAAGTCAAGAGCATTACAGAAAGGACTGAAATCTGAGAATCATGTTTCAATGCCAGTCTTGGGCAAGAAAATCAATGAGACAATTATCTCTAATAACCACCGAGAGGTTGGAAGAAGTAGACCTGTAGCCATGAGCAAAACATAGCAAGTTCAAGCCCCCATGCTGAACACAGTAAAATATGTCTCCTGTACTTTCCTGCCTGGGCTGGCTTTGAACCAAAGTCCTCAGTTTTCAGTAATCTGAGCAGGTAGAATTACAGTTTTGATTTAGAAGGCCTTAATATGCTCCTTTTCCACCTTTTCATTTATTTGATTGTCCCTTCCCCCTTTTTCAAAGTTCATGTCCTTTATTATTAGGGCCTACTCATTTATGCTCAGTATTTAATTAATTAATTTATTGATATTGTCAGTTGTGGGGCTTGAACTCAATGCCTAGGAACTGTCCATCAGGGACACAGCAGGCACACTACTATTTTCAGACATAGTGCCACTTCTACTTAGTTGGAAAAAACAGTCACCAGGGGACCTTTTAGCTGAGGCTGGCTTCCAAATGTGATTCTCAGATCTAAGCTTCCTGAGTAGCAAGGATTACAGGCATGAGCCAGAGGCACCTGGCTTGTTTTTTTTAGATCAAAACTAGCAGGCTCTACATTTAGGCCACACTACTTCACTGTCCATGAGATTTTTGGCCTTTTGTTTTTTGCTCAAAGCTAGCAGGAACAAAAACTCAACTCCTGAGGTCTTTTTTTTGGGGGGGGGAGGCTTGAATTCAAGGCCTAGTGACTCTCGCTGAGGGTTGTTTTGTTTTGTGTTGGGTATTTTGTTTTTCATTTCAAAGCTAGCAGGCTCTACTACTTGAGCCTCAGCTCAACTTCTGCCTCTATTTTTCTTTTAGTGGTTAATAGTAAATAAGAGTCCCATGGGAACCAAGGCACTACACAGTATCCTAAAATCTAAGGATTACAGATTAAAGCCAGCCTGGGCTAGAAAGTCCATCAGTCTCATCTCCAATTAAGCACATGATACAGGAAGTAGTATTTTTAAACTTGAGTAAAAACCCTCAAGTTCAAGCCCATGTCTGGCACACTCAAAAAGAAGTTAGTTGGACTTTCCTGCCCAGGTTGGATTCGAACTGTGATCTTTACATTTCAGCTTGGATTAAAGATATGAGTCTATATTATAAAAAACTAATTGGCTCTTTTCTTCTTCAAATACATTTATTTATTTGTTGGTTCTCTGTCTTGTTTTTAGGGCCTCACCAATCCTGCTGAAGGATAGAATGCTCTAAAACTTTAGTAACAGTTGCAATTTGGTTCATTTTTTAGTTTTGGTGGTTAGTAGGAGGTAAGTATAGACACTCCCACAAGGTCCTGACTTATACTGATTGCAGTTCATTGTCAGGAGACAAGGAAAGTTCATGAGACTCTTATCTCAAATTAACCTCCAAAAGATTGGAAATGGTCAAGCAAAAACTTGTAGATCATATCCCAGAAAGGATCACACACACACTCATACACACACACACACACACACACACACACACACACACAAAATGGGCTTTTTACACACACACACACACACACACACACACACACACACAATGGGCTTTATGGGCTTTCTTGTCCTGGTTGGCTTGGACTAGTAATGCTCAATTTCAGTGTTTTGAGTAGCTAGAATTTCAAGTGTGAGCCACCAGTTTCTTGTTAATTTTTATCATTTTTAAGACTCTTTGTGCTCTCTTGCACTTTTTAAAAAAATTTATTTTGTGGTTGTCTTAGTGCTAGATCTGTTTTTCACTTACCTTTTTTAAAACTTTTTTTCTTAGCTTTTTTTATGCTCAAGGTTGCTGCTCTACCACTTCAGCCACAGTTCCACTTCTTTTTGCTGATTAGTTGGGAATAGGAGGCTCATTGATTTTCCTGCCCAGGCTGGCTGTGAACCACAGTCCTCAGGTTTGAGGATACTGTGTAGTGCCCTTGGCTTCCTGTGGGAAACTTCTGTCCTATTTACCACCAAAAGATAAAGAGTGTGGGGCAGAAGTTGATCTGTGGTTCAAATAAGAGAGCCTGCTAGCTTTGAATTAAAAAAAAATACTTGGAAGTCTAATTCTGGTACTAATTGTACACTATTCAAACAAAACAAAACAAAAAAACAAAAACAACTTATGCACAGTGACCAGGTAATAAGGATTCCTAACTGATAACCTGAACTCATTTCCCAAAGCCTTTTTTAGATATATATGGTCATTTGTGTCAGCTGAGGAGAGATTAAAGAACAAGGCTTTACAGGCCAGTTACTCAGGACTTGGAAATCAGGATCCATTGGCAAAGCTTTTCAGAAAATGACTAAAAACTCACTCTTCACAATTCCAAATGGTTCTTCCCTCTGTGCAAGGGAAAGAGGGATGAGAAGGAAGAAATATGGGAACTAAGAACCCTCAAACAAGGTAAGTTATGTTAACTTTATTAGATAAAGTAAAACATAGGTGTACGGTGTGCAATCCAGAAAAGGACATGTCACCTCTGTGTGGATCCCAGTTAATTTAGTTAATCGATGGTAAGGAGTAAAACCCACTATTGTATTTATAGAAAGGAGCTACATGGCAGGCAAGTCAGTTCACTAACCTCAAGGATTTTGAACATAAAGGAGTGAAAGTGTTTGACTCTGTTTGGGTAACAGGAAGGAACAGAGCTGAGGAGGACTGAGATGTGCAGACATTCCCCAAGAAAGATCTCACTGACATCAAGTCTTCAGATGCATGCTGGTTGCCAGTGGCTTATGCCTGTAATCCTACTCAGAAGGCTTAGATCTGAGGATTGTGGTGTGAAGCCATCTGGGATAAGAAAGTTTGTAAGGCCTTTATGTTTTACAACTCAAGAATATTCATATTTGTTGCTAATTGCAACCCAAGGCAGTGCAATAGGATACCAAGCTGAAGAAAATTAGAAAATACACGGACAGGTGTAGAGAAAAAGAAAAAAAAATCAATGAGGACCTGGGGTCCCAAGGCTTACTGGCACTTGGGCCCCAGCTCATACAAGCAATCATATTTATTTGGATTCACACTGGGAAGGTTACCATGGATACATGCAAAAATGAAGCTTCTATATGGCAATCAGAGCCACCACAGTGAGTGAGAAACACTGGTTCCCTTTTTGTTTTGAGAAAGGAGAATGCAACCTAAAGAAAATCCAGACATTTGGTCTATTTTATCTAGCTTCCTAGGTTAAGTTGTCAATTCTTTTACCTCCCAGGCTTCAAGGCCTTTAAAGCACTATGGAAGGGGGCAATAGCTTAACACTCTCCAGAGCTGTGCTTTTTTTTTTAATTGTGAAAATACCATACAGAGGAGTTACAATTACATTGACAAGATAGTGAGTACATTTCTTATCAAGCATTGTTGCCTCCTCCTTTGTTTCCCCTTACCATCCCTTCCCCTCTCAACCCCCCTTCCTTCCCCCCACCCCCTACCGAAGTTGTAAAGTTCATTTTTCAACATAACATCTTATACATTTCATTGTTTTAATGGGGTCACCTGTAACCTTATTTATATATTTCTTTCTTTTTTTTTTTTTATTGTGAAAATACCATACAGAGGAGTTACAATTGCATGGGCAAGATAATGAGTACATTTCTTATCAAGCATTGCTGCCTCCTCCTTGGTTTTCCCTTCCTATCCCTTCCCATCTCCCATCCCTCCCCATGTCGTGCCCCCCACCCCTCCCTCCAGCTCTTCCTACCCCCCCCCAAAGTTGTAAATTTCGCTTTTCGACATAACGTGTTGTACATCTCATTCTTGCAATGGGTCCACCAGTATCCCTATTTAAACAATTTGTTTTTTTTTCCTTCCTTTCCACAAATTATACCAACATCAACTACAGTGAAAGCAGGGCTAATTCCATGGGGAGGTACATACAAAGCAACAAAGAAATCATTTTATAAATATGTTGGAAACAATCTCAAGAAAGAAAAAAAAAAATTTGAATCCTTATCTTGGGGTTCATTTCACCTAACATCAACTTGTCTGACAGTTTCTGTTTGTCTCAGACATATACTAGTTATTTCAAATAAGGGAAACCATGGGACTTATATTTCTTTGGGCCTGGCTTACTTCACAGAGCTGTGTTTTAACCTTTGCATAGTCAGCTCTCAGCTTTCTGAGTACTATTCTCAAACCTTTTCCAGGTTCAACAGCTCAGCTTGAGTCTCCTACACCTATTAATATTAATAGTATGGATTACAAACAGTAAAAAGAGAAAAATAACATTATACATTTAAACAGAAATAACTGACTTCATTCATTTATACAGGACAAAAAATTTAGCACTGCTGTTTAAGTCACTAATAACACTTTTTTAAGATATACTTTCATGGCTTTCATAAAACTTCCTATATAGTCCTTAGAGTGTCTTTTTACCTCCCATTTTTATTTATTGCATTTGCATAGTAGTATATCATCCTTAAAATCATATCACCTCATAATTAAAGTTTATCTTGTAAGTAAATACTTGTGAGACTTCAATAAAATATCAAAAAAGCTGAAAGTGGAGCTGTGGCTTAAGAGCTATAGTACAAGCCTTGAGCAAAAGAGGCTCAGGGGCACTGTCCAGACCCAAAGTGGAATCTCTAGTGTCCACACATACACCCCCCCCACCCCAGACCCCACACACAATCAGATGATAATGTCTATGAAGTTCTTCTTTAGGATGATCTTGGTGATGCATTTGTGGTAGTAGACAGCAGAGTCGCTGTAGTATAACACGTGTCTAAGACCTGGCATTAGCAAAGGCTATCATGTAACATATCCAACATAATGTCCAGCTCTCTTGATGGTAGATCTGCACATCTTGGGACTTGATGGGACCCATGTACTCTTCAACTAGCTTTCCCATCCTCTGTGCCACCTGCTGCAATGATTCATTATCCACACCAAATATGCTTTCATAACCTTTCCCTAATTATCTGAATACTGGATGCCAGAGATGTCACGGAGACACTCTGTGGCTATTCCCCTCCCTGACAGTCCATTTTACCTCCTATGCTCTCCTCACAGATGTGGGCAATGGTCTCTGAGAGACTTCATGCCTGATCTTGGAGAGATTTAGTTTTATTGTATCCATAAGCTGTGGGAAATCATGCAGTGAAGGGTCCAGGTTAGGAACATAGCTCCTCCTTCTGGAGGTTTTCCTGTATGTTCTCTTGGCCATTGAACAGAAGTGGGGACTCTGAAAGGGAACTTATATGGTGTTCTCTGTCTGTCTTGGTCCATATAACATAGAACCACTTTCCCATCCCTTTAATGATTTAGACATGCTCCATGTGATTTGTGCTGCACTGCTCTCAATGTAGTAACAACGCAGAGGACACAACTGGATGTTGTGTGGATAGCTGTCAGTACTTGGGCATGAGTCCCCTTCCAGGCAGGGCCCATAACTCCATGCTGGGAAAGTGAGAGGAAGATTAGCTGGCTTATATCTGTGTAATCTGAATGACCCCAGGAGGCATTGAGGCCTCCTCTTCATGCCCATGGCCCCTCAGCATATTGATAAAGAATGACACACCATGCCCAATCATCACCAAAATGCTCACCTGGTCCTGGGCATTATCACCACCGTCTCACCCACTTCTAGCAAATTCTCTTTTTCAAGGCCTTGCCAATCCTCCTCCTTGCATTCTCAGTTAAAATACTGCTGTCCATGAATAAAGAGCAGAAGACAAGGAAGCAGGTACCCTAGGGAAAGTAAATACTGGACCTCTTCCATGGTGAGAAGATAATGCAACCTGCAACTATAGAATAGCGAAGGAGTTAAGATGGTTGTGCACACAGTTTGTGCAGAAAAAATGCCAGACCTAGTATGCCCTGTTCAGAGTTTCAGTCCATAATCGTCTCTAACAAGGACATCTCAGGTACAGATAAACCAAGTTCATAGTGTCTTTCCTTCTTTTATTCTGTGCCTTTCTGGGGCTTGCACTCAGGAAATGGATACTATCCCTGTAGTTTATGTTTTTCCCCTCAAGGCTACTGCTTTACCACTGGAGCCACAACTCTACTTCTAGGTTTTTTTTTGTACGTAATTGGAGATAAAAGTCGTACAGGCTTTCCTACCCAAGTTGGCTTCAATCACTGATCCTCAGCCTCATGAATAGCTAGGATTACAGGCTTGGCCACTGAGCCTGGCAGCAATACTCTTCCTTTTTTATTTCCTTTTCTTTATTTTTTTTGTAAGTTATGGGCCTGAATTCTGGGCTTGGGCACTGTCCCTCATCTCTTCAGATCAAGGCTAGTGCTCTACCACTTGAGCCACAGTGTGCCTTCCAGCTTTCTTTCTGCTTATATGGTACTGAAGAATTGAATTCAGGGCCTCATGAATGCAAGGAAAGCACTCTACCATTGAGCCACCTTCACAGACTGATCTTTCCTTTTCTTAAAAAAATTATTATTAGGAATATGATGTTCAGAGGGGTAACAGTTAAGTCAGTTAAATTAAACAGTTGTCAGGTAATGAATACATTTTGGGGGGACAATTACACCCCTTCCCTTGCTCTCAGTTTATCCCTTCCACTGTGGCTTTTTTGTGGTTAACTGGAGGTAAGAGTCTTCCAGACTTTGCTGCCCAGGGTGACTTTGAACCACAATCCTCAGACATCAGTCTGCTGATGAGCTAGGATTAGAGGCTTGAACTTTAAAGTCAGGATGACTGTTCTGAAGATTGTTCTATATTGCCTATGGGCTGTGGGCCTGAATGGACTTAGGCAGTGAATGCCAGGCAGGTCTGTCATCCGGAAGCATGTGTCCTACTTAAGCCTGACTGGCTCTCAGAACAGATAGGTGATGCTTTCAGAGCAAGAACCAGTGTGTACTAGCTCAACAGAAGTCCTCACTATATTTATCTCATTCAACAACTACTGGGTTGCTTATATTATCAACACTTTCTTTCTTAAGAACATTTGTATTGTAAGATTGAAGTAACTACAGATTTGTAATGGCCTAGGAATATATGTGTGTTATCAGATTTAATATCCAAACTACATAACTGCTCCGAATCGTTTTATTTATCTTAAAGTAGTTCTTGAATAATACTCTTTATTAGTAATGATATTATTAATATAAGTATTAAAGTTCTCCAAACAAGTTTCTCTTATTAGATGAATTCTTACAGTGGCATTGATATTACTTTCTTTTTTTGGGGGGAGGTCCAGTCGTGGGGCCTGAACTCTGGGACTGGGCGCTGTCCCTCAGCTCTTCAGCTCAAGGCTAGTGCTCTACCACTTGAGCCATAGCGCCACTTCCAGCTTTTTTCTTATGTGGTGCTGAGGAATCGAACCCAGGGCCGCGAGCATGCAAGGCAAGTGCTCTACCACTGAGCCACCTTCCCAGCCCCAAAGATTCTTTTTTTTTTTTTTTTGGTTGGCCGTGGGGCTTGAACTCTGGGCCTGGGCGCTGTCCCTCAGCTCTTCAGCTCAAGGCGAGAGCTCTACCATTTGAGCTACAGCGCCACTTCTTACAGTGACATTGAAAGCATCTTCTGGAGCAGCAATGGAAAAGATACTTGGTGAATACTAAGAATGAGGGATGAGAAGTGTGAAAAACAGAACTAAGAGACTTACAAGTGTGACTGGGAAACATCTTCCACAGAGCAGAATCCCAGACTTTTGAAGGTGAGTCGGTCTGAGAATAGGTCTTCAACCAGTTCACGTGACCACATGGGTGAGTCTCAATGTTGCCACATAGATATTATTTTGATTCCTATATGAAACACTCATGTCTGATGGGCTTTCACAACACCAGATTTATGAAAGTTTGCTGTCTTCTTTCCTTCAATATTACTTCACACTTCACTATTGAGTGCATTTTTTTCTTTTAAAACATGAAAACTCAACACCATCTTTTGGACTGAGGTGTTTCCTGTCTCCCTAAAAATAGCTCTGTTATTTAAGAGGCTTCCTGACAGGTTCCAGTGCCTCACTTCTTTAATACTAGCTACTCATGAGGCTGGGATTTGAAGATCATAGTTGAAGCCTGCCATGGTAGGAGAGTCCATCAGAATCTCATCTCCAATCAATTACCAAAAAAGCCAGAAGTGGAGCTGTGGATGAAGTGGTAGAGCAGCAAAAAAGGCATAAGGGCAGGTTGCACTCAGCCTCAGCCTGAGCCTCAGCCCAGCCTTCAGGCACACACACACACACACACACACACACACACACACACACACACGTGTCTTGTCCATGGGGTCCCATGAAATCGTTGGAGACCTGTCTTCAAATGGACTCACCCTTATATTCACGCCATTAATGTGGAAATTGGCTCTCAGTCACCTATAGATCTATTGGTTCAGGTTGTGTATTTTGCATCCCACTTCCTCTGCTTGTTTTCTGAGGTGAGTTTTGTAGCTCAAAACAGTTGTCCATACACTTCAAGATGCTGCTTATGGTCTCAGGGCCTGCATTCACACTCCAAATGGAAAAATAAAATATAACCTGAGACCATCTGCTTACTTTCAGGACCATCTATTCAGGCAAGGGCAGCTCCCTATGAATGGCATACTGGAAGCCAGGCTCAGAGTGTTCAAACAGACAGAAGCGAGGTGTGGAGGGCTTGAGTTGTTCTGAGGAAAAGCAGAGAATGGAGGAAGACAGAGAAACTGTGAAAAGACAATCTACCTTCCCATGTTTCCTTGCAGTTCCTGATCCATAGTACAACCTTTGCTAATTGTTCTGCTGTGTGTGTGTGTGTGTGTGTGTGTGTGTGTCTCCGTGAATGTTTGCATGCACACAGTAGTTCTGGGCCTTGAATTCAAGGGCTGGGCACTGGGATGTCAGGATGAATGTGAGCAAGTATATCATATGCGTGTGTGGAAGTAACTCCATCAAACCTCTCAGTGTGTGCAACTAGTATATACTAATGAAAGTGAAAAAATGATTAAGCAATGCTCAAACTCCTTCCTAAGCTATTTAGAGATAACTTTAAAAAGTATGAGAAAGCATTGTTGGTAGGGGATATGAAAACAGCTGTAGTTAAAACTATGGGATTATTCAAGGCAGGTCCTAGTGGCTCATACTTGTACTCCTAGATGCTCAGGAAGCTGAGAACTAAGGATCATTATTTGAAACCTGCCTAAGCTGGAAAGTTATGACACTCTATATAAGATATACTACTCAGAAAAAGCTCAAAGTGGTGCTCTGGGACTCAAGCAGTAGAGTGCCCTAAATTCAAACCACAGGACTGGCAGAAAAAAAAGAAATAGTCCAAACTTAAGATGTCTAGGGAGTTTTAGAATAACTGTCCTATAAAAACAAATTACTATATCTTGGGGTTCATTTGTTGTTTTTGTTTTAGATTTATTATGTAAGTGTTTGGTTTCCTTTGTATATTCTTCCCCCTGTGGTATATCCCCTGTTGTCACTGTACTTGACTTTGATACCCTGCATCTTGTAGATACATTTTTCTAATTTGGGGAGGGGAAGGGAAATAACAAAATGCTAAAACAAGGACACAGGATGACCCGTTGCAACAATGACACCCATAAGACAGTATGTTGGAAATGAACTTTACAACTTCGGGTGGGGAGGGGAGGAGTGTGGGAGGTGGGGGAGGTAAGGGATAGTGGAAGAAAAACAAGGGAAGGGGTAACAATGCTTGACCAGAAATGTACTCATTGCCTTATTTATGTAACTCTAACCCCTCTATAGACTCTTTACAATAAAATAAAATTTAAAAAATGAAAAATAACTAGTTACAGCTAAAGTAGGAAAGGAAAAAAAAACCTTTCACCCACTGGCCTGTGGCAACAGTAATTAGAAATACACAGTCAGTACAAATAAATTGCAATCCCCCTACAGATTCATGCCTATGGCTACTTCACCTTCTTTGTCCCCAGGGGAAAGTCAGGAGAAATCAGTACAAGCTTCCCATCCTGTGACAGTCTACTCAATACCTGTACCAAGACTGTCATCTGTAGGATATCAGATGGAAAAAGTCAACATTCCTTCCAAAAGGGTCTCAAATGAGCCTTATAAACCATAGCCTCCTACTGTCCTGATTTAAATCTTATTTCCCTTCCCAAGCTACAAATACATATAAACTTGTGGAGGCCTCTAGAGAGATGGACAAAGACTTATAAAATATATACTATATTTCACACCTGTAGAAAACTAAAACTAGATCCTTATATAGCACCCTGCAACAGAATCAACTCCAAATGGATCAAAGACCTTGGAGTCAAAGGAGATAGCCTGAAACCATTACAGGAAGGAAGAGGAAAACCTCTAGGTCTCCTTGGCACATGCCGAAAATTTCTTAATAAAGGCCAAGAAACACATAAAATCATAGAAAAGTTGGACAAATGGGATTGCATGAAACTGCAGAGCTTCTGCATGGCAAAGGACATAGCTAGCAAGATCAATAGAAAGCCCAAGTACTGGGAGAAGATCTTCACTAGCCATACAATGGACAAGGGTCTCATATCTAAAATATATTTAGAACTCAAAAATCCCCAAAAACAAATCCTCAAAGAAACAACTGCCCATGAATAAGTGGGCTAAAGACTTAAAGAGAAAGGTCTCTGAAGAGGAAATAGGAATGGCCAATAGACACATGAAGAATAAAAATGAAAATCAAGACAATGTTGAGATTCCACCTCACCCCAGTTAGAATGGCTATAATCAAGAACTCTAATAATAACAGATGATGGAGGGGATGTGGTCAAAAAGGAACCTTACTGCATTGTTGGTGGGAGTGTAAACTTGTTCATCCCCTTTGGAAAGCAGTATGGATATTCTTCAATAGACTCCACATAGAGCTTCCCTATGACCCAGAAATCCCACTTTTGAGCATTTACCCAAATGATCGCAAAAAAGGCTATATTAAAGCTACCAGCACAATTGTTTATTGCAGCATTATTTACCATAGCTAGGATATGGAACCAACCCAGATGTCCCTCAGTAGATAAATGGATCAAGAAAATGTGACATATATATGTATATATACATATACATATACATGTATATATATATATATATATATATATATATACACACACACACACACACACACACGTACACAATGGAATTCTATGCCTCCATTAGAATTACATCACCCCACTTGTTAGGAAATAGAAAGACTTGGAAAAAATTATATTAAGTGAAGTAGGCCAGGCCCCCCCAAAACGTAGGTCTTATAGTTTCCCTTTTTTTCAATAACTAGTATATGTCTAGGACAAGAAGAAAAAATCAAAAGCTATGTACATATGACCATATAGGATGATGTTAAGTGAAATAAACCTCAAGATAGTAACTCAAGTGCTTTTTTCTTCCTTGCTATTGTTTTTAACATATTTATAATGTACTATGTGATTTTTTTTGTTTCTCTGGTATGTTCTTCCTCCAGGGTATTACTCTGTATTCACTGTATTTGTTTCTGGTGACCTGCGTCTTATATGTACATAACAAGATGCTTAAATAAGGATACAGTTTAACCCATTGTAACAATGAGATGTACAAAACACTATGTTGAAAACAAACTTTACAACTTTTGTGGTGGATGGGAGGTGTTGGGAAGGTGGGAAGGGAAGGGATGTTTGGGGAAAAAGAAAGATGGAGGTGACAATGCTCACTAGGAAATGTGCCCACTACTTTACTCATGTAACTGTAAACCTTCTGTACAATATTTTTACACTAAAAATATTTTAAAAACAGCTTAAAGAATATATACTATGTTTCAATAAATTGAATGAGGATTCATAAAAGGCATGTTTTGAATTTTATTTTTAAAATAAAATGAGGGCTGGGAAGGTTGCTTAGGGGTAGAGTGATTGTCTTGCATCCATAAGGCCCTGAGTTCCATTACTCATCACCACATAAGTCGGAAAAAGCCAGAAGTGGTGCTGTGGCTCAAATGGTAAAACACTATCCTTCATCTAAAGACCTGAGGGACAGTGACCAGGCCCAGATTTCAGAGTTCAGGCCCAATGACTGACAAAATGAAAGAGAGAAAGAAAGAAAGAAAGAAAGGAAGGAAGGAAGGAAGGAAGGAAGGAAGGAAGGAAGGAAGGAAGGAAGGAAGGAAGGAGGGAGGAAGGAAGGAAGGAAGGAAGGAAGGAAGGAAGGAAGGAAGGAAGGAAGGAAGGAAGGAAGGAAGGAAGGAAGGAAGGAAGGAAGAAAGGAAGGGAGGAAGGAAGGGAGGGAGGGAGGAAGAAAGTTGAGATAGTGTCCAGAGCCAAAGTTTAAGCCCTGAAAAAGTACCCCCTCACCAAACACAAAATCATACACAGGGCTGAGATTCAGCTTAGCAACTTACCATGCATGAGTTTTGATCCCTAAAACAAGGAAAGGGAGGGATTGGGTGAGAGAAGAGAGAGGGAGGGAGAAAAGGATAGGGAGAAATAACAGCATATAGAAAAGAGGGTAGCTCTGCATAATAAATGATATTCACTAGGGTACATGGTCAGGCAAACATTTTCTGTAAAGGAACAGAGTAAGTACATCCAGGCTTTGGGAGTCACATGATATGTCCTAAGTATTCCATTCTTCTGTGGCAGTGTGACAGGGGACACAGATAAAATGAATGCATTATAACTTTACTAACATTCACTGAAACTTGAATTCTATTTTTATTTGAAATATGGCTAGTGTAACTGTGTGTCTGAATTTTTAATTTTATGTAATTTTGCTTACTGTAAGTATTGTCACTTACAACTTTGTGGCTGGCTACTCCACTGAGTAGAACAAGTCTGGCCACTGATGAAGTCTTAGAGCACCTCCAAAGTAATCCAGGAATACAAGCCACGGAAGTCACTCAGGTTTTTGGTAGTCACAGTAAGAAACAGTAAAATAAGAAAATAAATAAAACCTTCAATTAAAAACACCAAAGGAGCTTTAATAAAAATTCAGCAAAATTTATCTAGTATTTAAAGCTTAATCCTCAGATTTCAGCATTCTGAGTAGCTAGGATTACAAATGTGAACTACTCTCATGTGTTTGTTAGTTTTTTAAATACCAAGTCAGCCTTGTTACTTACCTGGCACTTGTTACTTACCTGGCAGGGGAGATACTATGATCATGAAGATGGTTTTCCAGGGCCAGGCTTATCTATTGCACTTCAGATGTGCTGACCCCTGAGATTTCCCCAAATGTGGGAAATTCGACTGTATAATTTGTGGTAGTGGGGGACTGTGTTAGTTCTCTCCACTGGATAGATAGATAGATAGATAGATAGATAGATAGATAGATAGATAGATAGATAGATAGATAGATAGATAGCATTGTATTTTATATTGGCCTCATCTGCTTTCCTGCACTCAGCAGTCACTTGGTCCTAAGGACTACTATAAACGATGAGGTACCTCTAGGACTACTTTGTAGTTGCTAGGAACTACAAGGAGTAGAGAAATCAGCTTGAACTCACCATGAGAAAATAAATGAGGAATTTGGGTGCAGGTGGCTTACACATGTAATCGTGAGATCTGAGGATTGCAGTTCAAAGCCAGCCCATATAGGAAAGCTCATGAGATTCTTATCCTCAATTAACCACCAGAAAACCAGAAGTGGGCTCTGGCTCAAGTGGTAGAGCACTTCACTTGAGCTGAAGAGCTCAGGGACAGTACCCAGAGTTCAAGTCCCATGACTTACAAATAAAAAGAAAGAAAACAAATGAGTGACCAGAGCCAATGGCTCATACCTGTAATTCTAGCTAGTTAGAAGGCTGAGATCTGAGGATCAAGGTTCAACACCAGCCTAGGAAGGAAAATCTATGAGATTCTTATTTCCAATTAAGCACTGAAAACCATAAGTGACAATGTAACTCAAAGTGTTAGAGCACTATCCTTGAGCACAAAAGATCAGGGACAGGATCCAGGACCTGAGTTCAAGCCCAACAACCGACCAAAAAAAAAAAAAAAGGAATGAGAAGCCACCTTAATGAAATAGCTAGGCAAGTACAATATACAGAATAACTCCTCCCTTCCTTCTTTTCTTCCTTCTATTCCTTCACATCCTTTTCCCCTTTCTATCCTAGAACTTAAACTCAGGGCCTCATGCATTTTAGGTAGGTATTTTACCAGATGAGCCATACACCTGCTTTTTTTGGCTTTAGTTATTTTTCTTTCTTTCTTTCTTTTTTTTGGGGGGGGGGGTCCAGTCGTGGGGCCTGAACTCTAGGCCTGGGCACTGTCCCTCAACTCTTCACTTGAGCCACAGCGCCACTCTTGGCTTTTTTCTTTTTGCTTATGTGGTGCTGAGGAATCGAACCCAGGGCCTCAGGCATGCAAGGCAAGCGCTCTACCACTGACCACCTTCCCAGTCCTCATTTTTCTTTTGTTGGTTATGTAACTTGAACTCTGTGCCTGGGTGTTGTCCCTGAGTTCTTCAGCCCAAGGTGAAGGCTCTACTGTTTGAGCCACAGTACCACTTCTGGTTTTCTAGTGGTTTATTGGCGATATGAGTCTCACTGGGCTGCCTGGCCTGGCTTTGATCTGTGATCTTCAGATTTCAGCCTCCTGTGTAGCTAAGATTACAGGCATGAGCCACCTGCGCCTGGCTTGGCTTTAGCTATTTTTGTGGTAGGGTTTTATGTCTATGACCAGGCCAGCATAGACCATAATCCTTCTTTTTACCCTTTCTGAGTAGATGAAATAAGAAGCACAATGCATTGGGTTCAATATTGATTGAGATCCAATATTTTGAATGTTTTTCCTGGGCTAACATCAAATCATAATCCTCTCTGTATCTGTCAAGACCCAGCAGCTAGCATTACAAGTGTGAGCTCCCATCCCTGGCTCAAATTTCTGATGACTAAAACATCTGAACAGAGTTTTAATAATTTTAAATGATGAATTTGGGGGCAATGGGTGCTCTTACTTGCCTAGTTGCAAATTGCACCAAAAATTCCAAATATTAACTTTTGATTTCCTAGAGTACATTAAATAAGCAGATAAACTTTAAAAAGCAATTAACTAAAGAAAAAATCTAAACAGAATACATCCTTACCATTGTAACTTTGGACTAACACCTTGTCAATCATTGCTTCCATCATAGGTTTTTGTCTGGGCAGTATATTCCATACACGGATGATGTCACCCCCAAGGTTGTGGGATAAACAGCCTATATCCACAGGAGTGAAAGCCAGGCTCTAGGCAAACACACCAAAGGAAGGCAGGGTCCAGCAGCATTGTACGTGGCAATGTCCCAACATATGACCCGAAGTTTTAGGGCAGCTTAAATAAAGCTTTTTCCTTAGGAATAATACTGTATTAAGGCATACCTCTTCTTCTGGGTTTATCACTGCTTAATTGGAGACAAGTCTCATGGACTTTCTGCTTGGGCTGGTCTGAAATCATGTTCCTCAGATCTCAGCCTCGTAAGCAGCAAGGATTATAGGCATGAGCTACCAATGTCTAAATTGATTATTCCTTTAATAAAAATCAAAATGGCTACAGTATGGTTTAACAGAGAGCTTGAATCCTTTTCTGAGCCTTATAAATTTTCTGACTAGAAGCAGAATGACAAACTGACATGTGGGAAACAATGTACCATATTAAACCATTTTTCAGTAGAGTATCTGGCTCATCAGTTTGGCTCTTGTCCTCCTATTCTAATGGTGACTTTTCTGCCCGGGCTGGATTCAAAACACAATCCTTACATCTCAGCCTCTTGAGTAAGATTATAGGCATGAGCCACCTGTCCCTGGCACCATCCACATTTCTGTACAAGTGAATAAAACTCAGTGATGTAGTGTCTACCTCTTTAACCCAAAGCAGGTAAGAAACCAAAATTGAATTTGAAATTCAGTTGAATATGAGTCTATATTCTTAACAGCAGGGTTGTAAATTATTTGGTCTTTGCACAAGTCTCTTAGTAGATAAAGCACACATGTCATGATTTTTCTATTTCAAATGGTCCATGAGAGATAGCTCGGCATGGTATGGTAAGCCTGTAATTCCATCACTTGGGAAGCTGAAGCAGAAGCAAAATAAGTTCAAGGCCATCTTGGCTATGTAGTGAGATGCCATTTCAGAAGGGCAGGAAGTAAATGGCTCCTGATTATATAAGCCTTGGCAATTACTTTCCCATCTTCTGTGTCTATAAAGAGAAGCCTAAGACTCCAAGGCCAAACAGAAAACATGACCCAAAGACTAACACAAAACAACTGGATACCAGCTGTGTCGACTCATTCTTGGGCCAATAGAGTGTCAACCAAAGGCACTCTTGAACAGTTGAGTCTATGTCCCCTCCTCTTCTCTTCAGAAAGGGGCATTTCAAAATCATCATTCCTAGAAATTAAAAGACATCAGTGATATTAGGATTTCCATTCCAGCATATTTATAAGTCAGTGAACACTTAAGACATTGGCAACTATACAATTAAGTGACTAGCAAGTGGAACATGGTACATGAAGACACTAATAGTTCATAGTATATGGTCTGTGAATTAGAACTTATTAAATTTGCTACCATAGCTGCAGCAGGTGGAGTAACAGTTGGGGGAGGCAGCAGCAACCTTGGCTCCAGCCCCTTGACCTCCGGAGTGCATCATGGAACCTAGCAGCCCTTCACAAAGGCTGGGAGAGAAGAGAGCTGCCATGGAATGCTAGGATCATGCCTCTGGTGTGGCATGCGACCATCACCTCACTTCTGCTTCCTGGCTAGATGAATAGGGGCCGCATGCCTGTGTCACCTCACTCCTGCTTCTGGTCTGGGTGGGTAGGAGCCGTGTGCCTGCACCACCTCACTCCCACTTCCAGTCTGGGTAAGTGTGGGCTGCATGCCTGTTTCACCTCACTCCTGCTTCCACTCTAGGTGAGTGGGGGCCACGTGCCTGTGTCGCCTCACTCCTGCTTCTGGTCTGCATGAGTGGGGGAGTAAGGGCCATGCTGCCTGTGTCACCTCATGACAGCCTCCGGTCTGGGTGGGTAGGGGCCATGTCCCTGCATCACCTCACTACTGCTTCCTGGCTGGATAAGTCTGGGCTTGGTGCCCTTGTCACCTTACTCTGTCTTCCGGTCTTAGTGAGTGGGGGCTGCTTACCTGTGTCACCTCACTCCTGATTCCAGTCTGGGTGAATAGGGGAGTAGGGGCCATGTGCCTGCACCACCTCAATCTTGCTTCCGGTCTGGGTTGGTCTGACTGGCTGTGAGCTAATTACTATGTCCAGATGCTGTTTACCAGCCCACGCCAGACGTTAGACTTTTCCAGTTCTCATAACAAAGCATGACATTAATGGATTAGGATGGCACCTTGCTAGGTTTGAGAACCATGTTATTAAATTGTGTGTGTTTGCATGTGCACTGGTCTTGGGCCTTGAACTCAGGGCCTGAGGTCTATCCCTGAGGTATTTGATCAAGGTAGAGCTCTACTTCTTGAGCCACAACTCAACATATGGCATTTTTTTGTGGTTAATTGGGACTAAAAGTCTCCCAGATTTTCCTGTCTGGGCTGGCCTTGAACCACTATCCTCATATCTCAGACTTTTCAGTAGCTAGGATTTACAGGTGTGAGCTACTGGTGCCTCTGTATTTGCTTGATTACCATCCAGAGAGAACTGTGCTTGGTAAGTGTTCTGGAGGAAAAAGAATTGAACTCTTCCAATGAGCAATGGTGAAAATACTCAGGTTCTAGCCCGGCATTGGTGGATCAGGCCTCTAATTCTACCAATTCAGGAATGTGAAATCTGAGAATTGCAATTAGAAATTAGTGTGTGGAGGTCAGAGTTCTTGAGACTCTTTATCTCCAACAAACTATCACAAACCTGGAAGTGGCACTGTATCTAAGTGGTAGAGCACCAACCTTGAGGGAAAATGGACACAGACAGCACTCAGGCCATGAGTTGAAGTCCAAAGACCACAAAAAAAAAACAAGAAAAAATTGGGTTCTTCAGTAGAAGTTTATCATTATAAATATCTCTTTCCCATTACATTTAGATCTGTCATAGATGTATGAATCTTAGGGGAATAAGAAACTTGGCTAAAAAATATAGGAAGCATTGTGTGTGTGTGTGTGTGTGTGTGTGTGTGTGTGTGTGTGTGTGTGTGTGTGTGTGTGTGTGTGTGTGTTTGCCAGTCCTGAGGCTTGAACCTAGGACATTAATCTCTTGATTGGCTTCCTTCCATCAAGGCTGGTACTCTGCGACTTGGTACACAGTCCTACTCCCAGATTTTTAATTGTTAATTGGAGATAATAGTTTTACACACTTTTCTGCCTGTGGTGGCCAATTCTGGAATGTGATTATTTTGAATCATGCTGTAAAAAATGAGTGTGCAAATAGCTGTACTATAAGGCTGACTTACATTTCTTCAGGTGTATATGTAGGATTTCTTGTGTGGAACTTCCACACTGATTTCTGTTGGGGCTGTAATGATTCACTTAATTGCCATCATTGTGTAGGGTATCTTTCCCCACCTCATTGCAAGTATTTCTATTTTCTTTTTTAATAGGCATTCTGATTAGGCAGACATGAACTTCAACATAGATTTGATTTGCATTTCCTTGATTACTAACGGTGTTGAATATTTTCATGTATTCCTTAGATACCTACATCAGTTTTGGGGAACTATCTAGTCAATTCCCTTGCCTATTTATTGATTAGATTATTTGTTCTTAGGGTGTTTCATTTTTTGTCTATATATTCTAGATATTAGGATTTCTTCTGTTACTCAAAAGGCAGGAGTTTAGGCTTATTTTACTTAATCTTAACAAAAGATGCCTGTGAGCTTCAAATTATTTAAATGATGATTGATTTAAAAATGAGAAGGATGTGGCTCACAGAATAGAGTGTCTGTCAACATGTACAAGTTCTGAACTCAGAGTACAGTGTCTACAAAAAAGAGATTCTATTATTTTAGAACAATAAAAGCTAATAAGCTACATTTTCTCAAAATATGTAATTCTAAATATTTCACTATTCTTCGTGGTAAAACTATTGCAAATTTTAGCACAAAATAATAATTTTAGGTTCTATTTTTTCCTTGGTAATCATTCAAGCCAGCAAAACTGAAGAAAATACAAGTTTGGCTAGGTGCTGATGGCTCATGTCTGTATTCCTATCTACTCAGGAGGCTGGGACATGAAGATTGCAGTTCAAAGCCAGCCTGTGCAGGAAACTCCATGAAGCTTATCTACAAATAACCACCAGAAAACTAGAAGTTGTGCTGTGGCTCGAGTGCTAGAGTGCTTTCCTTGAGCTGAATAGCTAAGGTACTGCCCCTCGGCCCAGCGTTCAAGCCCCACGACTGACAAAAAACAACAAAAAAACAACTTTGTATAAAGAGTAGAATCTCCAAGTTTTTATTCAAGTTTTTTAGTTCTTGTGGCAAATGTTTTCATTGGATAGAAAGTGGACAGATTATATGTCATTGTGATAAACTTGCTACTATGTGGTTGCTTTTCTCCCATTTATAATTTCATCCATCTAACATTGTTGAAGATGAAAAATCCATCAAGGACAAGACATACTATTTGGAAAAACTGGTAAGTTGAAATGACTATTACTTTCTAGTTTGGCAAAGAAGCTGTGATTTTCCTTCCCTCCCCAGGATTTGAACAATGAAAAAAAATTGTCTTGGTTTTTCCAAAAAGTGAGGAATACAGCTCATATTCAAATAATTAGAAGATAATGAAATGAATGTTTAGGATACATAATATGCTTAATTTTGAACCTTCCTCTCAAGAAACTTCCAAGAAACTTAGCACACATTGGTTAGATATTGATATCAAAGAGCCCACTGCAGGTGCTTCATACCTATAATTGGCTACTCAGAAGGATGAGATCTGGGATTGAGATTAGTGCCAGCATGGATGAAGTCCCCTGCTGTTAGATCATATGTCTCTTCCTCCCATCCTCAATGTGAAGTTGTCTCCCCAGATTACCATCTTTCTGATTCATTGATATTATCATTGGGATTTTTGGTTTTCTCCTTCAGCATGAAATTTGCATGGAGAAGGCCATTCATAGCTGTATTCACATGTTTCTCCAGTTGCCTACGGCAGTGCCTGGTCCTTAGTGCTTAGTAGCTTTGTGTAGAGATGTGCCTTAGTGCTTAGTACCCTTGTATAGAGGTGAGCCTGCTCTGCTCATGTAATATCAGAATTCAGTCAGGAAAACTCATCAAGCTGTGGTCTTGTAGTTAATAGTCATTTATTCTAATTATTCTTTTCCTCCTTGTTTATCTAAGTCCACATAAAGGTGAGATCAGTGGCTGACACCTATCCGTTGTGATGGAAAAAGAGGTTGTGACATCATAGAAGTTATTGTGAAGCTGCAGGATGACCCCACCACGAAAGCACCCAAAATGGCAGGCTCCCACATTCACGAATACATTAAACAAACCGTCATTCACTCTCTGCTAGGTTTAGACTCAGCGTTTCCCTTTCCTATTTAAATTAAAGAAAAATTCAAGACATGCCTTTTTTGATTTGTCATTGAATTATTGATATGTCCCTCCAAACAAAGGAAATAAGAATGCCATTTAATGGAATGTAAATGTAAGGCATGGAAAAAAACAACATAAAAGTTCCTAGGGAAAACATCAAAAGTGGCAGCTGCTACAAAAGTTGGTTCTTAAAACCAACTGGTGTCTCACACCAGTAATCCTGGTATAATATAAGTTAATGAAAGTTTTCTTTTTGTGCCAGTCCAAGGGTTTGAACTTGAGACCTGGGCTCTGAGTTTTTTGCTCAAGTCTAGCAATTTACTACTTCAGTCATATCTTCACTTCTAGTACATTTGGTAGTGTAGTGGAGATAAGAATTTCCAAGATTTTTCTGCCTGTGCTGGCTTCAAACTGTGATCCTCGATGTCAGCCTCCTGAGTAAGATAACAGGCATGAGCCACCAGCTAAAAGTTACTTTTGTGAGATATAAAAATTTACTTATGTAAGATATAAAAAGCAACATAAACAAATGAAACATTAGAACAAAACTGGAACAAGTTATATAGAAGACATAAAAAGACAAACCCCAAAGCCCCAAGTTAAAGCCTAAGGACCACCACAAAAGAAATAAAGAAGTGTAGAAAAAGTAATAGCCAGTGACAGAGTTTTAAATTAATCAATCACAGGTGGCTTACACATGTTATATTAACTACATAGGGGACTAAAATCAGAAAATACCATTTAAAAGGCAAGCCCAAGCAGGGAAATCCTTTGGCCATTTTTCTGTGTGTGCCATTCATGAGAGTTGAATTTGTTCTACTTTATTCAAGGCTGGAGTTCTATCAATCTCAGCTTTTTGGTGGGATCACTACCAGCTAACTGGAGATAAAGAGAATCATGGAATTTCCTTTGCAGGCTGGCTTCAAAACTGTGATCCTCAGATTTCAGCTTCCTGAGGTATTCTGTGCATTGCATGAGACTCTTATCTCTAATGAACCACGAAAAAAATAAAGAAAAGGAAAAAAAAAACAGCTGGAGGTTGAGCTGTGTCTCCAATGGCAGAAATGAGACTGATTTCTGGGACAGCACCCACATCTTGAGATAAGCTTCAGGACCAGTACAAACAAGAATAAAATAAATAAATGAAAAGAAAGGTAGAAGAAGAAAAGGGAGAGCAAATTTCAGAGGATAAAATAAAAAGTGAGGTAGCTTACACTTGTTATTAAAGTTACTCAAGGGTCACACATCTGAGACTCAGTGTTCAAGGCCAGCCAAGGCAGGTGAGTCCATGGACTTATCTCTAATTAGCCAACTACAGTTTTTAAAAAAAATCCACAAATTGTGCTGTGGCTCACGTATTAGCATGCTAGTATTAAAAATGTACTGTGACGGGACTGGGAAGTTGCCTCAGTAGTAGAGTGCTGCCTTGCATGCATGAGGCCCTGGGTTCAATTCCTCAGCAAAAAATAAGAAAAAAAGCCAGAAGTGGCACTGTGGAACAAGTGGTAGGGCTCTAGCCTCAAGCTGAAGAGTTGAGAGACAGTGCCCAAGCCCAGAGTTCAGGCCCCATGACCGGCAAAAATAAAAAGTACTGGGACAATACCCAGGCTCTGATTTATAGCCCAAAGCCCAGCATACATATAGAAATAAAAAATAGAAATTAAAAAATGTATTGGAAAATCCAATTAAATTTTCCAAATGAGCCATGAGTTTTTGTTTCATGTGTGTAATCCTAGAAACTAAGATAGATGAAATCTGAGGATTATGGTGTCTTATCATAAAATCACCAGCAAAACAAACAAACAAGAAAACAGAAGTGAGGCTGTGATTGGAGTTGTAAAGCACCAGCCTTGAGTGAGAAAGCTACAAAACAGTGCCCTGAGTGCCTCAGAGATCCAGCCTCTGGATCACAAAAAAAAGATAAGAAAAATAGAACCCAGGGCTGGTGACTCATGCCTGTAATTCAAGAACCTCAGTAGGCAGAAATATGGGGATCCAGTGTAAAGACCAAACTTAGCAAGAAAGCCCAGAAGACAGTTCTTTGTGGCACATCCTAGGGCTGGAACTGTACTACTCCCAGATTTTTGGCAGTTAATTGGAGGTAAGGATCTTAGACTTTCTGCTCAGCGTGGCTTTGAACCATGATGGTCAGACTTCAGCCTCCTGAAACAGGCCAGGCCTTGCATGAGTTCTAGCTCCAGGACCATCACACACAAAACAATGAAATGAATAAATGTAAAGAAGGGTAGAAGAAGAACCAATAACCGAGGCTTCAATGAGCCAATCAGCCAATCATTGGTGGCTCATAACTGTAATTCTAGTTACTCAGGAGGCTAAAATATGAGGATAATATTTAAAGACCAGACCAATTAGGAAAGTCCATAAGACACGTGTGTGTGTGTGTGTCTGTATGTCTGTGTGAGAGTCCTGTTGCTTGAACTTGTACTGTTTTTCTCAAGACTCTACTATTCTCAGCTTTTTAGTGGTTATAATTGGAGATATCATGGACTTTCCTGCCCAGGCTGGTACAAACGTTGATCCTCAGATTTCAGCCTCATGAATCTTGACAGGCTCTACTCATTTCTAATTAACCACCAAAACAGAAAAAAAAACAAAAACCCTGGAATTGAGCTGTGGTCAACTGGCAGAACTGGGCAATAGTATCTGGTACAGCACTCAGACCCTGAGTTCAAGCTGCAGGACAAACACAGAAGAAATAAAAGAAAAGGAGGATAGAAGTACAAAACCTCTATCAGTGATAGAGGTTGAAATGAATCAAACATTGGTTGCTCACACATGTTATATGAGGTACTCAGGAGGATGAAATCTAAGGATCACAGTTCATGACCAGCCAAGGCAGGAGAGTCCATGAGACTCATGAGACTCATCTATCTAATTTGCCACCAAAAATAAGCTACAAGCTGTACTTTGGCTCGTGCGGTTGAGTGGTAGTCTCAAACAGTAAGCTTGGAACAGCACCTAAGCACTAAGTTGAAATCCTAGACACACATTTCAAAAAACAAAAAAAAACACAAACTAAAAATGATGGGAAAAGAGAAAGCCAGTTTCAAAATGAGCATTGGTTTTGGTTCATATGTGTATTCCTAGCTATTCAAGGTTCAAAGGTAGACTGGACAAGAAAGTACATGAGACTCTTTTACCCAACTACCCAGTGTAGATATCATTGTAGTTGTAAAACATTGTATTTGTTGAAAAAGCTAAAAAAAAAAACTTGTTTATTGATCCAGAGATCAATTCCTGGTGCTAAAAAAATGTAGGAGAAGAGAAGAAAGGCCAATTGTAAATTGAAACATAAGCCTGGTGCTTGTTGATCGTGGAGGCAGAAATCTGAGGATCAACTTTCTTTTTTTCTTTTTCTTTTTTTTTTGGGTCCAGACGCGGGGCAAGAACTCTGGGCCTGGGCACTGTCCCTTAGCTCTTCAGCTCAAGGCTAGTGCTCTACCACTTGAGCCACAGCGCCACTTCTGGCTTTTTTCTTTTTTCTTATGTGGTGCTGAGGAATTGAACCCAGGGCTTCATGCATGCAAGGCAAGCGCTCTACCTCTGAGCCATCTTCCCAACCCCTGAGGATCAACTTTCAAGGCCAGGTCAAGAAGCAAAATCCAGGAAACTTTGGGTGTATGTGTGTGTGTGTGTGTATGTTTGTGTGTGTGTGTGTGTGTGTTTGTATTTGTGATGTGTGTGTTTGTGTACCATACTTTGCTAGTACCCTAGCATTAGCAGATTTTGAGTGGTGAATTGGAGATAAGAGTGTCATCGATTTTCTGCCCAGGCTAGCTTTGAAACGTGGTCCTCAGATTTCAGCCACCTAATTCAGTTGGAATTTGAGCTATGACTTAAGTGACAGAACTGGGCAAATATTTTCTGGGACTCCACCTAAACCCTGAGTTGAAGCCCCAGGACATGCACAGAAGAAATAAAGAAGAGTAGAAGTAACCAAGGAAGAGTGAGTGACAAAGGCTTAAATGAATCAAGCATTGGTGGCTCATACATGTTCTACTAGCTATTCAAGTGGCTAAAATCTGAGGATGATGGTTTATGTCCAGCCCTGGCAGTAGAGTCCATGAAAATCTTGTCTGTAATTAATCACCCTCCCCAAAAAAGGGCCAAAAAGTTATAGTGTGTCTCATGTAATAGTGGATAGCCTTGAATAAAAACTTCTGGGACAGAATAAGAGTCCCAATTTGTAGACCCAGTAACAACACACACATGCAAAAAAAGAGTAAACAACAGTAGATAGTGGCAAGCACATATTAAAGTTTTAAAATGACACAAGGGTTGTTGGTCCTGTGTATAATCCTAACTACACAAGAGGCTGACATCTGAGGATTGTGATATCAAGTCAGCCTGGGCATAAACGTGCTTGAGATGCTTATCCAAGCTACCTAGCACAAAGCCCTGAGCTGAAGCTGAGGTGATAAAGTAGCAACCTTTGTTTAAAAAGCTAAGAAATAGTTCCCAGAGCCAGAGGTCAAGCTGCAGGACAACTAAAAATTACAAATAAATAAAAAGGACAGTGGAAGAAGAGAGACTGAAATCTGAGGATCAGAGTTCAAAGCTAACACAAGCAAGAAAATCCATGAGACTTTGTGTGTGTACATCTCTGTGCCATCCTGAAGCTTGTGTGTGCCATCCTTGAACTTGTGCTGGTTTGTTCAAGGATAGAGTTCTACCACTCCCAACTATTCAGTGGTTAATTGGAGGTCATAGTCTCATGGACTTTCCTTCCCAGGCTAGCTTGATTTATGCTAGGCTTTGTCTCAGACTCTTATCTCCAATTAATTGTCAAAAATAAAAGAAAAAAAACCCTGGGAATTGAGTTATGGCTCAAGTGGCAGAATTTGGCAATCAGTTTCTGGGACAGCAACCAAGCACTGAGTTCAAGCCCCAGGACAATCACAGAAGAATTAAAGGAGGGTAGAAATGCAGAAGGAAGATCCAATGACAGAGTTCAATGACAGATCCAATGACATTGGTAGCTCACTGATGTTCTATCAGCTACTCAGGAGAATGAAAGCCTAGGATCACAGTTGAAGGCTAGCCCAGGTAGGAGAATCCCTGAGACTCTTATGTCTCACTTGTCACCAAAAATATGCCACTAGCTGTGCTCTAGCACATGTGGTAGAGTGTTTTAAACAGAAAGCTCTGGGACAGCACACAGACCCTGGTGCTGATGCCCTAGCACAGACACTTACAAAGAAAAGAAAAAAAAGCACAAATTATAAAAGATGGGAGAATGAGAAAATTATAGTTTCAAAATGAGTCATGAGTTATTGGTTTATGTGTGTATTCCTAGCTACTCAGAAAGATGAAATATGAGGATCACCGCTAAAAGTCAGCCTGGGCAGGAAAGTGATTGAAATTCTTTTCTCCAACTACCCAGTAAAAGCTGGATATGAAGGTGTGATAGTAGTTGTAAAGTACTGAAATTTCATGAAAAAAAACTGGGAAACAGTTCCCTGGTCCATAATTCAGCGCAAAGTCGACCAAAAACAAAACTGAAAGAAGAGGAGAAATGACCATTTGAGATTTGAAAATAAGCCTGGGGCTGGTGGTTCCTGCTTATTATTTTAGCTATTCATGGAGCTGAAGTCTGAAGATACATTTTAAGACCAGTCCAAACAGGAAAGTCCATGGGGCTTTTTTACTGTGTGCCTAGGGCTTGAATTTGAGTATTTAGTTGATGCAAATAGTCTCATGGACTTTCCTATCCAGGATAGCTTCAACTTCAATCCTCAGATTTCTGCCTCCTGTGTCTTGCTGGGCTTTACATGAGACTCTTATCTCCAATTAACCACCAAAAGGAAGAAAAATAAAACCTGGTGATGAGCTGTGGCTTCAATGGCAGAAATGAGAAAATAATTTCTGGGACAGCACCCAGATCTTGATATTAACTTCAGGACCAACATACACACAAACAATAAAATAAATAATTGCAGAAAAGTTAGGAGAATAAATGACTAATTCCAGAGCTTATAATGAGCCAAGCATAGGTGGCACACATCTGTGACAGTAGCCACTCGGGAGGCTCAAATCTGAGGATCACAGTTGAAAGCCAGCCCCAGTAGGAGAATTCATTGACTCAAATCTAAGTAGCTACTTAAAACAAAACAAAAGCTAATAGCCACAAGTTATGCTGTGGTTCATGTCTTAGTGTGCTAGTCTTGAATAAAAACTTCTGGGACTGCAACTGGGCTGATTTTTAGACCCAGGACCAGCATACACAAGAAAATAAAAATACAAATAGAAAGGTATAAGAATGGCTGGGAATGTGGCTTAGTGACAGAGTGCTTGCCTGCCATGTTTTAATCCCTGGATTTGTATCCTCAGTACCTCATAAATAAAAAAGGCTAGCAGTGGCACAGTGGCTCAAGTAGTAGAGTTCTTACCTTGAGTAACAGAAGTTCAAGGACAGTGCCCAAGGCCTGAGTTCAAGCCCCAGGATTAGGAAAAAGAACCCCCCCCTGTAAAAAAATCCAATTAAATTTTCAAAATGATCCATGCATGAATGTTTGGTCGATATGTGTAATCCTACTGACTCACAAGATTGAAATCTGAAGGTTGTTGTTCATAGCCAGCCTGAACAGGGAAGTGCATAAGTCTCCAACTAACCAGCAAAAAACACCAGAAATAAAGCTGTGGTTGTAGTTGTAAAGCACCAGCCTTGAAAGAATAACTTATTGAAACAGTGCCCTGGCTCAGAGATCCAGCCTCAGGATCACAATAAGAAAATTAAATGCTTGGAAGTAGAGAACCAAGAACTGTTGGCTCATGTCTGTAATTCTAGAAATGCAGGAGACTGAAATATAAGATCCTGTGTAAAGGCAAACTCAATCAAGAAATTACAGTAGACTGTTTTGTGTGTGGTGGCCACACTGGGGATAAGTTTTTGTTGCTTGAAGGGAGATAAGAGTTTCATGGACTTTCCTGCTCAGGCTGCTTTCAAACCATGATGGACAGATTTCAGCCTTCTGAATTAGGCCAGGCCTTGCATGAGATCGAGCTCCAGCACCAACACACACAAAAGGAGTGAAATAAATGAAAAGAAGGGTAGAAGAAGAGAAGAAAGACCAAGTAACAGAGGTTTTGATGAGACAATCATTGGTGGCTCATGTCTGTAATTCTATATACTCAAGCTGACATATGAGGGTACTCTTTAAAGCGCAGCTCAGGTATAGTGTTCATAAGACACGTGTGTGTGTGTGTGTGTGTGTGTGTGTGTGTGTGTTTGCCAGTCCTGGTGCTTGAACTTGCACTATTTTGCTCAATGGTCTACAACTCTCAGACTTTAGTGGTTAGTTGGAGATAGGAGTGTCATGAACTCTCCTAAATTTTCAGCCTCCTGAAATTGGCCTAGCTCTATTTGATTCTTTTCTCTCCAATTAACCTCCCCTCAAAAGCCAAATGTTATGGTTGGTCCCATGTATGCCATGAGACAACATCTGAGCTTCAATTTCTACTCCCAGGACAAGCAAAAATGGAAAAAGAAAAAGAAAAAAAGGTGGAAGCAAGCACATATTAAAGTTTTAAAATGACCCAAATGTTGATGGCCATGTGTGTAATCCTTACTACACAAGAGGCTGACAACTGAGCATTGCAGAGTCAAGTCAGCTTAGGAAGGAACGTGCTTGACATTCTTATCTCTAGCCACATGGCACAAAGCCTTGAGCTGTGGATGAGGCGGTAAAGCACCAGCCTTGAGTTTAAAAGCTAACACATAGGCCTTAGAGTCAGAGGTCAAGCTACAGGGCCAATAAAATTTTCAAAGGAGAGAGGATGAAGAGAGGCTGAAATCTGAGAGCATGGGTCAAAGCTGGCCCATGCAAGAAAGTCCATGAAGCTTTCTCTGTATGTGCATTTGTGTGCTATCTTGTGGCTTGAACTTACGTTGTTTTGTTCAAGGACAGAGCTCTACCACTCTCAGGTTTTCATTGATTAATTGGAGCTAAGAGTCTCATGGGCTTTCCTGCCCTGGTTGGCTTTGAACCATGATCCTCAGAATTCAGCCCACTGATTCATGCTAGGCTTTGCATAAAACTCATCTCCTATTAACTACCAAGAAGTAAAAAAAAAAAAAAACAAACCTGGAGTTGAGCTGTGACCAAAGATGCAAACTGGGCAATCACTTTCTAGTACAGCACCCAGGGCTTTAGTTCAAGCACGAAGACAAAACAAGTATAGCCACAAATTATACTTTGGCCCATGTGGCAAGCTACTAGTCTTGAAATAAATCTCTGGCATTGTATCAGGCCCTGATTTGTAGTCCCAGGACTAGAACATATACAACAATAAAAGCAAGGAAAATTTTAAAAATAAAAGTGAATAAAACATATTAATATTTTTAATTGATCAATGGGTTTGTGGTTCATATGTATAATCAGAGCACCTCAGGAAGCTGAAATCTGAGGATCATGGTTTGAAGCCAGACTACCCAGAAAAGTACATTTGAAACTTATGTCCAATAAACCAAAAAAAGCTAGAAGTGGAGCTGTAGTTGAAGTTGTAAAACATCATCCTTGAGTCAGAAAGCTAAGAAACAGAAGGGCACTGCTGGTTCTAGCCTGTAATCCTACTACACAGGAGGCTGAGATATGAAGATCATGGGTCAAAGCCAGCCTGGTCAGGAAAGTTCATGAGACTCTTATCTGCAATTAAACACCAGAAAACCTGAAGTGACTCTGTGGGTAAACTGGTAGAGCATTTGCCTTAAGCTGAAGAGCACCCAAGCTGAGAGTTCAACCCCTACCCCCCTTCAAAATAACTAAGAAACAGCAATGTGGCCCAAAGATCAAGTCTACTGGACAAAATTTAAAAAAGTATTGAGGTTGAAGGCAAGAAAGAGATGGTTAAAAATAGTAAAATAAGCCAGGTACCAGTGGCACATGCCTGTAATCCTAGCTACTCAGGAGGTTGATATTTGAGGAACACAGTTCCAAGCCACCCCGGGCAGGAAAGTCCGTGAGACTCTTAACTCCAATAAACCACCAGAAAACTGGAAGTGGTTCTATGGCTCAAGCGGTAGAGTGCTTGCCTTGAGCTGAAGTTCACTGGGACAGCACCTAAGCCCAGAGTTTAAGCCCCATGAACGACCAAAAAAAATTAATATAAGTCAGCAGTTGGTTTCTCATGCCTGTTAATTCTAACTACCCAGGAGGCTGAAATCTAAGGGCTGCAGTTCAAAGCCAGCCCAAGCAAGAAAGTCCATGAGACTTGTTTGTGTAATTACCAGTATTAGGGCTTGAACTTGCCCTGTTTTACTCAAGGCTAGAGTTCTACTACCCACCGCTTTTTGGTGATTAATTGGAGATAAGAATCTCAGACTTTGCTGCTCAGACTGACTTCAAACCAAGATCCTCAGATTTCAGCCTCCTTAGTTGTGCTGGGCTTTGCATGAGACTTTTCAAAGAATGAATCTGGAAGTTGATCTGTGGTTCAATTGGCAGAACTGAGAAAAATCTCTGAGAGAGTGGCCACTCCCTATATGCAGAAAAAAAAATGCTAAAAGCTTTCAAAAATAAATAAAAGTAGTTGTAATATAGAAAAAATAAAAAAAAATGTTTAATATGATATAAAGAAAAACTATGTTTTTTTTTTTTAATGTGGCAAATGAGAACATAGTACAAAGTTTCAAAATGACATACTGAGAGTAAGGGAAAAAGGAAAATTTTTAAAAATCATGTAAATATTAAATACAAGCTGACATGACCAAAATATAATGTGATCAAAAGCTTATCTCTCTCTTATCTCTCACTTGTAATTGCTTACTTATAATTGTCCCTCCAGTTTCAGCAGATACCACAGTTAGACATGACCTCTCTATGAAGCCTTAACTGTGTAAGGATCTTCCTGCTTTAGCCTCTTGAGTTAATACTGCAAGCATTGCTCTCATTTTAATATATGAGGTTTCCTTTAAAACTCAGAATTAATATTGAAATAATGGATTTTCTGTAATGCATGACTAAACATCAGAGATCCACCAGAGATCCTCTGAGGAATACAATCAAAACAGTAGAAAAACACCTACCACTCAAGGTAGGTAACAGAAGGAAGATTTAGCATTTTTTTTTGGATGTGCTGGGGGTTGAACGCAGGGCTTCATGCTTGCTAGGCAGGTATAAAATTCAGTGACATTAATTATATCCACACTGCTTTGTAACCATTACCTCTATTTGTGAACTATCTTTTCAATACTGATGGAATCCACACAATCATTGAGTAATAATCACCCCAATGACCTGCCCCAGAAATTTTAATCTTCCAGTTTCTCTTATGAAATGGTTTAGTCAATATGTTTCACATAAATAGTAGATTATTTTTGGTGTCCATCCATGACAGACATATATTAAATTGCAGCTTTTCTGTGGATAAGGCATAATCCATTTATGCATACCTCATATTTTATAAACCTGTTCATCTGATAGACACTCCAGGTATTTCCAACTTCTGACTCTTGTAAATGTTGCTGTTATCATTGGCATATGAGCTATTAGTTTTTTCTTTTCAGTTCTTTTGGTTATGCAATGAGCAATGGGATTGCTGGGTAATGTGGTCATGCTATGTTTTGTTAGAAGAATGTGTCAAATTCTACCATAATTGTTATATCACTTTTCATTACCACAGAAATGTAAAAATGGTCAATAAAATACACAAGAGTATTTCAAATCTTCCACAGCTGTGCCCTAAAGGATCATTTTTCTTACTTTTTACTTGTTTTTATTTAGATCATGCAGGCCTGGAACTGTGAAGCATTGTCTAGAGCTGAAATGAGAACAATACCAAATGCCACTTACCTAGCCTCCAAAAAAATTTAATCTGGTAGTCATTTTTTTATAGAGATAAATTTTAGTGATTATTTGCATTTTTACTCTTTTAAAATAAGATTTTGAATTTTAAAATGACTTATATAAATGTAACACCTCTGTGTACCTTCTCTTCTTTTTAATAAGAAGAAAAATTATATTTACAAAAAATATAAAAGGACAAAATAAGCTTCCCAGCAGGAAAATACATTACAATCACAGTCTGATTCTGACCCAAGCAAAATAATACAATAAGAACTCATCTAAAGTAAAATGAAGTACAGGGGCTGGCGACAGGGGTCAAAAGGTAGAGCACTTGCTTGCCCAGCACCAGCCTCTGAATCAAAACCACAGTACTGCCAAGGGATAAAATAAAGTATTAAAACTTAAGGAAACATGCAAATAATAGTATGATGGATAACATAGATGTACACACCTGTAATCCCAACACTTGGGATACTAGGCAGGAGAATTATGAAGTTAAGATCAGACTTGGCTATATAACGAGACTGCAAAGAATAAAATAAATCAAACTATATTTTTAAAGACTAGGGTGTATTTCAAGTGTAATTCAAGTAGTTTTGAATGTGCAAGGAACTGATACAATGCACAAAAATTACATGCTTTGATAACTACAACGTTCAGTTACACTGCAATATAAGGTGCCCCTTGGCTGGAATCTCTCCTGAGGAAACCTAAGGCAGTTGATGCATCTGTCTTCTTGGCTGGACTGAGGGTGTTGCTGGGCAAAATGTTTTGATCTCCATTCTTGAATCCCACTTACAACTCTTTTTTAGTAGACCACCTACAAATCTCTCCCATCTCAATAACAGGGTCTTCTGTGTTTCAAGTGAAGTTATCTTTGATATCTCTTAGGGCTCTCCTCCCCTTTGTCTGGAACTGCTCTGTTCTTAGGCCCACATTCAATAGCTTGTTCTGAGAAGAGTGGTAGCTATTTTGCTAGCCTCCTCTATCCACTGCCATTTCCTCCTCATATTAGTCTTTGGTATCAGTATGAGTCTGCTCAGAGGGTAGAGCCAGTCTGGGCTGGCTTTGAACCGTGATCCTCAGATCTCAGCCTCCTGAATAGCTAGGTGTGAGCCACTGGCACCCAGCCATCATTTCTTTTTTCCAGGAAAATTTAGAGGGATTGAATAGCACAGCAGCACATATATTCGATAGCAACTGCCCCAGGGTGAACCAGATGCTCAGACCAAACCGCTGACCTTGATATTACCTTTGGTATCCAAGAAGATGTTGTTGGACTTAAGGTCTTGGTGTGTGATTCTATTCTAGTGTGGGTAGTGAACAGCACTTATAATTTGTGTGAAGAGCCTCTTGGTTTCATCCTCATATAGGTTGCAGAATTTTCAGATCCAACCCAGGTGGTATCCTCTACTGACCAGTTCCATGATGAAATACATATACTCTTCCTTCTCCATCACCTGGTACAACTTCATGATGTGTTTGTGCCATACCATCTTAAAAATGTCCACCTCATTCTTTAACTGATGACTGGAGAACTCTCCTTTCAGGAGTATTTTAACTGCCACTGCCATGTGTGTGAGGTGAGGATGGGCCAGCTTCACTTGTCCATTAGTACCATATTCAATGAGCTCTTTCGTCTGGTATTGTTTGATGATCTCCTCCTTCAAAGATCTGGAGGATGATTCTTTGTATTCTTCCATGCTTCTGCTATGGTGGCAGGCAGCAAGTCTACCTAAAATTAACTAAATAAAATAATGAAAAACCCAGAAAAAGTAAAAATAAATACTAAAATCCAAATAACAACTCACCCCCCAGCCAAAAAAATCATGAATTTAGCTTTGAGACAGTCCAGTGGGTCACCAATCAAGAGCTCCTAAAGGTGTTAACTGACATAGGTTGGAGTATAGTGGCTTCCTATATATCCTGCATGACCTCTCAAAATGGAGCTATCACAGCCCAGCATAGTGACATCATAGAGGAAATGGAACAATCAGAGTCTGGGCCAGTGAGGTCAGAGAAAAAGTGGACCAATCATAGCTTGCCAGCATTGCTACTGTAGCTCATAGGCTTCAAAGACTGTGGCTAAGGACTCCATGTTGGCTTGAGGTTGCTATGGTCAATATTATGCCATTCCTGAAACCACTAGGACAGTACTCAAAGTCCTCTGACCTTATAGAAGACTCCTGAATCTCATAAATTGCTTCTGTGGAGACACTAACCAATAGCCTCCATTCTTGATGCCCACCTTATCCTATATCTTGTTCCACCAATGAAATGGCAAAAAGGCCTCTGCCTTCTCAAGGACAGCTGTCCTACAACTTGCTCCTGAGGGGACAAGGTCCAGAATATCTGAGCCACAATCCTCACAATTCACCTTCGTGAGTAGTTAGGATTATATGCCTGAGCCATCGTTAGTTACTTAGCTCATCGCTCACATTTGGAGGAAGTATATATATTTGTTAGAAAGGTTGGTATTAGATATGTCCTTTAGCAACTTAAATTTGTTGCCCTTGCTGTCTAATAGTTAATCTAGTGTCGGATGAGAAATTTGTCATAATATCATTGAAGATCATTTGTGTGTGATGAGTTGTGTCTCTGTGCTTTGGGAGATATTCTGTCTTTGACTGTTTAATCAGAATGTGTCTTAGTGTGGACCTGTGTAATTATGTTAATTGACTTCTTTAAGCTGCTAGATTCCTGCATAGAAGGGTTCATACTTTCAATCAAATTTGGGAAGGTTTTGGTAATTATTCCTTCAAATACTATGTATTTTTTTCTCCCTGTATGTTATATATATATATATATATATATATATATATATATATATATATATATATATATATACACACACACACACACACACACACACACACACATTATACATACAATACATATTCACATTGCATATGTGAATACACATATATATGCCTACATATTTATATTATATATACATTTATATACATATTTTTTTCACATGACATCCTCTTTTGTGATTGTTTATGGAGGAAGTCTAGATTGATCCCAGCTACTCCATCAGAGTTAGAGTTAGAAGTTTTCCATTTTATTTCTTGGTGAAAATTTTCTCGGCAAGGATATTTAAACTGGTACAAATCAGAGCTAGCCTCTCTCTCTCTTTCTCTCTCTCTCTGATTTCCTGCCTGTCAGGTCTCTGAGCACAGGACCATGGCTTACCAAGTTCTTCTAGTGTGTGCTGTGATCTTCTAGTGTGTGCACTGTCATGTTGTGCTTCAAAGGCCACCACGCCTGCACCTGGAAGAGGAGCTGCTCCAAAGTCAGCCTACACAGGTGTGCCTGCCTCTTTCTTTTTGTCAAAGCCCCCATAG
This sequence comes from Dipodomys spectabilis, assembly GCF_019054845.1. Taxonomy (NCBI): domain Eukaryota; kingdom Metazoa; phylum Chordata; class Mammalia; order Rodentia; family Heteromyidae; genus Dipodomys; species Dipodomys spectabilis. The sequence goes on from NW_024870780.1 coordinate 880,938, forward strand.
CTACTGGGGTGGACTTAGTAGATGCCAATGTGCCAGGACTGCTGACTGCTGACTTGTGGGCGACTCAAGCACAGCCTTTTTTACCCAAGTCAGAGGTCTGCGTTGGATCCTGGGGGCATTGCCCTGTTAGTGACTGTGCTAGAAGCAAGGCTGTGCACTGCAGAAGCCTCACTGTGCCCTGACTTCTGGGGAACAACATATGTCAAAGGCTTCTCTGGGCTCTTTTCAGAATACATGGGCATGTTCAGGAAGCAGAAGCTGAGCTCAAGGGGCCCCTAAACACAGGGTGGGCAATGGACCTTGGAGGAACAGGGCTGTCCAGTTTGGCAGGGGGACAGGTGATGAGCCTGTATTAGTAGACTGCCGGCTTCCTAATGAAAAGTTAGACTTTCTTGCTACCCAGAAATATCCCCCTAAAATTGGATGCACCAGAGAGTCCCATGCTGGTGAGGGGCAAAATCCCAAAGACCAAAGTAGACAGACCAGGAGTACTTGGCGCTCTTGGTGGGCAATTCAACGCTGGCACCGGCAGGAGGAGCTGCGGGTTCCCTAACACTGCATGTCCAGGGAAGCCAGAGCTCAAGCAGACACCAGGATTGGCTAGCTGTACACTAGACAGGCTGAAAGGTGAAACCTTGCTGGATAGCTTTGCAGAGTCTGCAACTTGAGGCACCTGAAGGCACAAGAAGCTGCCTAGCATCTACTCAAACAAAGAACTTGGGGACAGCAGCTTTCCCAACTTGGAAATGAGTGTTCAGCTCACTAGAGGATGCTGTGGTCAGTTTGGGTCTGGGAGGAATGGCAGGCCTGCTGCTGGAGGGAGCAGATGCCCCTTCCAAGGCTTCTGGGGAAAGGGGAGCTCCTCAAAATGGGCTCATGGGAAGGCTGGTGTGTCTTTCCCAAAGAGAGCACCTCCAGCTTGTTTGGCTGTTTACTTGGGTAGGGAGTCGCCCCTCGGGGACAATGATATTAGGAGACAGCGTTTGTGAGATTATCCCCAAATGAAACAAACCCCTGAGGGAGCAAAAGTGTAAGGATTGCTGAACTGCCCACAGAAGGTGGAGTTGAGGTCATGGCTGCTTCTATCTTGAAGGACCCTGAGGCTTTGTCACCAGAGGACAAATGAATGGACACTGGCATGGAGCCTGATAATTTTAGGAAAATTATCAGAGAGCCCTATTTAGCTTGCATGTCACTCAGCAGGACTAATACTGGGTGGGGAGTTTGGGCTGTTGTCGGGAGCCCTAAAGGGAGTCTCTCTGCATGATAGGCTTGACTATCTCACTGGAACATCTCGAGGCTGTTTACAGAATCTGGTCTTTTCATCCTGCCCCAAACAAACACCAGGTAGCTGCTAACGACCACCTTTTCACACTGCCCTAAGCAAACATCCTGCAGCTGCTACCGCCAATGAAAAAGCTTCCTTATTCTAAACATATAAATACCCCTGTGTGAAAAATAAAAATTTGCATCTTGATCAGAATCCTTGTCTTGCTGTCATTCTTCGTGTCTCTTGTCCCTTCATTCCTTCTTGCTTAGGTTCATTGCCCTCCTTGAAGTCCTGCGGGTGGGGATAGGCTGTAAAACTGGGTATTACAGCTTGATTTTTTTGAAAGGCTGAGGATACCTTCTGGCAGCGGTTAGAACTTTATGAGGTCTGAGAACATTATGTGATTAGGTGTGGTCCTCTGAGCTTCATCTTCGGGCTGTTATAGGGCTGAGCCCTCCCTCACTGCTGTCCTGGTGCTCTCAGGATGTGGGCTGGTGTCTGGCAGGTAGAAAAGGGCAGTGTGTTTACCCCCTGACACTCACTGTGAAGAACTATAGTTGGCAGGGAGGATTGTGCCATTGGGAGGTCTGTATGTTCTTTGAGTAAGGGAATCTACACACCTCAGAGCACATCTTGACTTTCTCTCTGAACATTTGTTTTTTTTTTTTTTTTTGGAATAGTAGTCTCTGAAAGGCCTAAGAGTTCTAAGGCTCCAGAGGCTTTCTTGATTTCCAGACATGTCCTGGGCTTGTTCTTTTTCATCTTACACAGCTCTAACTTCCTCCTTTATTCGTGGTCTACTGAGCCCTTTGGCTCTGGCATAAATGAGAAAAGACAGGCAGGGCTGTCTTGTTGCTAAGGAAAAACAGACAGGGCTGTCTTGTTACATAGTTTCATTTTATTCTCCAATGTTGGTAAATAAAGCCATCAGATTGGACTTCAGGAGCTGCCCAAGATCAATGCTCCATCCTTTTACCCTGCTCTTACCATACTGCCTTTCCATTTAAAGTTATTTTCATTTTCAATTTTTGTATTGCTGATTGAATTTAGGGCTTCAATAAGCCGAGCATAGTGATATGAACCTAAAAGCTTAGCTTTTGGGGAGGCTGAGACTGCAAAAGTTGTGTTTTCAGATCAACCCAGGTAGAATTCTTTGAGACCTCATCTGAACAGAAGAAGCTGTGCACAGGGGTGTGCACCTCTCATCCCAGCAGTGATGGGAGAGGAAAGTGGGAGGACTGAAATCCAGTTGCACACCTGAGCAGGTAATGAGACCCTGTCTCAAAAACAGCAAAAATTATACAAGTGTGGCTCAATACTACAGTGTGTATCTGGAAAACATGAGGCCCTGAGTTCAAACCTCAGTACCATAAAAGGAAGACAACCAGTTATGTTTGGAAAGCTTATTAAAAGTAGTCTTCTTAAAAAAATGTATTTTGATATTGGGTTTGAACTCTGGGCATTGACATTTTACCTTAGTGAAAATTTTCACATAAGACTGAACTTTGATTTTGGGGATACAGTTGACCCAGTGTAACAATAAGATGTACAAAACACTAAGTTGAAAATGAACTTTACAACTTTGGTGGGGGTGGGATGGGAAGGGTATTTTGTGGAGGTGGGAGGGAAGGTAGGGTAGGGAGAAAACTAAGGAGGAGGTAACAATGATCAATAGGAAATGTACTCAGTACCTTGCTCATGTAACTGTAACCCTTCTCTCCAGCATTTTTACAATAAAAATGTACAAAAAGAGACTAATCTTATACTATTGAGCCACAGCTCCACTTCTAGCTTTTCGTGTGTGTGTGTGTGTGTGTGTGTGTGTGTGTGTGTGTGTGTGTATGTGTGTGTGTGTGTGTGTCTGTGTCTGTGTCTGTGTGTCTGTGTGCCAGTATTAGGCTTGAACTCCAGGACTGGGCACTGTCATTGAGCGCTTTTGTTCAAGGGTAGTACTGTACCACTTGGCCCACAACTCTCCTACTTGCTTTTTGTGGTGAATGTGATAAAAAGTTTTGTGGACTGTTCTTGCCCCGGCAAGCTTTGAACGGAGATCCTCTGCTCTCAAACTCCTGAATGGCTAGGGTTATTGGTGTGAATCAGCACTATATGGTAGGAGAAGTGTTCTTAAGCAGAAATAATGTGGATGTGGTGGCCTTCTGCAATTTGGTGGCATGCTTTTTTTCTTAGAAAGGAATTCCTTTACTGGGAGGCCAGAGGTTACCCTGGAAGCTAGGAAGGCAGAGGAAATGCAATCTCCTATCTCCAGAGGGACCTTTGGTATGATGGTTGTAAGACCATCATCTTCCTTTATCAGAGCAGATATCTATGCTAACCTGAAGGTAACATTGTTTTCTTCATCAGCTTTGTCTTGGTTGCATTAAATAAGAAAATTACTTGATAACTCTCACCAAAGTTCACCAGAGAGAGGGGGGAATGAAGCTTTAAAGTGAGGCATTAGATACTACACGAATATACCAGAAGGGGCAAGGAGAAATGAGAGTTCATAAATACAGATTTTTATTTAAACAAAATAGGGAGACGACATGAATATATGTCAGTACTGGACAAGTGTGCTCAAAGCTTTCTAATAAACTAGCATTTAAAGGTAGTATTTGTATGATGCAGGACTGCTCATATTACCTATGTAGATTGTCTAATCCCTTCACTGTCTTCCCAAGGGAAGATACTGTCCCTCCAGCTCAGAGCAGAGCATCTAAGATAACATCTATCTATTAATGGGCAGTGGAAGATCATTCAAACAGCTGGTGAAGTGTGGACAAGCTGCTCTAATCCTGTTTCCACCCAATTCTAGCCTTTGCTGTATAGAGTTCACAGATCAGGGGAGATGCTTGAGAATACTGATGGACCCACAAGTGTGTGTGTGTGTGTGTGTGTGTGTGTGTGTGTGTGTGTGTGTGTGTGTGTGTGTGTGACAGTACTCATATGTCAGCATGGGGCTTCTTTTGGTCTCACAGGTGTTCACTCCTTCTTCCCCAAGTCTACTGAAAAGATTTGTCTTTCACTGCCTGAAATGCAGCAGAGGAGGAAATGATACCCGAATTCTCAACTGGTAGATCAGATGGGTCCTTCTATGTGCTCTGATTTATACTAATGCTAGTGCTAATACTAACCCATGCCTGGGAATATTAGCTGACACTTTTTGTGTATTTTGGCACTAGTTTTTTTTACATGGATTAAGCAAAAAATTCTCATAAGAATATCAGGACATAGTGTTAAGTATGACATTCTGTATACATACACACACACATACTTGGCAGCAGTCTTCATTATGTAAAGTGGACCATGAACTGTAGAGAAGTTCAATGAATGCCTCTCAGGGACCAGATCCTACAGTCAGCACTTTGGAGCAGGGACTCACAGGAGTTTGACCAACAAGTTGGAGAAAAGATGATGTGGATCACATGCCATTGTTGGCTACTGGCCTGATCTGGAGGGATGCAGGTTTTGCTATCCTAGCACTGTCCCCCATGGCCTGGCCTGGCCTGGACTCACCCCAACCCCACCTAATCTTTGGCACAGGAAGGACAGTTTTGTCCTTTTGGCCACACGTTCATCTGACACATAAGGTTGGCTCCATAGAATTTCCAGAGGACAGCAGGAAGATATTTAGAAGATACATTAACTGAGGTCAAAAGGGCAAAGACTTACTGTAGGTCTCACATTGGGTTAATAGTGGGGGTTTTTGACTCCTTGATTCTCACAATGCTCCCTTAGAAAAATAATCTTGTAGATTGGAAAACAAAGAGGCAATTTAAAAAATCTATATGTAATGTTAATTTTTATTCTTGAATTACTAAAATGCATGCAGAACCTGTCAATTCAAGAAGCACAAAATGGCAGATAGTGTGAGCTTTACCCCTGTCCCTCTACTGTGGCTCTCTTGTTCCAACCTGGGGTGACCACTGCTACTAGTTAGTTATGAATTCCTACATCTAAAGTAAATGTTCACAAAAGGAGACTTATTGTCCACAGCTACCAGAGGTCCACCAAACTACTAGCTTAGAACAAGGCCAAATTTCCTTTCACACTATAGAGATTGAAACTTCTACACTCAGGTTCATAGCCCGGAGCCAAGTCTGTGCTGGAACCACATGACTGAAGGTGATAGCTCCTAATTCACCAAGGAAGAAATCTTCAATAGCTGGAAGTCCGCTCTCTGCCTTTCCCAACAGGTCACAGTATCAGCTATGAGGACTAAGGAGTTACACAGGCTTTTCAGAAATTACTAGACATTGGGGCTTAACTTTTGTAATGGCAAGTTTTGCTTCAGATCAAATACTGGGCCTGCACAACAGCAGCAGCTCAAGTGGAAGTGATGTCCAGAACTTGTGTAAATGTCTCAGAACATTTGAATTTTTTTTTTTTTTCAGAATTGTCTTTTTTCCTACAATCCACAACTGTGGCCAACTGGGGGCTTTCTTACAGATAGCTGACAGAAGATACAACACTGGATCTAGTTTATACCTCTTTCTACAGACTTGTTCTGGAATATGACTGCTGCAGTCTTAGATTTACAAGTCCACTTTCTATCCCTCTCTCTTTCCCCACACTCTCTGTCCTTCAGTGGACAATTCAAATGTAACTTGTTGAAAAAAGAATCTTGGAAAATTGTCTTAACGTTAAACAGTAGTGTCCACCTTTCAAGTCTGCCAATATTGTTAACCCAGCTGGAGAATAAGCAAGATAAAAAGTAAATGCACAAACAGATGCATACACCGACACACACACCTACAGCAGATAGACACATACATACACAGAGACACAAAAATACCCCACAGGACATATAAACCTTGTTCTCTTAATAATTTAAATAGACAAAAATATGTGATTCAGGTAGGAAATCACTAGGGTGGGTGTACACCTGTGTGCACGCGCGAGCACACACTCTCTCATACACACACATACACCCCCCCCACACACACACACTGGAGCTTGAACACAGGATATGTGTAATGTCCCTGAGATTTTGTAATCAAAGCTGCCACTTTACCCATTTGAATCACAGCTCTACTTTGGCTTTTTGATGGCCAATTGGATATAAGAAACACACTGACTTTTCTGCCCAAGTTGGCTTCAAACCACAATACTCACATCTCAGCCTCCAGACTGGTTGAACAATTTATATTCTCACTAACAGTGATAGAGCTCCCTTTGGCCACATCCATGACATCATTTGTTGCTAATCACTTTAAAAAACATTTTTATTGGCCTTCCTTACTGGGGTGAGGTGGAATTACAGTGTTGTTTTGGTTTACATTACTTATATGTTCAGATTTGTTGAACATTTCTTCATGTAACAATTGGCTGTTCTTACTTCTTCTGAGAAGTCTCTCTTTAGGGAATTACTTCATTTAGTAATGGGGTGTAATTGGGGTGTTATTTGAGGGTTTCTTGGGGGCTAATTTTTTGTGCTCTATGTATATTTTTTCTATTAGGCCTTTGTCTGATGCAAAGCTCATAAAATTCTTCTCCCATTCAGTGGGTTTTCTATTTAGCTTGTTATGTCCTTTACCAGGCAGAAACGTTTAAGTTTCATCCAATACTATTTATCTAGTCTTTCTTTGATTTGTTGTAATTCTGGATCTTTACTTAGAAAGTTTGGACCTGTGTTCTAGGAGCCATGGTGTTTCCCCTGCCACTTCTTGTAATTGTTTCATGGTGTCTGGCCTTATGTTGATGGCTTGGGATATATGGACAGCATTAATTTGATCTTCTTACAATTCCTTGGTTCACAGAGACTGTAAAGTGGTACTCTTTCTAAGTAAGATGAGGTGGTTCCTGGTGGTTTGGAAGGAGGATGGCTTCCCAGAAGTGTGAATATGGAAATCATAAGTGGGAAGCTCAGGCATTATTATAGTAATTACATATTTATTTGTAAGTACATTGAATCCCGATCAATGACACTTTCTCATCATCTCCCCCATCCCTGAAACTCAATTCCTTCCCTTCAATTTTCCTAGTTTCATTGGATACGCATTGAAAAATATGACTTCATTCACCTACTCCCCACTTTTGAATTTTCAGTTTCTTTATACTCATTTTATTGTACTGTTAGTTTTTCCAACTAATTACAACATTTAAAGTCTTTCTTACATTTACTGTACTTTGTGCAATATGTTTATGTATATGTGCACAAAACCTTTATGTGTTTACTTGTATATTTAAAAAGTGGACCTATCTTCCACATGTGAGAGAAAACATGCATCCTGACTTCACAAAAATTTTTCCAGGTCTATCCACTACTTTACAAATGATGTAAAAATCTAATCTAAGAGTAAAAATCCTCTGAGTATATATACCATATTTTCTTGATCCATTCATTTATTGAAGGCATTTGTGCTATATCTATACCGTGACAATAAACTGTTATATGGGTGGCCTTCCTTTATCCTGATTTGTAGTCCTTTGGATAAATGCCCCAAACTGGTATTCTGGACCACAGGGTAGTCCTAGTTTATTTGTTTGTTTGTTTGTTTTTTAGTGTGGTTCAACAAATTCACATTCCCACCAGCCCTGTTTTATGTTCCTTTGCCTGCACATCTGTGACAACCACTTAAGCCACGGCATTACTTCCAGCTTTTTCTGTTTAAGTGGCACTGTGGAATCAAACTCAAGCCTTCATAAATGTTAGGCAAGCACACTACCTCTAAGCCACATTCCAAGCCCTTGGGTTATCTTTTAAATGCCATTTTTTATCATGAGTTTTCCACTGTCTTGCTCATTCTGGCTTTGTACAGTGATCCTCAGATCTCAGCTTCCTAAATACCTATGATTACAAACAATGAGCTACTGGTGCCTGGCAAGTGGTGATTTTTAACCTACTTTTAATTTTCCTCATTAATGGAAGAGCTGATTAGGTAACATGAAGAAAGGAGAAAGCCAGAGGCAAAAGCAAAGTAGTGGATACTAGAAAAGGACAGAAAAGTATTACAAAAATTGGCAAAATGAAGTAAAGGTTGCAATTTATTTAACAACAGAAGACCAATGTTGCTTTTTTATTTTACAAACATTCAGTGGTTACATACTGCTGGTACATTCCATTAACAGTAGGAGAATGAGGGGACATACAAAATGTTTACTACATTTGAACTTTTCTGTATACTAAACTTATGCCAACACAATTTATTTTAAAAAATGCCAAAAAGGCCAGGTGTGATAACATATGCATGTAATCTCAACTCTTAGGAGGCTAAATTGGAGGATTGAAAGTTGTTATATAGGTTATACCAAAAGTATGTCTCAAAAATAAAAGAAAGGGAAAGGAAAAAGATGAAAGGGAGAATAAACAACTCCAACCAAATATGTCATGGGCAATTGTGTCAAAGAAAATACCTTCTTTTTTTCCTTATTGTTAGGTGTCAAACCCAGAAAATTGCCCATTGTAAACAAGTTTTTTACTACTTGAGTATGCCTCGAGACTTTTTATTCACATGGTGTTTTTTAGTTTGTTTGGTTGGTAGTTTTCATTTCTTTTTTGTTTTTTTTTTCTTTTTATTTATTTTTTGTGAGGATGGGCCATGCTTAGCTCAGATTAGTCTTCTACTTGTGATCCTCCTGTTTTTACCTCCTGAATAGCTGGAATAATTGGTATATGCCACCTCACCCAATATATCTCTTATTTGACTACTACAGAAATTTTTATTTTTTATTTTTTTTAATTTTATTTTATTTTATTTGAGAACATACTGTACAGAGGGGTTACAATTGCATTGCAGCCCCCTCCTTTGTTTACCCTTCACCTCCCTTCCCAGCCTCCCCCCTCCCCCCACCCAATCCTTCCCCCCCTTCCCCCCCCACACCGACATTGTAAAGCTCATTTTTGACATGACATTTTGTACTTCTCATTGTTGCAACAGGTCCACCTGAATCCTTAAACGACTTGTTTGTCCCCATCTCCTCCACAAGTTATACTGACATCAAATATAGTGAAAGCGGGGGTTATACTGTGGGGGAGGGACATACAAAGCAACAAAGAAATAATCTTATAAATGCATTGGAAACACATGCATGAGAGAAAAAAAAACATTAAAATACATATTTAAGGGTTCGTTTTCCTAACATCACATTATTGACCTTTTCCGCTTGACTCATACATATACTATATATCTCTTATTTGACTACTGCAGAAATTTTTAAAAAGAAGAAACACCTCCTAATTAACTTTATAATCCCCATGACAAAATGAGAATGTATTTATAGTAATTTTATTCATGAAGAGAAAGGCAAAAAATCCTAAACAAAAGAAAATATGTATCAGAAATGAAGGACCGTTTACATTTATCCTTTTTCCCTCTTTCCTATGCGTGTGTTTTCCTGAAGAATTAACACTGGATTTACACATGGTAATCAAGTTATTCTAACACCAAGCTGCAACCCTACTTACATAGTTAAAATTTAGAAAACCTAATGCAATTTATCATACTGAGTAACAAAGAAATCCCATATATTCATCTGAACAGATGATGACACAAAAGTATTTAATATTTTAATATTTCTGAAAACTCTGAAACTGAAGGAAAATAGCTTTAGCTTATGTAGAATATCTATCAAACACATACACTGTTTTTTAAAAATTAGCTGAGGTATTTTTTTTTTAATTTAATTTAATTTTATTTGTGAACATACTGTACAGAGGAGTTACAGTTACATGGGCAGGATAATGCGTACATTTCTTACCAAGCATTGCAGCCTCTTCCTTTGTTTACCCTTCACATCCCTTCCCAGCCTCCCCCCTCCCCCCCAACCCCAATCTTTCACCTCCCCCCCCCCCCCCCCCGCACCAACGTTGTAAAGCTCTTTTTGGACATGACAACTTGTACTTCTCATTGTTGAAACAGGTCCACCTGTATCCTTAAACAACTGGTTTTTCCCCATCTCCTCCACAAGTTATACTGACATCAAATATAGTGAAAGCAGGGGTTATACTGTGGGGGAGGTACATACAAAGCAACAAAGAGATAATCTTATAAATGTGTTAGAAACACATGCATGAAAGAAAAAAAAACATTAGAGTTCTGGGAAGATGGCGGAGGAGAAGCTGGAATCTGAACAAGCTCTTGCATAGAAAACAGTTTCAGAGTTCCAGTGAACAGTCCCAAGCCAGAGAATCACACCAAGTGTGCCATCACAGGACAGAGAGTTAGTCAAGAGAGGGGAAGCCAAGCAGACACATCTGAGCGCCTGCCAGCAGCTGCTGCTGCGGCAGCAGGGTGGCAGCGGCGACCACAGCCGCGGCCATACCTGAGCGCTCACACAGAGAGTCTGGGACGAAGGAGCCAGACGCAGCGGGCAAGCGGATTCTACTCAACACCAGCAAGAACCGACAAGGAGCGGACAACTTCATCCTGCACTTTGCAGACCAGAGACGACCCAGGATCCAAGACTCGGCGTGAGTAGAAGCCCCACTTCCTCACTCCTTCCCAGGGAGCAGAGGAGGGAAGGCCACCCCTCCCCCCACCCAGCACCGGTGATCTCCATCTTGGATACCAACAAAGCTCGGAGGAGCGGCTAGCTCCAGCTCAGGCCTTGGAATAAAACGAGTCATTTAGCAGGTCACAAGAACTTAACGGCGAAGTGACCTCACAGACTCAGTTCCATCCAGGGAAAAGTCACCCAGCTCAGGCGCCAGCCATTGGAGTGGCTCTCCTCACCGGGTAACCAGAGCCAGAGGCTGCCCCTCCCTCTAGCAGCCACCACAATCAATTGAAAAACAGAAACCCTGAGAATGGCTCCAGGCTGGGTGCTGTGAGTTTTTTTCACAAAATAGCCCCAGGGAAAAGCTACTGTTTGTTGAAAGGCCTCAACTCTACCCAGAACCTAGCCTCATCACTGCATCCCCCTCTTTTGTGATTCTCAAAGCAGATCACCCTCCCAGTAAACTAACCTGGGAGGGGGATCTCAAAATCTTGGGTAAAGCAGAGCATTTTTCTGCCTGTTCCAACAAACTGACTTAAGAAACCAATCAAGCCACAGGACCTCAAGCTGACCAGAGACTCCAAGCACACTCTGGTTACAGACAAAAGGGAGATACAGGACTCTTCCCACCCCTCCCCCCCAAAAAAAAAAACAAAGACCTTTTTTTTTTCTTCTTCTTTTTTTTTTTCTTTTTTTTGGGTTTGTTTTTTTTTTTTCGTTTTTTTGTTACCTTATATATATAAAAAAAATTTTTTTCCTTTTCTAAAACTTTTATTAATCTTTAATTTTTGCCTCTTCTGAAAAAATAATTGTTTTCCATTAACTTTTTTTTTTTCTTTTCTCCTCTTATAATTTTTATTTTAGGAATACGTGAATGTGTGTTTTCCTTTCTTTTCTTGTCTTCTTTCTCTTTTTCTTTCATTCTTAATTATCTTTTTGTTTTTTGTCTAGCTCTACTGAACTTCTGATCATTTCTTCTCACTTTCTTATCCTTTCCATCTTTTCCTCTTTGTTCTTCTTTATGTGACTTAACTCTTGTCCTGCACATCCTCAGATAAACCCGTAGTTAACCAGTAGACCCTACCCCCCATTGTGTACACACTTAATCCACAAACTTATTACTCAATTCAAAACCTCTGAGACTTAAATTCATTAATAGCAGTACTACCTCTTTATACCTATATAATATTTTAAGCATTTTTTTAAAGTTTTTCACATCACCTCTATGTCCCTCCCTTTCTCTCAACATATTCATATTCCTCTATAAATAGATGGTCTTTTAATCTCTAAAATAACATTAATTTTTACGTTTCTATTTTTTTTCTGGTCTCTTTTCATTCCCCTTTCCCTTTCTTCTTTTTCTCTCTCTCTCTACTTGCATCCTACCCAACCTATTTCCTGCACTCTGATTAGGACATAGTTAACTCTCCCTGTGCCTCCCCACACCAATCTATTCCTATTTTTTACCCACATCTCTCCCTAACCCTAATAATTTCTGGTTTTCCAAATTCTTCTCTGCGTTTCGAAGCCCTTTAACATATAGTTGTTTGATGTCGAATAGATGTATCTGTTGAACTAGATTGTATCTGTAGACTATTGACTGTACAAATGCAAACTTTGGTTGATGGTTGCCTTAAGAAAGTGTTCTAGCACAAAACTGGTGCTATCTTCATCTCAAATGGGCAGAGTAAGCCGGAAAAACACAAGAAAAATGGCAAATTCGGGTATCTCAATTCCCAATCTTGATAATCAGGGGTTAGAACAGATAATGAATAATCCAGAGGAGAGTTCCCAAACAGCTCTACAAACACTGCTGGCAAACATGATAAATGAGAAATTTGACAATGTACAAAGGACTCTGTATGAGCGTGACAGGGAGAGAGAGGAGGCATCCCAGAAGTTTATACAGGAATATCATAAGCGTGAGGAAGCTACTCAAAAACTGATACAGGATTTGCGTGAACAACTTGAGAATACTCAAAGAGAAAGGGAGGAATGGCATGAGCAGGCTGAGAACACTCAAAGAGATCTGCAGGAATCCCACGAACGGGAGGAAGCTAATCAAAGAGTAATACAGGAATTGAGAGACCAGGTAGAGAACACACAAAGATCACTAAAGGCATTCATGGAATCCATTAACAAAGAGCTGAAGGAAGTCAGGGAGACCACAAAGGGAATGCTGAATGGAACCCAACAGAAGGAATGGGAGCCCAAAGAAACCATAACCAATCAACTAAGCAATTTGAGGACAAACACTGAACACCAAATTAAGGAAGTAAAGAAATTCATACAAGACCTAAAACAGAGCTTCAACAAAGAACTTGAAGCCATCAAAGCTGACCAACTAGAAGGAAAAGAGATAAAAAACAAAGTAGAGAGTCTTGACAGCAGGTTAGACCATGCAGAAGATCGAATCTCTGGGATTGAAGACAGCCTAGATATTATAGAGAAAGAACATACAACCATCCAAGACAAGTCCAAGAAATATGATAGATCTATCCAACACCTGGAAGACACCATCAGAAGGCCTAATCTAAGGATAATGGGTGTAGAGGAGCACCTAGAAACAGAAGTTAATGGTCTAGGAAATTTGTTTAACAGGATCCTAGCAGAGAACTTCCCAAACATTTAAAAAGATAGGCCTGTCCAGATACAAGAAGCCTTTAGAACCCCAAATAGACCAGACCAGAATAGGACATCCCACTGCCACATTATAATCCACACAGGATCAACTCAGAACAAGGAAAAGATTCTTAAAGCTGTCAAGAAGAAAAGGGTAATCACCTATAAAGGGAAACCAATTAGAATCACCTCAGATTTCTCAGCAGAGAAGAGCCTGGAATGATGTATGCCATGCCCTAAAAACAAACAACTATCAACCAAGAATACCGTACCCAGTAAACTCTACTTCATAACCGAAGGCCAAATAAAAACCTTCCATAGCAAAGAAAATTGAAACAATACATCTCCACCAAACCAGCCCTACAAAAGATTCTTAAAGATGTCCTACACATAGAAAACCAACAAGACCGCAATAAAGGCCAAGAAACTGCACCCAAACTGAGAATCCAAGAACCATAGGAAGAACCCAGTTTTCGCAGCCCCCAAGAAGGTAGATAACATGGCAGGAACTCCCAAATGCCTCTCAGTCCTATCTCTTAATGTTAACGGACTGAACTCTCCAATTAAGCGACATAGACTGTCTAGTTGGATTAAAAAACAAGACCCTTCTATCTGCTGCCTGCAGGAGTCAAATCTTGCCCGTAAAAACAAACACATTTTCAATGTTAAAGGCTGGAACAAAATCTACCAAGCAAACGGACCGCATAAACAGGCGGGAGTTGCAATCCTAATATCAGATAAAATAGACTTCAAATTAAAATTCGTGAAAAGAGATAAAGAAGGTCACTACATACTAATTAAAGGATCTCTCCTTCAGGAGGATATTACAATTCTAAATATCTATTCACCAAACAATGGAGCACCCAAATTTATCAAAGAAACACTACTTTCACTCAAATCCCATATAGATCCAAAGACATTAATTGTTGGGGATTTTAACACACTACTCTCCACACTAGATAGATCAACTCGGCAAAAACTCAACAGAGAAACCACAGATCTAAACAGCTGCATAGATCAACTAGACTTAACAGACATTTACCGAACATTTCACCCAGCAGCATCAGAATACACGTTTTTCTCAGCAGCACATGGAACGTTTTCTAAAATAGACCACATTTTAGGCCACAAAGCAAACTTGTCTAAATTCAGAAACATTGAAGTTATACCTTGCATTCTCTCTGACTACCAGGGAATAAAATTACAACTCAACACCAAAAGCCACCAAATAAAGTCCGGTATCACATGGAGGCTGAACAACACACTGCTGAATCATGAGTGGGTCATGGAAGAGATTAGAAAGGAAATTCAAATGTTCATGCTATTCAACAAAAATGAACACACAAAATAACAGCTCCTCTGGGACACAGCAAAGGCAGTACTCAGAGGCAAGTTTATAGCTCTGAGCTCCTACATCAACAAATTGGAGAGATCTGAAACTAGCAATTTAATGACGCATCTAAACCTCCTTGAAAAAGAGCAGCAAGATAAACCCCAATCCAGTAGACGGAAAGAAATAATCAAAATTAAATCAGAATTAAATGAATTAGAATCCAAAAAAACTATAGAAAGAATTAACAAAACAAAGAGTTGGTTCTTCGAAAAACTTAACAAAATTGACAGACCCTTAGCAAATCTTATCAGAAAAAGAAGAGAACACACCCAAATTAATAAACTCAGAGATGAGAATGGAAACATCACCACGGAAACAACCAAGATTCAGAACATTATAAGGGAATACTTCTCAAAACTGTATGCTAATAAGTTTGAGAACTTGACAGAAATGGACCTCTTCCTAGCAAATATTGACATGCCAAAACTAAACCAAGATGAGTTAAACTATCTTAACAGGCCCATTTCAAGCATTGAAATATAAACAGCAATAAGAGACCTCCCAGCTAAGAAAAGTCCAGGACCAGATGGTTTTACAGCGGAATTTTACAAGGCCTTCAAAGCAGAGCTCACACCAATTCTCCTCCAACTCTTCAATGAAATTGAAAGAGAAAGCTCACTACCGAACACATTCTATGAAGCCATCATAACCCTCATCCCAAAACCAGGCAGGGACTCATCAAAGAAAGAGAACTATAGACCCATTACTTTGATGAACATTGATGCAAAACTTCTCAACAAAATTTTGGCCAACCGACTTCAACAATTCATCCAAAAAATCATACACCACGATCAAACAGGATTCATTTCAGGGATGCAAAGCTGGTTCAATATACGCAAATCAATTAATATTATTCATCACATCAACAGGAGCAAGAATAAGAACCACATGGTTATCTCAATAGACGCAGAAAAAGCATTCGACAAGATCCAACACCCCTTTATGATGAAGGTTTTGGAAGAATTAGGAATCCATGGAACATTCCTCAATACAATAAAGGCTGTATATGACAAACCTACAGCCAGCATTATACTCAATGGTGAAAAACTAAAGCCATTTCCTCTTAACTCAGGAACAAGACAAGGATGCCCACTCTCTCCACTTCTCTTCAATCTAGTATTAGAATGCCTAGCTACAGCAATAAGACAAGATGCAGACATAAAGGGGATCCAAATAGGGAAAGAAGAAATAAAACTCTCCCTCTTTGCAGATCACATGATCTTGTATTTAAAGAATCCCATAGATTCCACTCCCAAATTACTCAAGCTGATTCAAAACTTTGGCAAAGTAGCAGGTTATAAAATTAACCCCCCAAAATCAATGGCTTTTCTGTATGCCAACAATGAGAAAAGTGTGGCTGAAATTAGGAAAGCAACTCCATTTGTAATAGCCCCACAAAAAATAAAATACCTAGGAATTAACTAAAGAAGTGAAGGACCTCTATGATGAAAACTTTAAAATCTTGAAAAAGGAAATCAACACAGAACTTAAAAAATGGCAAAACCTCCCATGCTCCTGGATTGGAAAGATTAACATTGTGAAAATGGCAATACTTCCCAAGGCTATCTACAAATTCAACGCAATACCTATCAAAATTCCACCCTCATTCTTCAAGGAAATAGAAGAATCAATCCAAAAATTCATACGGAACAATAAAAGACCCCGAATAGCAAAAACGCTCCTCAATGGAAAGAACACTGCTGGAGGAATATCAGTACCAAATTTCAAACTCTACTATAAAGCCATAGTAATCAAAACAGCTTGGTATTGGCATAAGAACAGACCTCAGGACCAATGGAATAGAATTGAAAACCCAGAAATAAACCTACAGACCTATAGCCATCTAATCTTCGATAAGGGAGCTAAAACAATAGAATGGAAGACAGACAGCCTTTTCAGTAAATGGTGCTGTCAAAACTGGTTAACTACATGTAGAAAACTAAAGCTAGATCCTTATATATCACCCTGCACCAGAATCAACTCCAAATGGATCAAAGACCTTGAACTCAAAGCAGACACTCTGAAAACATTACAGGATGGAATAGGAGAAACCCTGGGTCTCCTCGGCTCAGGGCGAAATTTTCTGAATAGAGACCCGGAAACACAACAAATCAAAGAAAGGTTGGACAAATGGGATTGTATAAGGTTGCAGAGCTTCTGCAGGGCAAATGACATAGCTAGCAAGATCAATAGAAAGCCCACGGATTGGGAGAAGATCTTTACTAGCCATACAACGGACAAGGGTCTCATATCTAAAATATAGTTGGAACTCAAAAAATTAAACCACCCAACAACAAATCCTCAAAGAAACAACTGCCCAATAAATAAGTGGGCGAAAGACTTAAAGAGAAGCTTCTCTGAAGAAGAAAGAAGGATGGCCAATAGACACATGAAGAAATGTTCAACATCCCTAGCCATAAAAGAAATGCAAATCAAAACAACATTGAGATATCACCTCACTCCAGTTAGAAGAGCAAAAATCAAGAACTCTAACAACAGATGCTGGAGGGGATGTGGACAGAAAAGAACCTTACTTCATTGTTGTTGGGAATGTAAACTTGTTCAACCACTTTGGAAAGCAGTATGGAGGTTCCTCAAAAGACTCCACATAGAGCTCCCCAATGACCCAGCAATCCCACTTTTGGGCATTTACCCAAATGATCACAAACAAGGCCACACTAAAGCTACCAGCACAACTATGTTTATTGCAGCATTATTTACCATAGCTAAGATATGGAACCAACCCAGATGCCCCTCAGTAGATGAATGGATCAAGAAGATGTGGTATATATACACAATGGAATTCTATGCCTCCATCAGAAAGAATGACATTGCCCCATTTGTTAGGAAATGGAAAGGCTTGGAAAAAATTATATTAAGTGAAGTAAGCCAGGCCCAAAGAAACATAGGTCCCATGTTTTCCCTTATTTGCCATATCTAGTATAGGTATGAGTCAAGCGGAAAAAGTCAGAGAATGTGATGCTAGGAAAACGAACCCTCAAATATGTATTTTAATGTTTTTGTTTCTTTCATGCATGTGTTTCTAACGCATTTATAATATTATTTCTTTGTTGCTTTGTATGTCCCTCCCCCACAGTGTAACCCCCGCTTTCACTATATTTGATGTCAGTATAACATGTGGAGGAGACGGGGACAAACAAGTCGTTTAAGGATTCAGGTGGACCTGTTGCAACAATGAGAATTACAAAATGTCATGTCAAAACCAGCTTTACAGTGTCAGTGTGGAGGGGGGAGGGGGGTATGATTGGGTGGGGGGAGGGGGGAGGCTGATAAGGGAGGTGAAGGGTAAACAAAGGAGGAGGCTGCAATGCTTGGTAAGAAATGTATGCATTATCCTGCCCATGTAATTGTAACCCCTCCGTACAGTATGTTCTCAAATAAAATAAAATAAAATTAAAAAAAAAGATGTGTTTTCAATGTGAAACTATATTTACTTAGCAAAATATGACTACTGTGATTATACTTTTAAACTTACCCTTCATTTTAATATCAAATCATCTATATTAGCCAATGATTAACTCAAATTATTTGTAATCATTTATTTCTGTCATATCTTCTAGAGGTAGGCAGAACTGGATCACACACTATTAACTAAAGTGGTAGGATTTGAGAGGATCACAGTTCTGAATCAGTCTAGGAAGGAAAGTATCACCCATATCAACCTACTAGGTAGGGATATTGGAATGCAATCATTATCCCTGCTTTTTAGGCTGGGTGCAAAAATTTCTACTCTATGAGTAAAGTAACTTAAACAAGAAAGGATTGGTGGAGTGACTCTAGTGGTGGAGTACCTGTCTGGCAAACACTACATCAAAAGACAAATCAACTTCCTAAAATTAAAATAAGAAAAAGAAAGAACAACTCATGTTGAACATGTGTTCAATGTAAAGATTTACACTAAATTATTATAGTTATAATTCCATCATTTATTTTTAGGGGCAAACATATTTTCTGTCAAGCCTAAATGAAAAAATAACACACTATATACAAAGCTTTGGTAAAACACAGGTTTGGCTTACAATGGTGAACCCTTAAGTTTGCATTTGCAGTGGTGTTGCAGGGTTGTTAAGGTTCATGGAATTCCATCCTTTTGATGAACTTGACATGAAATTACCTAACCATACAGTTCACTGGACAGCTACTGCTGATATATATATATATCATATATATGTATATGTATATACACACACATATATACACACATGTATGTGTTTATATATTAAGTGATACGTAAATAAAATTAATGATGAATAAATTCAGTGAACAGATACCTTTCCCAAATAATTATTTTACCTGAATAAATTCATATCTTAACCTCTCCA